>NC_048238.1:50000450-50041183 GCF_002007445.2 Ailuropoda melanoleuca | reverse complement strand
TTCTAACTGACTTATTTCGCTTAGCATAACACACTCTAGCTCCATCCACATCATTGCAAATGTCAAGATTTCATTCTTTTTAAGGCCAAGTAATATTCCATTGTGTGTGAGTGTGTCTATGTGTGTGTGTGTATAGAGAGATACATACTGTGTATACATATATATATATATACACAATATACACCATATGTATCTATCTATATATACATATATACACAATGTACACAATATACTATATATATATATATATATATATATATATATATATATATTCTCACATCTTCTTTATCCATTCATCTTCTTCATCAGTTAGCGGACATTTGGCTTCTTTCCATAATTTGACTATTGTTGATAATGTTGCTATAAACATCAAGGTGTGTGTATCCCTGCGAATTAGTATTTTTTTCATCTTAGGGTATATACCTAGTAGTGCAATTGCTGGATCATTGGGTACTTCTATTTTTAACATTTACATGAATCTCCATACTGTTGCCAGAGTGGCTGCATCAGTTTGCATTCCCACCAACAGTGTAAGAGGGTTCCCCTTTCTCTGCATCCTTGCCAACATCTGTTGTTTCTTGTGTTGTTAATTTTAGACATTCTGAAAGGTGTGAGGTGGTATCCCACTGTGGTTTTGATTTGTATTTCCCTGATGCTGAGTGATGTTGAACATTTTTTCGTGTGTCTGTTGGCCATCTGTATGGCTTCTTTGGAAAAATGTCTATTCATGTCTTCTGCCCAATTTTTAACTGGATTATTTGTTTTTAACCATTTATCAGATATGTCATTTGCAAATATCGTATCCCATTCTGAAGGTTGCCTTTTAGTTTTATTGATGGTTTCCTTTGCTGTGCAGAAGCGTTTTATCCCGAAGAGGTCCCAATAGTTATTTTTGCTTTTGTTCTCTTGTCCCAGGAGACGTATCTAGTAAGAAGTTGCTATGGCTGATGTCAAAGGGCTTGTTGCCTGTGTTCTCCTTTAGAATTGTAATGATTTCCTGTTTCACATTTAGGTCTTTCTCCCAATTTGAATTTATTTTTGTGTATGGTGTAAGAAAGTGGTCCAGTTTCATTCTTTTGCATGGTGCTGTCCAGGTTTCCCAACACCATTTGTTGAAGATACTGTCTTTTTTTCCACTGGATATTCTCCTCCACTTTGTCAAAGATTAGTTAACCGTATAGTGTAGTCTATTTACATTCAGAGTAATTATTGAAGATACTTAGTGCTATTTTATTGTTTGTTTTGTTGTTTCTGAAGATTTTCTCTGTTCCTCTCTAGTCTTTGCTACTTTTCGTCTTTCCTTCCTACTCAAAGAGTCCCCTTTAATATTTTTTTTATTATGTTCAGTTAGCCAGCATGCAGTACATCATTAGTTTTTGATATAGTGTTCAACGATTCAGTAATTGCGTATAACACCCAGTGCTCATCACAACACATGCCCTTTAATATTTTTTTGCAGAGCTGGTTTAGTGGTCATGCACTCCTTTAGTTTTTGTTTGGGAAATTCTTTATCTCTCCTTCTATACTGAATGATAGACTTGCTACTGGATAGAGTATTCTTGGCCACAGATTTTTTCCATTCAGCACATCGAATGTATCATGTCACTCTGTTCTGTCTTACCAAGTTTCTGTGGAGAGATCTGCTGCTAACCTAATAGTCTTCCCCTGTAAGTTAGGGACTTCCTTTCTCTTGCTGCATTTAGGAATTTTCCTTCATCACTATATTTTGCATTTTTTTATTTTGCAAATTTAACTATAATATATCTTGGTGTTGGCCTGCCTTTGTTGATTTTGATGGCAGTTCTGTGTGCCTCCTGGATTTGGATGTCTGTTTCCTTCTCCAGATAAGAGAAGTTTTCAGCTATTATTTCCTCAAATAAATTTTCTGCCCCTTTTCTCTCTGTGCTTCTTGTGGAACTCCTATGTTATGAGTGTTATTATATTTGATGGAGTCACTTAGTTCCCTAATTCTGTTTTCATGATCCATCATTCTTCTTTCTCTATTTTGTTGAGCATCATTATTTTATTTTCTGTATCACTTATTCATTCCTTTGGTGTTTCCATCCTCATGGTCTAGTCAGTTTCAAATCTCAGATATTGCATTTTTAATTTAGACCTGATTGTTTTTTTAGCTCTTTTATCTCTGTGGTAATGGTCTTGTTGATGTCTTCCATGCTTTTACTGAAGCCTAGTGAGTATCCTTACGACTGTTGTTTTAAATTCTGCAGCAGGCATATTACTTCTACCTGTTTCAATTAGCCATGATGTTTTCTTTTCTTGTTTTTTTCTTTTGGGATGAATTCCTCTGTCTTGGCATTTTGTCTAGGTCTCTGTCTTCTTTTCTGTGTTAGGAAATCCTGTCATCTTTCCTGCTCTTGAGAGTAATGGCTTTGTGAAGATGAGGTTGTATAACATCCAAGGCCTGGTGCTTCAGGAGGTGTCTCTATTGTGTGCTGTGTGCATTCTGCTGTTGTGTTTTGGCTGCTCTGTTCCTTAGATCAATCTTCTACAGTGGTTCTCTCCTTGTCTGTAGTGGGCAGTATTTGGTCTTTGACCAGAGCGTGGCAAATTTTAACTAGGTGTGCTCTGTTCTGCATTTTAAGTGAGACCTGATGCTATTTGCACTAGAACTGAAGTTTTGCAGGACTCAGTGGTCAGTAGACATGGTGCATTTGGAGATGTGTGCTTTTCTTCTTGGGAAGGAGCATGCTATGCTGGTCCTTAGGCACACTTTCTTGAGAAAGGCAGTAGTAGCAGAGTGCAGGAGAGCGGGACTTGGTGTGTAAGCAGGTTAAGCAGCCAGTGTTCGTGTTGTGCTGTTTACTGAAGTTCGTTTATGCTGAGGAGCAGGGTAGGGAAATGGCACCAGCCTTTCCCTTTGTCTCTAGAGAGTGGAATCCTTGCTTGCTGCTATCAGGGAAGCCCTCCCAAAAGAGTGAATAATTTCCCCTCATGTGTCCCAGGTGTCTTTCAGATTGTGTCTTCACACTGTCTCCATGTTGCTTTCCTGCCTGGACCAGCACAGTACACTTTGGGCTCTATCCTAGCCAAGCCAGATGATTTTTAAGACTTTATACTTTGGGGACCTGGCATGGCAGGGAGTTGCACTGGTCTTCTGGGAGAGGGTCTTGCCATGCCAGGACTGATGCAGTTTTGACCCAGAATGGCAGTCATTGCCAGAGCACGGGGGCATGGGACTTGGAGCAAAGCAGGATAAATAGCCAATGTCTAGCTTAGGTGCCTTTAGTAGGTGTGTCTGCACCTGTGCTAGGGGCGGGGAAGTGAAATGGCGCCACTTGGCTCTTTTGTTCCTGGAGAGACAATACCACCTGTCACAGATGCACTTCAAGAAGAAGGAACAGTCTTTTCCAGTGTGTCTTAGGCGATCTTCAGGTCGTGCCATCTGACCCTGGGTTACCTGCCTGCCGTCTGTCTAGCAGTAGGGCAGCACCCTCAGGGCTCTATCCCAGCCATACTGTGGAGCTCTACACCTCCAGTTTTGGAACCCCCCTGGTTGCAAAATCTCACAAAAATCTCAGCTTCTCTCGATTTCCCAGCCAATTGCTTTGGAAAAGTGTTTTCCTTGTGTGATCCCTTGTGCGCTTCTCTCTCTCTTGCCATTCTCCCTGTTTGGGTCTCCATCCCCTTTGTAACACCTGAGATCATTTTCTCCCCGAAACCATGTCTCTGCCAAGAACCTTATATTTTAACCCTGAATTTCATTCTTGTCATCACAAAGCGGGGTGCCCATTGGGTGAACCCTGGTAGCATAGTCCTCTTTTGTGCACCTGGCTTTGTTACCTCTTTTCCAGAAGGCGGCACCTACTAAGTTTTAGAAAGTTGTTTATGCCTAGAGAAAGAGAAAAAGAGTGTTGTAAAATCTCTACAAATCACATTTCTACTCTAGTCATCCTAACATTTTTGAAGAAACTCCTTTGTGGACCAAGCATATTGACTTAAGGTCAAACTTGCAGGTAGAAAATTTCATCAGCCACTGATTACTACTTTCTGGGAGCAGATAGCTCAGATAAAGTTCAACATTGTTATTCCCCCTCCTCAGCCCCCATACTTTTAATCAACGTAGATAGTATTGATTGCTGAAAACTCACAGCTAGTCATAAACCACCTCATTAGAAAGGAATTGGTCTCTTGAGGATTTTTCTTGATGTTTTTTCTATAAAACTGGTTGGATCATTTTTTGAGAGGGGTGGCAAAGGTCAGTTGTTTTAGTGTCAGGCATCTTAAAAGGTGAGGGGTATCTAAAGTGAAAAAGAGAAATACTAATATCAAAGTGTATATTAAAGAAAAGAACCAGGAGTTAAACCCTGAAGTTCCAGTGGTTTCTAAGAGGTCAGTGGGGGAAAATCTTTCAATTGTACTGTACTACTACTGGAGTTTCTTGAAGCTCCCAAGCTGGGTGTCAGTGCTCTAGGTGACATTGTCCACAGTCTTGGCTACCTTTCGTATAAGGGCATACATAAACTGAACATTTCACCAGAATTTTTTTAATTCAGACAGTGTTTTTTTCAGGGAGAGTTCTAGCTCAGTGCATGGTCTCCTGTTGTGGTGAGCCCTTAGAGGTTTATACCAAGTTATCAGGCTTTATTTCACAGTTCTTCTTCAGATCTTGGGGAAACGGCCAGTTGTAAGGCAATCTCTAGTACTTATAGGAAACTGAGCTGTCCAGTTTTAGTTCTTGATGAGTCTGAGTCAGATGGGGGGGATTGGAATTGTTAATTTGGAGGATTATAATTAGATATTAAAGGAAATGGAAAGGATTGAAAATTTGTTACTTATAAATTGGGCAAGATAGCAGGATCCAGTCTGATATACAGATAGGTACCAAAACTTTTTTTTGTTTTTTGTTTTTCTTGACAGAGAAGGGGAGAAAGCCAGTGAAATCTCAACCAGGCAAGATAGAATTTGCTTGCTCATAAATTACCCACAATTAACAAGAGGTACAAAAGCTCAACTAGCTCAAAGACAAAAAACATGGCAAAACCGATAATCCAAAAGGGTGTGCTATAGACAATGCATCGTTATCCATTAAAACAAAGTTTCTCTCTTTTGATCATAGTTAATCTCAAAGATAAATTACTCTTTTTTGAAGATAAATTACTCTTGATCAAAAAATAAGGCTGGTCTTATTAGATTTGGCCTAATTATTTATATAGTTGCAACCAAGATGGTAATTTGCCATATGGGCCTATTTAAGTTTGCTCTGCCAGAAGTTTTCATAAAGAATCTCAGATTGGATTTTTAGAAGCCTCTTGAAGCTATGAAGCCAATCTAAGAATTAAATCTACCAGCTTTCACCTGTACTACCTATAAATTTGGGTGAATTCCTTTCTTCCCTAGATCCCCAAAAATATCCAAAAGTGTTTGGGCCTGACAAGAAGAGACTTTCCTACTTATAAGGCTGGAAACTGTGTAACCCGGTATCAGCCTGGTTTCCCCGAGAGGGCTTTGTATGCATTGGCTCTATAAAGTCAACCTTTCCTCCTTAAAAATATATCTGGACACATATGTCTGACTCAGTGAACATCATTTTCAGATATTTCATTCCAGGCAAGGCTTTGGTTGCATAACCAGTGTTTTCAATCCTGTCCTGATAACAAAGAGGTCAGACTGTCATTAAACCTATACAAATAATTATATTTTCTTGGAAATAAGAATATTTAATATGAATTTCTTAATCATGGAGAGATTTTTGGAAGACAGAATATGATATCATTTAGAAATGTTTCATTTCATTTTATAAAAGCATAATCCATTAATTGTTATGACTTATAGATAGCTATGAAATAAGAGAAATGGGTTCCTTATATTTCCAAAAATGGAACATTATATCATCAATAATATTCTGAACAAAACCCTCAGTCATCCTTCATCAGTTTATTTACTCCTAAGAAATTAATTCTTGTTCCATTTGTTTGTGCATTAACAGTTACATTAGCTCACCTGATTCTCTATTAGAGTTCTTGAAATCCTCACTCAGTTCACTAGTATAATCTCAAAGTTCTTTAAAAAGTGCCATCAGAAGCATGTACATAGAAGTACATGGTACAGCCCTTTTCCATGGGGTTTTGAGAAAATTCTTCTTTGTTAACAGTGAAGTACTCTGGCCTGTAACCCATTTCAAGTGTTTTCTTAGATGCATCAATTTGAAATATAAAAAAAATACAGATGAGAAAAAGATTTAAATGGCTGTGGCTTACTACTAATCATTTTCAAAAGTGAAAGATCTGATGAGAGTTCATTACAAGAAAAATAACGCAACTGACAAAACATGTGGCTGTCTCTGTGACATTCAAAACAACATAAAAGTCAATCTAAGAAAAGTTGTTAGACAAAATATCTATAAACATAATGATTTCTATTTTCTAGGAGTGGATATTACATGTAATTTATAAAAATGGATGAATACAATCTTTACAAAGGAAAAAAATCTCCAGATAAAATGTAATAATACTGACATACTATAACAATCATATCGTTAGAATATACCAAGAATACATCAAGAATATCAAGTAAAGAGAATTAATAATCTGGAATAGGTCCTAAACATCTGCATATTGATAAGGTAGCATAGATAAATGATATGTCTTCGGTTGAAACCGCTGACTTGACAATGCTGATTTCATATTATAGAAGTAATGTTACAATCAAATTAACATTAACAAATAAGTTAAAACTGATAACACTATACTGTTGGCTAATATCAGGCAAGGCAGCACCAGGACTCTGATAAATAGAAACAAATCATGGACAAGGACGACATTGACAATTCTCTAGGAAATTTCTGTACAGCATACAATATGTGAAACATATATATCCAAACATTTAATGCATGCAAATTTAAACTAGGGAAGGCTAAGCATTTCTTCTGTTTTGACAGTGCTTCCTGTGCAACACAGATGATAAAACCAAAAGCACCAAAGCTGTGCACTGGACAGTTAAGGATGTGGTGTATTCAGATTATTGCCATAGGGAGAAACTTTATTAATGAGGAACATTTCAAAGAAATGAAACATGGGGTATTACAGGGGCGAGTAAACAAGGGAGCCACCTGTGAGTCTTATGGGAGTCATAAGGAAGGATGAAGATGGGTCTTATATTTGAAGGCAGGATGGTCCTTTGCAGTTTAGCTGTTTTACAGAATACAAAGGGGTAAGGCATGTCTTAACAGTTGCTGCTTTCCTGGAGCCCAGGGCTCAGATAAATTTCAACATTTACCTGAATGTTGACATTTAACTTCTCTATGTTAATACAGAATATGAATAACTGTCATTTACTGAGTAGCTACTATGTGCAAAATGCTTTGCCTGAGTTATCTAATTTTCAGAGCAATTCTAAGGAGATAGACAGGCTAATGGAGGTTAAAAAACTTGCCCAGGATAATATAGCTAATAATTAGCTTAAGTGGGATTTAAAGTCAGTTCTTGATTCTAAAGTTTATACATACATGCTTTCCACTCAACCAATCACAATTATGTTGATGTATTTCCTTCCACTCCTTTTCTTTGGTCTAAGCATAATTTTCTATATATAGTAATGATCATATTTTATGTACGCTTTTTATGTATAATTTTTGTGTTCTTTTTCATATAATGTTTCACCTTAAGCATTTTGTCATGTTTATAAAATGTGTACTCCTTTTTAATGGCTGTACTAATAGCCCATTAAGTAGATGTACTTAATCATTCCTCAATCATTGGACATTTTATTTATTTACAGTTGTTCATTATCATTAATAATGTTGACTGCCTACCTTTGGGCATCAAGGTTTCTTCCTCCATATTCAGAATTACTTTTTAGGTGTGGTTTCCTAGAAATGAATTTACTGGCTAAGACAATGTAAATAGTTTTAAGCCTTTTGATCCATATTGTCAGCCTTCATTGGAAATTTATAACCCTTTTGGATGACCTTGCTAAACCTCAGTTTTCTTATTAATAAAGTGGTAATAATGACCAAGACATGAGAAGAATCTAACATAGTGTCTTTCCTTAACTTTTTGCTCTTTCTCCCTGGAACTTTTCTAGGGATAGTTATTTTTTTCTGGACTCTCATTTTAATACTCTGGGACCAGTAGACATTATTGAAGAGTATTTGTTGGGGGAGGTCATCCAGAAGATATGACCTCTGCACACATGAGCTGGATCCTGACAATTGGAGGCTTGTGTCCCCCACCCCTGTCCTACTTGCCTTCTATGCTCCCCGAGGCTGCCACAAGGATATAGCCCTAAGATAGTCATGTGGTGCTAAGACCATCTGGAATATATTATTGAACCAAGTTAAGACCTCTATAAAAAAATTTTAAGGTCTGGTAAGTGGGTGCAGATATCTACTCATTTTACTGTCACCCAAGACAAACCTTGCATGTAAGTTTCCTTTGCCTGTTTAAACTATCACCTACTAATCTTTCTTCAGTCTCTCCCTGACCTCTGCTTATGGGGACCAATTTCAGATTACACCTGGGAGGCTCCCTAGGAGTTTGCAAACCAACAGTATTGCAGTCAATTTTCTACGCTATGTTTTGTGGTGTGGAGGGCAGGGGATATTGTTGATGGTGGTGGTGGTGACACGGGTGGTTATGCAGGTCTGTTTTCTTCTTTTTCTAGCCAGTTCTCATTTTTTTTTCATTTTATTATTGAAGTATACTTGACATAAATATTAGTTTCATGTTTACAACATAGTGATTCAACAACTC
This sequence comes from Ailuropoda melanoleuca, assembly GCF_002007445.2. Classification (NCBI taxonomy): domain Eukaryota; kingdom Metazoa; phylum Chordata; class Mammalia; order Carnivora; family Ursidae; genus Ailuropoda; species Ailuropoda melanoleuca. The sequence goes on along the minus strand of NC_048238.1, from coordinate 50,032,472 downwards.
TATATGTTATGCTATGCTCACCTCAAGTATAATGACCACCATACAACACTATTACAGTATCATTGACTGTATTCCCTATGCTGTACTTTTATTCCCATGCCTTATCCCCTTCACCCATTTTGTCCATATTTTCACCCCCATCTCCTCAGGCAATAGTTTGTTCTCTGTAATTAGGGATCTGATTCTGCTTTTTTGTTTATTAATTTGTTTTATTCTTTTAGATTGCCTATATAAGTGAAATCATATGGTATTTGTCTTTCTCTTAGTGCACTTAGCATAATATCCTCTAGATTATCTTCTAGATCCATCCATGTTGTTGCATATGGCAAGAGCTCATTCTTTTTTATAGCTGAGTAATATTCGTGTGTGTGTGTGTGTGTGTGTTTCACATCTTTATCCATTCATCTATCAGTGGACACTTGGGTTGCTTCCATATCTTGGCTATTGTAAATAATGCTGCAGTAAACATAGGAGTGCATGTATCTTTTCAAATTCGTGTTTTTGTTTTCTTTTGATAAATACCCAGTAGGGGAACTACTGGATCATTTGGTATTTCTGTTTTTAATTTATTGAAGAACCTCCATATAGCTTACCACAGTGGCTGAACCAATTTACATTGCCACCAACAGTGCATCAGGGTTCCTTTTTCTCCACATCATTACCAACACTTGCTGTTTCTTGTCTTCTTGATTTTAGCCATTCTAACAGGCATGAGGTAATATCTCATTGTGGTTTTGATTTGTATTTTCCTGATGATGAGTGATATTGAGCATCTATTCATGTTTCTTTTGGTCATCTGTATGTCTTCTTTGGAAAAATGTCTCTTCAGGTCCTCTGCTCATTTTTTAATCGCATTGTTTTTGTGGTGTTGAGTTGTGAGTTCTTCATAAATTTTGGATGTTAACCCCTTATTGCATATATCATTTGCAAATATCTTCTCCGATTCAGTAGGTTGTCTTTTTGTTTGTTGATGGTTTCCTTTGCTGTGCAAAAACTTTTCATTTTTGCTTAGTCCCAATAGTTTATACTTGCTTTTGTTTCCCTTGCCTTGGGAGATGTATCTTGAAATATGTTACTATGGCTGATGTCAGAGAAATTGCTGCCTCTGTTTTCTTCTAGGATTTTTATGGTTTCGTGTCTCACATTTAGGTCTTTCATCCATTTGCTTGTTGATATTGAGTTGTGCAGATTATTTATTTTGGATATAAACCCCTTATCAGATATATCATTTGCAAATATCTTCTTCTATTCAGTAGATTGCCTTTTTGTTTTGTTGATGTTTGTCTTTGTTGTGCAGAAGCTTTTTATTTTGTTGTAGTCTCAATAGGTTACTTTTTACCTTTGTTTCCCTTGTCTGAGGAGACATATATGTAAATACGTTGCTTAAGTTGATGTCCAAGAGATTAATGTTTATGTGTTTTTTTAAGGTATTTTTATGGTTTCGGTTCTCACATTTAGGTCTTTAATTCATTTTGAGTTTTTTTTTTTTGTGTGTGTATGGTGTAATAAAGTTTCTTTCTTTTGCATGTAGCTGTCCAGTTTTCCCAACACTATTTATTGAGAAAACTATCTTTCCCCATTGTATATTATTGTCTCCTTCCTTGTAGATTGAGTGACCATATAATTATGGGTTGTCTTCTGGGCTGCCTATCCTGTTCCATTGGTCTATTTTCTATTTTTGTGTCCACACTATTGTTCTGGGTGCTATAGCTTTGTAATATATCTTGAAATCTGGGAGTATAATACCTCCAGCTTTGTCCTTCTTTCTCAAGGTTATTTCACTATTTGTGGTCTTTTGTGGTTCCATATGAATTTTAGGATTGCTGTATTTCTGTAAAAAATGCTGTTAGTATTTTGATAGGGATTGCATTGAATCTGTAGATTGCTTTGGGTAGAATGGGCATTTTATTAGTAGTAATGTTTCCAGTGCACAAGAATGGTATATCTTTTCCTTTGTGTCATCTTTAATTTCTTTGATCAGTGTCTTATAGTTTTCAGAGGATAGGTCTTTCACCGCCTTGGTTAAGTTTATTCCTAAGCATGTTATTCTTTTTGGTGCAATTGCAAGTGAAATTGTTTTCTTAATTCCTCTTTCTGCTACTTTTTTATATGTATTGAGAAATACAACTGATTTCTGTATATTAATTTAACTGATTTCTTTATCCTGCAACTTTACTGAAATCATTTGTTAGTTCTAGTAGTTTTTTTGGTGGAGTCTTTAGAGTTTTCTATAGTATCATGTTTCTGCAAAAATAGTGACACTTTTACTTCTTCCTTTCCAGTTTAGATGCCTTTTATTTCTATTTCTTGCCTTATTCCTGCAGGTAGAACTTCTAGCACTATGTGAATGAAAGTGGTTAGTGGCCGTCCTTGTCTTGTTTCTGGTCTTAGAGGGAAAGTTTCAGTTTTTTGCCATTGAGTGTGTTATTAGCTATGTTTGTCGTATATGGCCTTTATTATGTTGAGGTATGTTTTCTCTAAAACTACTTTGTTGAAAATTGTATCATAAATGGATGTTGTATTTTTTCAACTCCTTTTTCTGTATCTATTGAGATGATTATATGGTTTTCATCCTGGGTATCATATTTATTGATTTGTGTAAATTGAACATCCTTACATCCCTGGAATAAATTCCACTTGATGTTAATAATCCTTTTAATGTATTGTTGAATTTGTTCAGCAAGCTAATATTTTGTTTTTTTTAAAGATTTTATTTATTTATTTGAGAGAGAGAGCATGTGTACAAGTTAATATTTTGTTAAGGATCTTTGCATTTATGTTCATCAGGGATGTTTGGCCCATAGTTTTCTTTTTTTCATAGCGTCATTGTTCGGTTTTGGTATCAAGGTAATGCTGACCTTGTGGAATGAATTTGGAAACTTTCCTTCCAATCTCTTCTTTGGAATAGTTTGAAAAGAATGAGTATTATCTCTTATTTAACTGTTTGTTAGAATTCACCTGTGAAACCTTCTGGTCCTGGATTTTTGTTTGTTGGGAGTTTTTTGTTTAGCTATTCAGTTTTGTTCTTAGTAATGGGTCTATTCAAGTGTTCTATGTCTTAGTTGACTTTTGGAAGATTGTATGTTTTTAGGAACTTATCCATTTCTTCTTGGCTGTCCAGTTTGTTAGTATATAATTTTTCATAATATCGTCTTACAAACCTTTTTATGTTTCTTTTTTTTTTAAAGATTTTATTTATTTATTTGACACACAGAGAGAGAGAGCACAAGTAGGTACAGCGGGAGGCAGGGGGAGAGGGAGAAGCAGGGTCTCCACTGAGCAGGGAGCCCTGTTTGGGGCTCTATCCCAGGCCCCTGGGATCATAACCTGAGCTGAAGGCAGACGCTTAACTGACTGAGCCACCCAGGCACCCCTTTTTATATTTCTGATTTCAGTTGTTATTTCTCCTCTTTCATTCCTAATTTTATTAATTTGAGTCCTCTCATTTTTTCTTGATGATTGTACGTTAAAGGTTTATCAATTTTGTTCATCTTTTCAAAGAACCAGTTCTTGGTTTCATTGGTCTTTTAATTTTTTTAGCCTCTATTTCATTTATTTCCACTCCAAGCTTTATTTTTTCCTTTCTTCTAATAACTTTGGACTTTGCTTGTTCTTTTCTTCATTCCTTTAGGTGTAAAGTTAGATTGTTTATTTGAAGTTTGTCTTACTTTTGAGGTAGGCTTGTATCACTATAAACATCTAAAGTGATTATCGGTATGTACCTGTTGTCATTTTATTAATTTTTTTCTGGTTGTTTTTGTAGTTTTCCTCCATTCCTTTCTTCTTTTTTTCCCCTCCCCTTGTGGTTTGATGGCTTTCTTTAGTGTTATGGTTGGATTCATGTCTCTTTATTTTTTGTGTATCTATTGTAGGTTTTTCATTTGTACCATTTTTGCTGAAAAATCAGTTGATAGCCTTTTGGGGGTTTCCCTTGTATATAGCTGTTTTCTTTTCTCTCGTTGCTTTTAAGATTCTGTCTTTGTGTGTAGCATTTAATTGAATAAAAACTTTTCATATCTATGAAAAAACAAAACAAAAAAAAGATTCTGTCTTTATCTTTAGTCTTTGACATTTTAAGTATTGTGGATAATCTCATCTTACTGTGACTTAAAAAAAATTAACCCTAAACAGCCATTTGCAGGTTAGCTATTAGAAGGTACTATAATGACTTATAATATTTGGTTAAAAATGTTTGGGGTGCCTGGGTGGCTCAGTTGTTAAACGTCTGCCATCGGCTCAGGGTGTGATCCCGGTGTTCTGGGATGGAGCCCCACATCAGGCTCCTCCACTAGGAGCCTGCTTCTTCCTCTCCCACCCCCCCGCTTGTGTTCCCTCTCTCGCTGGCTGTCTCTCTCTCTCTCAAAAAATAAATAAAATCTTTAAAAAAAATGTATCAGTAAGAGGTCTTGTAGGGCTTCATGTCTCAATGCCAGAAATAACCATTGCCCAAACTTCCTGTTTTAGCTCTTCAACTCACTATAGACACGAGCAAAGAATAGTGAATATGAGACCTTTTAAAGAACTGAAAACATTATTTGAGGGGGCAATTAGACAGAGAAAAATATGTGACATGGATACTTTGTGACAGGAGTCACATTATTATCTTACAGTGGTTAGACAGAACATTGGATTCATGATCCCTCTGACTGTGCAGCTGTGTGACCTTGACAGTTCCCATCTTTGGACTCTAGTCTCCTTATGATTCAGTCAAAGTAGTTGGACTAAAATAGTTAATATGTAAAAGTCTGAGCCTTTTCTATAGTAGGTGACCAGAATGCAAAAAAATATCTTTACTTTTTCTTGTTGACATATACCTTGGTGGCCTTTTAAAGTCTTCTGGTCACCTAATAAACTTACAAGGTGTTTTAGAGGCCAGCAGTTGAACAAATGGTTTTCCTTGATTCAGTCACTGAATTTTAAATTGATTCAACAATCACAGAATTCTTGTTAATTAAAAGTAATGATCAGAAATCTCTGACCAGGTTACCTCAGTGGGAATGGTTGAGAAATGATGTCTGAAAAGCTGCTCTTTCATAAAAGCAATAAAAACAATGACAAACATTTCCAAAATCAACTTTTTAAGAACTCTGGAAATTAACCAAAATTTGAAATAATATAAGGTGTGCTTGTTCAAGAAAAACAGCTGAATAATTAAAAGATCAGTGAGCTTTGTGGTGTTTTGCCCTATTTTTCTACACTCCACAGTAGCTTTGAAAACTAACAGCTGGATAGTTATGGCAGCTGTGAAAACCACCATTTTTACAGCCAGTGGAGAGGGCAGAATGAGATTGAAGCTCCCCTAAAGCTGAAAAACATAACTTACAGGGCTTTCTGTATTTGAATTGACTCAGAGCTGGCTTACTACCAGTGGGTTTTTCCTCAGAGCATTTGTCAAAGCAATTAATTGCTAATAATTGTTTAGTTCTGCAGCATTCTTAGGCTGCATGAAGTGTGATAGCAAACAAGAAGCCAAACAATAAACTTACAAAAGAAAAACTGGAGAATGAGGTATCCATAGAGAGCTTTGAAAAGTTGCAACATATTCCTAGAAATATAGAAGATCCAGGTACATGTGCAAGGCTTTTCTCATATGCACGTTTTGTGCCTGTCTAGAAAAGACTTCAGAAGGCTCTATTCTCTTACTTCTGGCTGAATTTGAAGCTCTGGGCAGGAAGACTAAGAGAGTTATAAACTATCTGGCTGAGTGTTGAAGGCACTCACCAACACACACAAGAGACTTTTAGCGAAGTCTGGGAGACTTAATGGTTCAAAGCATTTAAATAAGTCTCTGTCTAATCATTAGCTGACTACTAAGCTACCTGACCAGAGATGTCGATGGCTTCATATGATAAAGAATATAGACTTTATAGAATTAGTCACTAAACAAACATCAATAAGAACTACAAACCTGGGGGGGGTTTGATTTCCAAAGTTGGCACATTATGTAGTTTAAAATGTTCTCTTTTCAACAAAAATTATGAGACATGTAAAGAAATAAGAAAATGTCCCATAAACAAGGAAAAAACCCCCACAATTAATAGAAACTGTCCCTGAGGAAGATAAGTCATTAGACTTCCTAGAAAAAGACTTTCAATGAGCTATTGTAAATATCATAAACATACTTATATGTGAATAAAATTGTAATTTATTTATTTAATAAAAAAGAATCAATTACTTAAAATTGTGCAGTTGAAAAATATAACTGAAATGAAAATTTCACAACAGGGGCTTCACCTCAAATTTGTACTAGAAGAAGATAGAATTAAATATAAAGACAGATAAGAATTGAGATTATTCAGTCTGAGGGAAAAATAAATTAAAAAATGAACAGAACTTCAGTGACCCATAATAGAATGTACATATTGGTAGTCTCAGAAGAAGAGAATAGATAGAAAAAGCAGGACAGGTATTTGAAGAAACAAAGGCCAAAAACTTGCCAAATTTGATGAAAAACTTTAATCTGCTCATCCAACAAGTTCAACAAACTCAAGGGAAGGAAAACTTGTAAATGCATGCTTAAACATATTACAGTCAGATTTGGAAGCAAGAGAATAGAAGACTTGAACAATACCATGAATCAACTATACCTAACAGACATTTTCAAAGCACTCTACCCAAGAATAGTAGAATATATATTTTTTCATGTGCATGTGGAATATTCTCCAGGAGAGACCATAGGTTAGGCCATAAAACAAGCTTCAATAAATTTAAAACAATCAAAATCATACAAAATATTTTTGGTGAAAACAATGGAATGAATTAAGAAATAAATAACAGAAGGATGAAAAGTCATAAATATGTGGAAATTAAGCAGCATACTCTTAAATAATCAATGGATTAAATTTAGAGGTAATAACAAAGGAAATGTAAAATACAATTAATAACAACAAAAACACAGTTTACTAAAGTGTATGGAATACAGCTAAAGCAATGACTGGAGAGAACTTTGTACCTTCAAGTTTCCTACATTATAAAAGAACAAAGATCTCAAATCAATAACCTAAAGTTCTACCTTAGGTCACTGAAAAAAGAGGAGCAACGTAAGTCCAAAGCAAATAGAATGAAGAAAATAATAGAGAAGAAATTAAGGAAATAGAGAATAGAAAAACAATAGAGGTAACAACAAAAACAAACATTTGCTTATTGAAAAGTTAAACAACATTGACAAACCCTTAGCTAGACCAAGAGCATTACTAAATTACTAGAATCAGTAATGAAATAGGGGCCATTGCTATTGACCTTACAGAAGCAAGGCTGATTATGAGGAAATAATATAAACATTTCTTTGCCTACAAATTAGATAATCTTAGTGAAATCAACAAATTCCCTGAAAGATACAAACTACTAAAACTAATGAAATAGAAAATGTTACTGGACCTGTAACAAATAAAGAGATTGAAGTTTTAATTAAAAAAAAATATCCTACCAACTCATTCTATAGGGCCAGCATTACCCGGATACAAAAACCAAAGGTACCCTCATGTTCATGTGTCAGAAAACTTAATATTGTTAAATTGGCAGTAATCCCCATATCCGTCTATACATTCAGTGTAGTACCTATCAAAATCTCAGCTGCTATTTTTTCGGAAATTGTCAAGGTGATACTAAAATTCATATGGAAATTCAAGGGACCTAGAATAGCCAAACAATCTTGAAAAAGAACAATGTTGGAGGACACATACTTCCTTGTTTCAGAATTCATCTCAAAGGAATTGTTATTACAAATGCATGGTACTGGCATAAAAACAGAAAAAGAGATCAGTGGAATAAAACTAAGAGTCCAGAAATAATCCCTTTTTTTATGGTCCATTGGTTTTTGACAAGACTGCCAAGATCATTAATTGGGGGAAAGAATAGTATTTTTGATAAATGGTGCTAGGATAACTGAATAGACATGTGTGAAAAAACGAAGCTGGACCTTTACCTTATGTAAAAGCTAATACTATAAATCTCTTAGAAGAAAAAATAAAGACATTCACAACCTTGACTGAGCAGTGGTTTCTTACATAAGACCACAAAAAGTACAAGCAATAAAAGAAAAAGTAGGTAAATTGTATTTTAACAAAATTTTAAACCTTTACTCTTTAAAGGAGACTATAATGAAAGTGAAGGAAACCCATAAAAGGCAAGAAAATTCTGCAAATTATGTCTGATAAGGGACTTTTGTCCAGAGTATATACAGTACTCTTACAATTCTATAATAAAGACAAGTAGCCTAATTAAAAAATGGGCAAAATAATGGAATAAACATTTATTCAAAGAAGATAAATGGCCAATAAGTACATGCAAAGATTCTCAATACCATTATGAATTAGGTTAAAACAAAACCACAATGAGATACCAGTTCAAACGCTCTAGGATTGTGGGTAACACAAAGACAGGTAATAACAAATATTGGCATGGAGGTGGAGAAATTGGAACTCTCATATTTTGCTTTTGTTCATATAAAATTGTGTAGATGATTTTGAAAACAGTTTTGGCAGTTCTTCAAAAAGTTAAACATACAGTTACCATATGATTCTGCAATTCCATACCTAGGTGTATACAAAGGTAATGGAAAATATCCACACAAAATATGTACACACATGTTCATGGGTATAAATAATAACCAATAACCAATAAATGCTAACATATGTGTTCTTCAATTGATGGTCAAACACATGTGATACAGCCATACGATGGAACATTATGTAGTAATAAAAAAGAAATATTGATCGTACAACATAGAATAACCTTGAAAGTATTATGCTAAGTGGAAGAAAGTCACAAAAGACCACATACTGTATGATTTCATTATATATATATATATATATATATATATATATATATATATAAATTATACGTATATGAAACATCTAGAGTACACAAATCCATGGAGATAGGAAGTAGATGAGTGATTGACTGAATGTAGGGGGAAGATGGAAATGGCGAGTGATGCTATTGAGTTTGTGGTTTCTTTTAGGGGTGATAAAAATGATCTGAAATTATATAGCAGTGATGGTTGCACAACTTTGAGAATATATTAAAACTACTGAGTTGGATACTTTAAAATGGTACATTTTATGGTATGTAAGTAATATCTCAAAAAAAGGGATGTTACCATTTTAGCTAAAGCTAAATATTGTCAGATTTTTCATTTTTTCCCTCATGAATGAAGCCTGAATAATTTTAAAAATCTACATGCTTGTAGCAGTAGCTTCCCCCATCTCTGTTTTATAATCTATTCAGATGGTATTTAGTAACTGAATCTTCGCTTATCTCTACCTGGAGAGTTGTGGGCAGTGTGACAGTAGAAAGACCTTAGCTCTGGCAGCAAGACAGGTCAGAATTTGATATGTAGGATTGTGATTTATTTCCTTTGTGACCTTGAACAAGTTGCTTAGCTTCTGTGAGCCTTCGTATTCTCATTTTCGATTTAGGGATAATTACATATCCCTAATAAAGTTACTGTGAGTATTAAGCTGTCAGCCAAAGGGCTTTATCCATTTATGTTTCAGGAAATTTACCTTTTCCTTTAAATGTTTCAATATGATATGCATCTCATTTCTTTTAGAGGCACACCAATCTTGCCTGGAAAAATGCTAGAATAAGAAAAAAATCTCCCTGACTCCTTTTGTAGTATTAATCTTTAAAATGAAATAGTCAGTTATTTTACCAGCAAAAATGGGTTTATTTGGGAATAAGAGATAATTACAATTCGGGACAAGGAAGTTATGGCAAAATTATAGGCAAGTTCAATAAGCAGATGAAAGAAACATTATTTTATGGAGAAGAAGGAAACTGAGAGGGGTTGTTAAAGTCCACTGGAAAAAATCAAGAGTTTAGGGTGATGATTGTTTCTCCTTGTCTGAGTTGCAGGGGTAGTTGATATCTGTAGGAGATACAATGTACATCTTTCCCTTTTGGGGCCTTTAATTCATGATTCTTTTCTGCTGGGGATTCTTCTCTTAGGGGTCTGTAATTGATGATTCGTCCCTTAATTGGCATTGAGTGGTATGCCTTCCCCCTTCCAGCCCTTCCTCCTAGCATCCCGAGTTCACTTTAGTTAGGTTTCCCTTTATTGATTATCACAGTAGCATACAGTATTTGGGGACAGGAGGTCAGAGAACATTTCCATTTTTTTCCTATTTACTCTTCCTGATTGAGGTATTTTTTTTTCTTTATGTTGAGCTTGAGCTTTTAATTTGCAGTGTTTCCGAAGGTGTCCTCCCTGGGTATGTGGAGCAACTTGATCCTCAGAAGAAAAGAATGTCATTGTCTGGTGACCTGGATTGACCCAGAACTTAGTTTCTTTGGCACTAGGAATTCTGGATTAGTTGTCCCATTCTCTTGGGAAGGGAAATCTATTTTTGATTAAAAAATATTAATATGACTATATTTACTTTCTAGGCTTTCAGTATGTTTTCTTTAATTCAGATACCATTTGAGAATATACTTTCTGTTTCTAGTGAGAAGTTGTGAACTTTAAAATAATAGTTACCAGAAATTGAAGGGACACTAAAGACAATTTAACTCATCTTTCTTTTTATATGTGAAGACCATGAAGTCCGGGAAGAAGTTACTTGCCCAGTCACCCTGCCAGTAGGTGGCAGAACTGGCAGTAGAAGAGTAGAGTTGGGATGGGGGAGAAGTGTAAGTTTTATTGCCTACTATGTGTTGGCATTTTACATTTATTTTCTGATTTAGTTTTTTTTAATAATAATATTTTTTATTATATTATGTTAGTCACCATACAGTACATCCCTAGTTTTTGATGTAAAGTTCCATGATTCATTACTTGAGTATAACACCCAGTGCACCATGCAATACGTGCCCTCCTTAATACCCATCACTAGCCAGTCTCATTCCCCCACCTCCCTCCCCTCTGAAGCCCTCAGTTTGTTTCCCAGAGTCCAAAGTCTCTCATGCTTCATTCCCCCTTATGTTTACCCCCCCCTTTCTTCTTCCCTTTCTTCTCCTACGGGTCTTCCTACTTCTTATGTTCCACAAATGAGTGAAACCATGTGATAATTGTCTTTCTCTGCTTGACTTATTTCACTTAGCATTATCTCCTCCAGTCCCATCCATGTTACAGCAAATATAGCTGGAAGCCTTTCCCTTAAGATCAGGAACACGACAAGGATGCCCACTCTCGCCATTATTATTCAACATAGTACTAGAAGTCCTTGATTTAGTTTTTGTAACAATGTGGTCAGATAGACATATTATGCCTCTTTGACAAGTGAGGCAACTGAAAATCAGTTAAGTTCGCTTATCAAAAGTTGTACACCAAGAAGATGATAAAATGTGGCTGCAAGCCCCGCTCTCTCTCTCTCAAAATCATGCTCTTTTTATTTCACTAAGCTGTCCCCTAAAATAGAATCCTCTATCTATCGCCCTAATAATAGATATATCTATCATGTCACATGCCTTTCTTATCTATAATCCCACAAAAACTCTTCAGGAACCTGAGGAAAAACAAAACCAGAATGCAGGGAGATGAAATTTATCTTAATATTTAAAGGAAGGAGATTTAAATAAAGACATCATGAAAGCAAGGAATGGCCTGCCTTAGGAGAGAGTGAGCCCTGTCATTTAGGTGACTTACACTACTGGGCAAACTAGGACTTGGGATTTTCATGGAATAAAGGGCTTCCAGTTTCATAACTGTGGCAGTCCTGGGCACAATAAGACAAGTTGGGCATCACTACTGTCACTGGAAGTGTGTGAGCAGAGATTGGATAGTTCCTCAGAGTTTGAAGCATTGCATGAAGAGTTGGATAAGACCATCTGCGTTCCTTCTGTTACTGTGCAACAAGATGTTTACCTTGTTGTTTTTGGAGCTAATGTCCAAATTCTGATAAAATTAGGACAGAAACCTGGTAGTTAAACATGATAATAAGAACACAAAATAGAAACAAAAGAGTACCTGGGTCTTAATGCTCTCTGTACTACACAACATAGTTTTATTATTGTTACTTTGTTTTGTTCATTCATTTTTATTTTATTTCAGTGTAAGAATATACTCTCAGGTAGTTAAGCTTTATTTTCTGACTCAGCCTTTGAGTGTTCACCACTGCAATTGTATTGTACCAATCAAGCTATCTGACACTTAGCAAGTGAATCTGGACCTAAATGGGAAGGGGGGTGGCATTAGTATCTCAGCTACCCAGATGATTCTAATGTGTAGCCAGTGTCAAGTATCACTGCCTTAAATCAAAGAAGGAACAGAACTAATGTTTATTGAATCATTATCATGTGTTCTGGGAGCTATGCTTGATGTTATCTTGTTTAATCATCAAATAACCCTGTGAGATAGGAATTATTATTTCTAGGCAAGGAAAGTTGGTCTCACAGAATTTGAGTGACTTGTCAAAGGTCACAGCTACTAAGTCAAATGTGCTTTTTACTCAGCCATAGTGCTGCTTTTTTTAATTTATTTTTTATTTTTTATTTATTTTTTAATTTTTTTAAAAGATTTTATTTATTTATTCGACAGAGATAGAGACAGCCAGCGAGAGAGGGAACACAAGCAGGGGGAGTGGGAGAGGAAGAAGCAGGTTCATAGCGGAGGAGCCTGATGTGGGACTCGATCCCATAACGCCGAGATCACGCCCTGAGCTGAAGGCAGACGCTTAACCGCTGTGCTACCCAGGCGCCACAGCCATAGTGCTTCTAAAAACAAGAAAAAACACTCAATCTTTATGAAATCTGTTGGCAATCATTATTCAATTATATCTCTATAACTACTCGGATGTAAGAGTGACTAATATCCTCATTTTACAGGTGGAGAAATTGAGGCAAGGAAGGGCTAAATTGAGAAATTTGTCTAGGTTGGTAAGTAGTAGAGCAGGGATTCAAACTCAGGTCTCAAGATTTTAGCTCTTCTTTTTTTTTTTTTTTTTTTAATGCAGCAAACCTGTTGCCCCACCCCTAATCATTTTGCTGCCTATGAAGTGAGAGGAGTCCTAGCTACTCCTAAGGATGCCTGTGAGGATTAAATTAAATATTAGCTATGAAAGAACTCACAGAAAACCACAGGCCAATATTCCTGATGAATACAGATGTAAAAATTCTCAACAAAATATTAGAAAACAGAATTCAGAAACATATGGAAGGAGCATATACCAGGATCAAGTAGGATTCATCCCTGGGGTACAAAGATGGTTCAACAAATGCAGATCAATAAATCTGTTATATTAGATTAATAGAATGAAAGGTAAAAATCAATGATCATTTCAACTGATGCAGAAAAGCCATGTGATAACTCTCAAAAGCAAAAGGCCAGGACCAGAATTCATAGGCTAATTCTATCTAATATTTAAAGAAGAGTTAAGGCCTGTTCTTCTCAAACTATTCCAAAAAATGCAAGAGGAAGGAAGACTTCATTCTATGAGGCCAGTATCACCCTGATACCAAAACCAGATAAAGATACCATAAAAAAGAAAACTATAGGCCAATATCTCTCATGAATATAGATGCAAAAATCCTCAACAAAATATCATCAAACCAAATCAAACAATGTATTAAAAATCATACACCATGATTAAGTGGGATTTATTTCTGGGATGCAAGGTAGTTCAATATTTGCAAAACAATCAATGTGATACATCACATCAATAAGAGAAAGGATACGAACCATATGATCATTTCAATAGATACAGAAAAAGCATTTGACAAAGTACAATATCCATTCATGATAAAATCCCTTTGCGAGGTAGGTCTAGAGGGAACATACCTCAACATAATAAAGGCCTTATATGAAAAACACACAACCGATATCACACTTGATGGTGAAAAACTGAGAACTTTTCCCCTAAGGTCAGGAAGAAGACAAGGATATCCACTCGCCACTTTTATTCAACACGGTACTGAAGTCTTAGCCACAGCAATTAGACAACATAAGGAAATAAAAGGCATCCAAATTGGTAAGGAAGAAGTGAAGATGTCACTATTTTCAGATGACATGATACTCAATATCGAAGACCCTAAAGACTCTACCAAGAAACTACTAAAACTGATAAAGGAATTCAGTAAGGTTGCAGGATACAAAATCAATGTACAGAAATCTGTCACATTCCTATACATTAGTAATGAAACAACAGAAAGAGAAATGAAGGAATCAATCCCATTCACGGTTGCACCAAAAACAATAAAATATCAAGGCATAAACGTAACCAAAGAGGTGAAAGACCTATATTCTGAAAACCATAAAACACTGATGAAAGAAATTGAAAACAACAGAAATAAATGGAAAGACATTTCATGCTGATAGGTTTGAAGAACAAATATTGTTAAAATGTCTATACTACAGAAAGCAACCTACAGATTTAATGCAATCCTTATCAAAATACCAACACCATTTTTCACAGAACTAGAACAAACAATCTTAAAATTTGTATGGAATTGAATCACAAAAGACCTCAAACAGCCAAAGCAGTCTTGAAAAAGAAAAATAAAACTGGAGGTATTGAAATTTCAGATTTCAAGTTATATTACAAAGCTATAATAATCAAAACAGTATGATACTGGCATAAAAATAGACACATAGGTCAATGGAACAGAACAGAAAACCCAGAAGTTAACCCATTATTATATGGTCAGTTAATCTTTGACAAAAGAGGAAAGAATATCCAATCAGAGAAAAGACAGTGTTATCACCAAATTGTGTTTGGGAAAACTGGACAGGAATATGCGAAAGAATGAAACTGGGCTACTTTCTTTCACCATACACAAAAATAAATTCAAATTAGATTAAAGACCTAAATGTAAGACCTGAAACCATAAAAACCATTAAAGAGAGCACAGACAGCAATGTCTCTGACATCAGCTGTAGCAATGTTTTTCTAGATATGTCTCCTGAAGCAACATAGATAAAAGCAAAAATAAGCTGTTGAGACTACATTAAAATAAGTTTCTGCACAGCAAAGGAAGTAATCAACAAAACTATAGGCAACCTACCAAATGGAAGAGGATATTTGCAAACAGCATATCCAATAAATGGTTAGTATACAAAATATATAAAGAACTTCTACAGCTCAATCCGCAAAGAACAAATAATCCAATCAAAAATGGGCAGAAGACATGAACAGATATTTTTCCAAAGAAGACATAAATATGGCCAACAAACATGTGAACAGTTGCTCAACATCCGTCATTATCATGAAAATGCAAATCAAAACTACAATGAGATATCACCGCACTCCTGTCAGAATGGCTAAAATAAAAAAAAAAAACACAAGAAAAATAAGTGTTTATGAAGGTGTGGAGAAAGAGGAATCCTCTTGCACTGTTGGTGGGAAAGCAAATTGGTACATCCACTGTAGAGAACAGTATGGAGGTGCCTCAAAAAATTAAAAATAGAACTACCCTATAATCCAGTAATTGCACTACTGGATGTCTACACTTAAAATACAAAAACACTAATTCAAAGGGTTATATGCCCCCCTATGTTTATAGCAGCATTATTTACCATAGTCAAATTACGGAAGCAGCCCAAGTGTCCATTGATAGGTGAATGGATAAAGAAGATATGGTGTGTATGTGTATTAATATTTTATCTATATCTATCTATCTATCTATCTATCTATCTATCTATCTATCTATAAACTATCTGTCTAAAATGGGATATTATTCAGTCAAAAAAAGAAGAAAATCTTCCCAATTGCAATGACATGGGTCGAGCTACAGAGTGTATTGCTAAGTGAAATAAGTCAGATAAAGACAAATACCATATGATCTCACTCATATGTGTGGAATTTAAGAAAGAAAACAATCAAGCAAAGGAAAAAGAGAGAGAGAGAAACAAACCAAGAAACAGACTATTAATTATAGAGTACAAACTGTTGGTTACCAGAGGGAGGAGTGTGGAGGGGTTGGTGAAATAAGTCTTGGGATTAAAGAATACACTTATCATGATGAAAATAATGTAAAATGAAATAATATGTTTAAAATGGTGGGGTAAAGAGATTAGTTTCAAAATAACTGCACTGCAGGACCTAAATGCTGGACTTAGGTCATCAAGACTAAATAAAGGCGTCATCTAATTGTTATAGTTCACTCATAAGTCAGGGCTATAGGAGTACCTTACTCAACAAAATAGACTTTTTTTGGAAAGTTGGAAAGTTTGGAAATTTTTACAAATGAAATTTTTACATTTTAAATATGTTAGGGCACTTCAGTAATTAAAGGTATCCTGAAATGAATCTTTCATAATGCTAATGCAAACAAAACAAATATAAACTAATTATATTATGGTTAACCACCAATAAAAATAATAAGTAAAGAAACACCAAAATTTGACAAAATTTAATATCTGTTCATGATAAAAACGCTCAACAAATTAGGTATAGAAGGAATGTACCTCAACATAACTGAGGCAATATGTGACAACCCGTAGCTAAGATCCTACTCAGCGGTGAAAGTTCCAAAGCTTTCCTTCTAAAATCAAGAACAAGACTAATGTGCCCACTCACGACTGCTACTTAGCATTGTACTGGAATTCCTAGCCAGATTAATTAGGTAAGAAAAAGAAATAAAAGGCATCAGAATTGGAAAGAAACTGGTAGAATTATCTGTTTCTTTTTTTGTATTTTATTTATTTACTTTTTTAAATAATAATTTTTTATTATGTTAGTCATCATACAGTACATCCTTAGTTTTTGATGTAGTGTTCCATGATTCATTGTTTGCATATAACACCCAGTGCTCCATGCAATACGTGCTCTCCTTAATACCCATCACCGGGCTAGTCCATTCCCCCACACCCCCTCCCCTCTGAAGCCCTCAGTTTGTTTCCTGGAGTCCATAGTCTCTCATGGTTCATCTCCCCCTCTGATGTCCTTCTCTTCATTTTTCCTTTCCTTCTCCTGATGATCTCACTGCTATTCCTTATGTTCCATAAACGAGTGAAACCATATGATAATTGTCTTTCTCTGCTTGGCTTCTTTCACTTAGCATAATCTCCTCCAGTCCCGTCCATGTTGCTGCAAATGTTGGGTAATCGTTCTTTCTGATGGCTGAGTAATATTCCATTGTATATATGGCCCACATCTTCTTTATCCATTCATCTGTTGAAGGGCATCTCAGCTCCTTCCACAATTTTGCTATTGTCGACAATGCTGCTATGAGCATTGGGGTGCATATGGCCCTTCTCTTCACTACATCTATATCTTTGGGGTAAATACCCAGTAGTGCAATTTCTGGATCATAGGGTAGTAGAATTTTTAACTTTTTGAGGGACCTCACACTGTTTTCCAAAGTGGCTGTACCAACTTGCATTCCCACCAACAGTGTAAGAGGGATCCCCTTTCTCCACATCCTCTCCAACATTTGTTTTTTCTTACCTTGTCCATTTTTGCCATTCTAACTGGCATAAGGTGGTATTTCAGTGTGGTTTTTATTTGAATTTCCCTGATGGCTAATGATTTTGAACATATATTCATGTGTCTGTTAGCCATTTGTATGTCTTCATTGGAAAAGTGTCTGTTCATATCTTCTGCCCATTTTATGATTTGTTTATTTGTTTCTCGTGTATTGAGTTTGAGAAGTTCTTTGTAGATCTTGGATACCAGTCTTTTATCTGTAGTGTCCTTTGCAGATATCTTCTCCCATTCCATGGGCTGCCTCTTAGTTTTTTTGACTGTTTCCTTGGCTGCGCAGAAGCTTTTTATCTTGATGAAGTCCCACGAGTTCATTTTTTCTTTTGCTCCTCTTGCCTTTGGAGATGTGTCATGAAAGAAGTTGCTGTGGCCGATGTCAAAGAGGTTACAGCCTGTGTTCTCCTCTATGATTTTGATGGATTCCTGTCTCACATTGAGGTCTTTCATCCATTTGGAGTTTATTTTTGTGTATGGTGTGAGAGAGTGGTCAAGTTTCATTCTTTTGCATGTAGCTGTCCAATTTTCCCAGCACCATTTATTGAAGAGACTGTCTTTTTTTCCACTGGATGTTTTTTCCTGCTTTGTCAAAGATTAGTTGCCCATAGAGCCGAGGGTCCATTTCTGGGTTCTCTATTCTGTTCCATTGGTCTATGTGTCTGTTTTTGTGCCATTACCATGCTGTTGTTGTGATCACAGCTTTGTAGTGTAGCAGTTGATCAAGATTAGAGCAGAGATCAATGAATTAGAAACCAGGAGCACGAGGCGGCACTGGAGGAGATAATGCTAAGTGAAATAAGTCAAGCAGAGAAAGACAATTATCATATGGTTTCTCTCATCTATGGAACATAAGAACTAGGAAGATCGGTAGGAGAAGAAAGGGATAATGAATGAGGGGGTAATCAGAAGGGGGAATGAAGCATGAGAGACTATGGACTCTGAGAAACAAACTGAGGGCTTCAGAGGGGAGGGGGTGGGGGAATGGGANGTGATGGGTAGTAAGGAGGGCACGTATTGCATGGTGCACTGGGTGTTACATGCAAGTAATGAATCATCGAACTTTACATCAAAAACCAGGGATGTAGTGTATGGTGAATAGCATAATATAATAAAAATATTATTATGGAAAAAAAAAAGAGACCAGGAGTACGGTAGAGCAGATGAACAAAACTAGAAGCTGTCTTTGAAAGAATAAATAAGATCGATAAGCCACTGGCCAGACTTATTCAAAAGAATAGAGAAAGGACCCAAATTAGTAAAATTATGAATGGGGAGAGATCACGAGCAATACCAATGAAATTGGCAGGATCAACGACTTTATGCCAATAAATTAAACAACCTGGAAGAAATGGATGCCTTCCTGGAAACCTATAACGTACCAAGACTGAAACAGGAAGAAATTGATTGTTTAAACAGACCGATTAATTATGAAGAGATTGAAGCAGTGATCAAAAACCTCCCCAAATACAAGAGTCCAGGGCCTGACGGATTCCCCGGGGAAATCTACCAAACATTCAATGAAGAAATCATACCTATTCTCCTGAAGCTGTTTCAAAAAAATAGAAACAGAAGGAAAACTACCAAACTCACTCTATGAGGCCAGTATTACCTTGATCCCCAAACCAGGCAAAGACCCCATGAAAAAGGAGAATTACAGACGGATATCCCTGATGAATATGGTTGCAAAAATTCTCTGTTTGATTTTATATAGAGAAAGCCCTAAAGATTTCACCAGGAAAATGTGGGGTAAGGGGTGAAAGAAATGGGTGAAGGGGATAAAAAGTTAAAAGAAAAAAAACCAAAAATTATCTGAAAAAGAAATAAAGAAAATGATTTTATTTACAAGAGCATCATAACCAAAATATTTAGGAATAAATTTAACCAAGATGGTGAAAGAGATACTCTGAAAACTATAAGACATTGATGACAGAAATTGAAGACTACACAAATAAATGGAAAGATATAGTTCTCATGGATTGGAAGAATTAATATTTTAAAATGTCCATACTGCCGAAGGCAATCTACAAATTGAATGCAATCCCTCTCAAAATACTATCAGCATCTTTCACAGACTAGAACAAATAATCTTAAAATTTGTGTGAAACCACAAAAGACCCCGAATAGTCAAAGCAGTCTTGAGAAAGAAGAGCAAAGCTAGAGGCATCATGCTCCCTGATTTCAAATTATACTGCAAAGATGTAGTAATCAAAACCGTATGGTACTGGCACAAAAACAGGTATGTAGATCAGTGGAACAGAATAACGAGCACTGAAATAAACCCAGGCTTATATTGTCAGTTAATCTAAGATAAAGGAGACAAGATTATACAGTAGGGAAAAGACAGTCTGGTGCTGGGAAAGCTAGATATTCACATGTAGAAGAATGATAGTAGATTCCAATCTTAAAGTTAACTTGAAGTGGATCAGACTTAAATGTAAGACCTGAAATGATAAAATTCCTAGAAGAAAACATAGAGAAAAAGCTTCTTGATATGGTCTTGGCAATTTTTTTGATACGACAGCAAAGGACAAGCAACAACATAAAAAAATCAACAAGAGGGACTACATCAAACTAAAATTCTTGTGCACAGCCAAGGAAACAATCAACAAAATCAAAAGGTAACCTATGGAATGGGAGAAAATATTTGCAAATCGTCTATCTGGTAGTGGTTAATAGCCAAAACATATAAACAACTGTGAAAACTCAATAGGAAAATAAACAAACAAAACCCCAAAATAATCCAATTAAAAATGGGGAAAGGACTTGAATCGACATTTTTCCAAAGAAGATATTAAAATAGCCAAGAGGTACATGAAACTTGCTTAACATCACTAATCATAAGGGAAATGCAATTAAAACCACAATGAGATATTGTTAGAATGGGTTTCATCAAAAAGACAAGAGATGACAAATGCTGGCGAGGATGTGGAGAAAAAGGAACCTTTGTAACTTTTGGAAGGAACGTAAATTGGTGCAGCTACTGTGGAAAATAGAATGGAGGTCCCTCAAAAAACTGAAAATAGAATTACCTTATGATCCAGCAATTCCACACTTGGGAATTAATTATCCAAAGGAAATTAAACCACTATGTTGCAGAGATATCTTCCCTCTTGTGTTCATTGCAGCATTATATATAATAGCCAAGACATGGAAACAAGTGTTCATTGATAGATGAATGGATAACAAAGTTGTGGTATATATTTGGTATACATACATATACGTGTGTGTGTGTATATATATACAGCTACATACCTACTGGGATACTATTCAGCCATAAAATAGGATATTCTGCCATTTGTGACAATGTGAATGGATCTTTATGGTATTATGCTAAGTGAAATAAATAAAAAAAAAGACATACGATCTCACTTATATGTGGAACCTAAAAAACAAACTCATAGAAAAAGTAATCAGATTTCTGGTGGCTGGGGTAACTGAGTGAAAGTAATCAAAAGGTACAAACTTCCAGTTATAAGATAAATAAAAACTGAGGATGTAATGTACAATATGGTGACTGTAATTAGCATGGCTATGTGGTATATTTGAAAGTTGCCAAGAGAATAAATCATATCCTTAAACTTAGTGTTGTATGTCAATTATATCTCAATAAAACTGAAGGGAAAAAAATCTATTGGGTAGTGGAATTGGGGGGAAAAAAGAAAAGAAAAGAAAGAAAGAACAAAAGAAAAGAAGCATTCAACAGACATTGAACACGTTCTCTTATTGGCCTTAGGTTTGATGCCTTCCTCTAGTGTCCAGGACGGCTTGGAGCCCTGGTGCCTAACTTATACCAGTCAGATCTCTGCCCACTTCCGTATCAAGTATTCTGATTAATTTGGTTTATCTTTTATTCTGTCCTAGCTGAATCCTTCAAGGAATTTGCCGAATTGCTCAACGAAGTAGAAAATGAGAGGATGATGATGGTAGGTCACTAACACTGGGCCTCTAAGTGATATCTTGGCTGATTGGCTGATTGATACTTTGTTATTTCAGTTTCTGTCTCATGGCTGTTTAGAACAGTAAAGATCTTTAGGAGGTAGATCTGGTTATTCTATTTCATGCTTTTACCCTGGGAGTTTAGCATTAGGTAGAGAGAAATTAGTGTGGAAATTCCATTCCTGTTCCTATCAGCGAGAAGTGGTTTCAAGGGACATTAAACTGGGCTATTGAACATGTGGAAAGAAATTGTGGCCCTTATTGTGCTTAAATTATTCATTTATTTATCTGTTTCTCTGCTCATAGAAATAATAATATAGACTTTATTTATATTTGACATAGAATTGTTTTATTTAATTCTGTGTGAAGACTTTTCCTTAGTAAGTCTATTTCCTAAATTAATAGAGCAGTTTTTTTAGTGCAGTTTTAGTTTTACAAAAACACTGAGTGGAAAGTACAGAGAGATTTTAACATAACCCCTTTCATCAGTTTTGATTACTGTAGCTTTCTAGTAAGACTTAATGTTAGGTAAGAACTTTAGAATCAGTTTGTCAGTACTCACAGAATAAATTGCTGGGATTTTGATCAGGATTATATTGAATCTATAGATCAAGTTGGGATAAACGGAATCCTAAAAATATTATCCTCCTATTTATGAACATGGATTATATTTCCATTTATTTAATGCTTCTTTGATTTCTTTCAAAACTCATCAGAGTTTTGCAGTTTCCTTACATAGATCTTTTACATATTTTATTAGATATATTCCTAGGTATTTCATTTTTTTGGTGAACTCTATTTTAGCAGCTTTAAAAATAATCTTTTTGTGTGGTCCCTAGACCTGCAGTACCAGTGTCACCTGGGAAATTGTTAGAAATGCAGGTCCTCAGCCCCACCCCAGACCTATTTGGACTTAAATGTAGAAGTACCTAGGTTGGTCAATATTTATTTTTATTAGGGTTATGAGGGTGATGTTGGAACGTTTGTAGAAGGCAATGAGAGGTCTACCTTCCCTTTCTTGATAGGATGACTTCCTGTGGGCAGTTCAGTTTTGTTAAGTCTATTTATTCAGTAGTCAGAGTTCTTTAATCTGTCATTACTCATCCTTTTCAACAGTGTGATACTGGCTTCTGAGAATACTGCTACCATTTCATCTAAGCTCCTAGGGAAGTGGGATTGAAGGCAGGACTTGGAGGTAGGGGAAGTAGAGACTTAGGTTCTAATAATGGCAGTGCCACTAATTGTTGATTTCAAAGGAATCATGGTCTTTCACTGTTCTCTCTTTTTTCATATGTATAATGAGGAAAATAATCCCCACTTCCCAAGGTTGTTGTAAGAACGCTAAGTGATATAATGAATAAGAAAGTGTTCTATACATGGCAAAAAACACTTATTAAGCGAGTTTTGTTTGTAGTTAACTTTTGTTACTCCCAAGATCCAGCTTATGGAAATTTGACTTGGGAATTTTTTCAGTTTAAGAGACTTCTTCTAAGGATATTAAGGAGAGACCAATATGGGTAATTTCTCTGGAGTCGGGTAGATGGCCCCCCAGCTAATCTATGCTCTACTAAATGTTTTCTTCTGCCTGAAGGGTTTGTGGACTATTGCCAATGTTGATCTCAAAGGCATTCAACTCCATTTCATTCATATACTACTAGAAAGCTCAGCTGTACTCCTCTTCAGCCCTAGTTGTTTCTTGATCTCTTTTATTTACCCAATTACAAAGCTCTAAAATATTAAAGTAGGACTCATCTTTTGAGATATTGTTTTTCTCACCCTTCTTGCTGGCTCTTTTCCATAGGGCTGACTCATTTCCCTCTGTCTTTCATTATGTTGTGCCCCTTTGTCCCCACAACTCTTCAGTCACGTATTGAGTGTAGGCTCCCCATTTCCCATTTAATTCTTGGAATGCTGTGAAGGTTAGGCTCAATGAGGGCCTTTCACAACATGGCAGGAATTCATTGCTTGACTGTACCTCTCCCTTTTCCTAGAACTGTGGTAAAAGGACTCCTAAGCCCAATATGGATTATCTGGGAGGTGTTACACAGCTTTTGATCCTTCTATAAGAAGAGGCCAAAAGAAGCTTTCAAACAGGAAAGAAGTTCACAGCTCTAGCCTGTGATAATTGCAAATATCTAGTCATTCTTGTAAATGAAGTTAAATTGTGGAAGGAATTATGGAGGAAAGAATTGAGGGAGAGCATTCCAACTGTGCTGTTCTTAAATAGTACCCCATGGGATGTTGTATTACCTCAGAAGCTGGCCTTGAAAAGTCTTGATAACAGACTTCCTGTATGATTAACATTGGCTTTCCTAGGTGTCTTTCTGACTCTGAAGGGGATCCTATTAGCAATGTGCAAGGTCTGTCTTTGAGGACTGTGAAGAATGACTTAAAGAGACCCATACTATTTCAAGCAGTATATCCTCAATGACTTCTTTTGGTGATTAGCTAACCATCAAAGATTCATGAACAATCCTACACTGCTGGATCGAGTACCATCTCTAATCTGCTAAATGCCCTATCTAGTGTTCATTGGGATTCATGCAATAGGAACGTGATTAGCTAAACTCACTGTGTTTAGAGTGTCACTTATGCTGGAGGTTCTACCCTGAGATAGCAGGTAGTAGCTTTTCTGCTAGAGAGCTTATGAAATGGATGCAGTGATCAGAAAGGGGAATAAAGATCATGTTTAATTAAAAGGGCTCTTTTGGATAGTTGCTAGACTTCTAAGGGATTTAAGGATAAAACAAAATGAAAAAAAAAAGAGTAAAACTTACGTGTGATCTTTTCCTACATCACTATCTCTGTGTTCTGGCAGAAAGTAGTATAATAACCATCGAGTGTCAAAGAGAGGAAATGGCTCAGAGTACATATTTGTGTTGTAGGAGACTGAGAGCAGTATAATCAATGTGATCAAGGGAGAACCATGGCCTCCAATTTTAGTGAATCATGTACTAGTTTTCTAGACAGAGACAGGGCCAAACATACAAAAAACAGTGGCCTTATGGACCCTGTGTAAGAAGTTGCTGGCACTCCTGCTTATACAAGAAAATCCCCTTTGAAACATAGAAACTGGCAACTGTGCCATCCTTGGGTTGCCTGTGTACGCAAGGGCTCAG
Organism: Ailuropoda melanoleuca; assembly: GCF_002007445.2. Lineage (NCBI taxonomy): Eukaryota > Metazoa > Chordata > Mammalia > Carnivora > Ursidae > Ailuropoda > Ailuropoda melanoleuca. Next base: position 50,008,060 of record NC_048238.1, on the reverse strand, counting down.
CTGAATGTCCACATAGAGATTTGACACATACTACTCTCCTTAGGGATGGCATGTTCACTTCTTATTCAAAAGCAAACTTCTTCAGTGTGTCCCAGGTAACCACTTTGTGTGTGTTACCTTTGTGAAAGTGGAAATAGTTTTTCTAATTATCTATTGCTGCATAGCAACCTATTCTAAAACATAGTGACTTAAACTAAAACCATTTAATTTTATCTCATTATATTGTGGGTCAGGAATTCAGGCAGGGGTGAGCTGGGTAGTTCTGCTTCATGTGGTAGTATTCACCTGGGAGGTGGATTGAGGCAGCTTTGCTCGCCTATCAGGCACCTCACTGGAATGGCTGGAAGGCTGGGCTCAGCTGGACTTTTGACCAGAATGTGTATATTTGGCCTCTCTAGGTTGGTAGTCTCAGGTAGTCCAATTTCTTATAGAGTGGCTCAGGGCTCCCCAGGGGGAGTTTTCCAAGAGAACCAGGTGGAAGTTGCTGGCCTTTTATGACCTAGTTTGAGAAATCACAGTGTCACTTCTGCTATACTCTATTGGTTCAAAGAAGTAATAAACCCACTCATATTAAAGGTAGAGGGGACAGAGACCTCACCTCTCAATGGGGGATGTGTCACAAAATTTGTGGACATGTTTTAAAACTTCCACAAAAGGAGAGAAGAAAAATGACTCTTTGTACTGGATCTATGACACTAATGACATAATTTGTTTCCAGCTATGTACACAAACTTGATATCACATAACCCACAGCACATAGAACTGTAGATTGTGTTGGCCAGAGAGATGGGCTAGTATTTTTTTTTTCATTTAAATTCTGTTAGCCAACATATAGTACATCTTTCATTTCTGATGTAGTGTTCAATGATTCATCAGTTGCATATAACACCCAGTGCTCATCACATTACGTGCCCTCCTTAATTGGGCTAGTACTTTTAATGGAAGAATTCTTATTTTTGGTCAAGGAGAATCACTGGTGTCCTTATTTTTGGTACTAGGGCTTCTGGTAGAGCTTTGATTGGATGAGAGTTTGGCTATTTAGTTGAACTCTGAATCATACGTGGACACAAAAGAGGAGACCCAAAGTGCCTGCAGGACACAGATTAAAAAATATGTACTAATACCCCAACTTAGCATGCATTTTGGTGGTAGTTTAAAAACTGCTTTTTAATCTGGAGAACACAGGACTGGTCAAAACTAAGTGAAATAAGTCAAGCAGAGAAAGACAATTATCATATGGTTTCTCTCATCTATGGAACATAAGAACTAGGAAGATCGGTAGGAGAAGAAAGGGATAAAGAAAGGGAGGGTAATCAGAAGGGGGAATGAAGCATGAGAGACTATGGACTATGAGAAACAAACTGAGGGCCTCAGAGGGGAGGGGGGTGGGGGAATGGGATAGGCTGGTGATGGGTAGTAAGGAGGGCACGTATTGCATGGTGCACTGGGTGTTATACGCAACTAATGAATCATGGAACTTTACATAAGAAACCAGGGATGTACTGTATGGTGACTAACATAATATAATAAAAAATATTATTATGAAAAAAAAATAACAGAGTTGGCAATGAAAAAAACTGGCTTTCTACTCTTTTTTCCTACTTTTGTTATGAAGATGTATCTTGTTTTACTGACACTTTATATCTCACTTGACAAAGAAGGCAGTACCTCATTTCCCTGTCTTATATCAAAATCAGTGCAATGGATCCTAAAATCCAGCTCTTTAGATGTATTCTCTTAGGTCCTCCATTAATATACAGCTGATTCATACCACTGAAGAAAACCAACCCTACTTGTTGCCTTGGACAGATGCCATCTTTCAAGAGGTTTATATGAACACAAAGCTTTGTGTATCTCTGCCTGCCCACTGAGCAAGGGGTCCAGTTTGCAAATGGCGTTTTTATATCTCTAGAACAATATTATTGTCAATATTTTTCATTCTTGGACAGTCTGTTTTTATCAGCTTTGGAGTAAATGTAGGTAATTTGAAGGCCTGATCCAGTGTTCTCTGTGATGCTGTAATAGACTCTCAAGTTCTGAAGAAAATGTTCTGATTTTATGACACATGGTGGCAGGACTGGAAACAATTTATCCTGGGATTTATCCTAATGCTATTACTGCTAACTCAGTTGCTTCCCATGAAATGGTTTGCACTTGGTGCAATTGGTATTTTCATGCATTTTGCATTCTCTTCCTCTTTTCCACATATACTTCAGGCCCCCTGTATCTGTTTCTGGACATGACTATAGATATTTCGATTAAAAATTCAGATCAGACTACAAGTAAGTTACAGAGAAATGCCCCGTATTGTCTCTTCTCTCATTTCCTCTTGAAACATTTGATTTTAAGAGACCAATATGGAAAAAAGACAGTAACAACAATGAAGAAAAAAACAGAAATCAATTTACATTTTGCATGTTGATGTATTACGGGGTAATGCCTTAGTAACAAGGAAACTCAAATCTGATCCTTTGTTAACTGAAAGTTGTTTTGTGTGTTCTTCCTTTTTTTCTAGGTACACAATGCTAGTGATTTGCTGATTAAACCCCTGGAAAATTTTCGGAAGGAGCAAATAGGCTTCACCAAGGTACATTTTCTTCAAATGTATAAGATGTTTTTCATAGCTGAGTAGTTTGGGTTACCACTCTTCACTCTTTAGCGGTTAGGAGGGTTCATATATAAGGGAATTCATTCAAAAAAAGTGGGAATATCTGGAGTTGGCTCCTCGCTATTTCCAAGTAGCTGGGCAACTGTGGGCAAGTCTCTTCTCTTTTTGGAGCTTCAGTTTCTCCATCTGGAAAATGAGGAGCTTGATAATAATAGGCATTGTTTAAAGGGCACTTACTATGTGCTTGCTAAGCACTGGGCTACATGCTAAATTTATGTTCATTCTCTAATCACAATAATTGTGTGAGGTTCTGGTATTTTCCACATTTTACAAATGAGGCAAATAAGGTTTGGGCAAGATAAAAAAAACCTGACCAAAGTTATATAGTTAGTGACAGTAGCCAGCATTTAGACTTTAGGGTTTTTGTTTGTTTGTTTTGTTTTGTTTTTAGCTTCAAATCCCACATTCTTTCCATTAAGCCATACTATGTAGATACTTGCTGTCCAGTATGGTATCCATAGCTATATAAATAAAATTAAATTAACAACTCAGTTTCTCAGTCATGCTAGTCACCTTTCAAGTGCTTGGTACCCACATGTGGCTAGTAGCTACTGTGTTGGATTGCACAGACATAGAACACTTCCATTATTGTAGAAATTCTTACTGAACAGCACTGTGCCAGATAATCTCAGATTATTTCCAGCTTGACCACTCATGGATCTGATTCCCTACGGTCTCATAAAGAGTTATGAAAAATTGTCAAATTTATTCTTTTCAGCTAGATATAGACTTATTCTGTGAAATCCAATATGTATGCAACATGTAACCAGATGGTCTTCCAGAACTAAATGCAGTATTTTAGCCTAGCATCTGGTCCTAAAAAGGACTGAGAACACACCATCTGGTTATTATCTGGAATATTGTGACAAGCAGTTTGGACTGAAGGTAGCAAGGTCAGAGGGGAAAGAGGAAAGACGAGATTAGTGGATGTGATGTCACTGCTGGATGTAATCAGTCAGCTTGACCTGGGCATTATATGAATGACTGATATTCAGACTAAATAAGTTAATCTGCATAGCCCAGCAATTCTGGATTCTACTTGATATATCTGGAATCTCATTAACATAAATACTTAATTAGGAAAATATACAACTGAAGGAGGGAAGAACCTCTTAAATCACAAGTGTGGTATGAAAATAGGTAAGTGACATGACAGTTGTTACATAAGAATGAATAAAGAATATGAAGAAGGACAGATAATGTGAAAATCCTCACAGTTAGTCTACTTTCACTCCTGGATGAGATTAGGAAAAAGGAAAGTAAGAGTGTGCTACAGTGGTTGACCTCATGTCATCTGAGGGAAAGGAAACAAATTTCTTTTCTCTATTTCCTATGTCCCAGGCCTGTGCTGAGGATTTGACATATGTTGTCTTCCTTAATTCTTACAGCAAACCTCTGAATTGCAATGTATAATATCCATTATCTCAATGAAGAAACTGAGACTCAGAAAGATTACATTCTTATATTCCTATCAGTCTTTTTTTCCCTACTTCTTTACTCTAGGGTCAACTTGCACACCTAAAAGGAGAGTGACCAACTTTCAGTGTGAGTGCTTTTTCCAAGAAAGTATCTAGAATTATCCTGGTAGTAAAATTTAAGGTAATAGAGGAGTGAACTAAGAACTAGAAAATGCAGCTTCTGGTCTACCCCTGTGTGTTTTCAAATTATTGCCTATCAGTTCCAACACTTCTCAATACCTGTTCTTTTTTTTTAAGTAATAATTTTTTATTATGTTATATTAGTCACCATACAGTATATCGTTAGTTTTTGATGTAATGTTCCATGATTATTATTTGCGTATAACACCCAGTGCACCATGCAATATGTGCCCTCCTTACTACCCATCACCGGCCTATCCCAATCCCCCACCCCCTCCCCTCTGAAGCCCTCAGTTTGTTTCCCAGAGTCCATAGTCTCTCATGGTTCATTCCCCCTTCTGTTTACCCCCCCTTCATTCTTTCCTTTCCTTCTCCTACCAATCTCCCTGCTATTTCTTATGTTCCATAAATGAGTGAAACCATATGATAATTGTCTTTCTCTGCTTGACTTATTTCACTTACCATAATCTCCTCCAGTCCCGTCCATGTTGCTGCAGATATTGGGTAATTGTTCTTTCTGGTGGCTGAGTAATTCTCAATACCTGTTCTGTGAAAATGGACAGAGTTCCTTTAAGCATCTTTCCTTTACAATGATGAAGCTGTTAAGCTTTCTCAGTAGAGGGTGCTGGAGGGATACTGCAGGAGGATGGGGTTCTCCTGAAATTTCCAACTGCTGCAAAGTGGGGGTCAGTAGAGAGGGAGTGAGCTATCTGGTGGGGCGCGGGCCCAGCCACACATCCAGAATACGTGGCTCCTCAGTGCCTCTGAAGCCTCTGCCTGGCCTGGCAATAAGTTATCTGCAGGTCTCTCAATGTAGGTCTGTCCCTGAAGGCCTCCCCACTTGTTTTGTCCCCCAGCTTCCCTATGTAGGCCCCACACCTCTCCCACCTGCTGACAGAAGCTTTATAACAGAGCTGCTGCTCCCTGCTACCTCTGCCAGCCCTCATACAGCCTGCTTGCTCCTTAGGGGGTTCCTTCTGAGGCAGGCTGGTCCTGCAAGGCTTATTGGTAACCTAAAGGTTCCCATTCTCTCTCTATTTCTACTCCACTGGTTGCTGATTGCTCCCCACCTGCACTCTGGAGAGTTGCCCCCTGCTTAACTAGTGACCCTAGACCACAAGGCCAAACCAATATAAGCTAACTTCTCTGCTTAAATTACAGCTTTTCCAATGAGTTTGGAGCCCCTTCCAAATTTGACCTTCCTTGGGTGCCTCCCCTCAGCCTCAGGGTACTGTAAAGAATTACCTTATGTATTATAGTTTTTTTTATTTGAATAAATTTGTAGTTTAATAATTCTATATAGTGGTTTTTATCTTTTGGTTAGGCCCAGACTGATAACAACCAGCACTGCTGCTAGTAGGCTCTGTGACTTAACTGGTAGTGGTATATGCTTTGCTAGGCCCTTACAAATATAAATGCGTATTCTCATTTGAACCTTGTGAAATAGAATTTATTGTCCCTTTTTTACTGCTGAGGACAGTAAGATTCAGTGAGGTGTAGTGTCTAAAGTCATTCAACGAGGAAGTGGCAGAGCTTGGTTTTGAATTTATTTCTTTTGATTGTAAGTCTGGGGCTAATTTCACTTTATGAGAGATAACACTTCTCCCTTGGCCTCAGTATTCTCATATGTACAACAAAACAGTGGACCAATAATTCTTAATCTAATCTTCAGTGTGAGATTCTAAGGGTAATTAAATGTGCACCTATTCAGTAGTAGAAGTTGGCTAGTCAAAATTTACTGTGCTATAAATGTAAAATATGTGCTAGATTTTGACGATAGTGTGAAAAGTGTAAAATATCATTAATATTTTATATTGATCACATGTTAAAATGGTGCTCTTTTCGATAAAGTGGATAAAAAAAGATGATCACTGAAGGCAATTTCGCCTGTTTCTTTTTCCTTTTTTAATATGATTACTAGAAAGGTAAAAATTATAGATATGGCTTGCATTAAATTTCTATTTGGTAGACTGAAATAGACAAAGTAATTACAATTGAATTTTTTAGTAACTGGAAGTTTGTACTTCCTTTTTAAAATGTGTCAGTGTACTTTATTATTATTTTTATTATTTTTTATTATGATATGTTAGTCACCATAAAGTACATCCTTAGTTCTTTCTGATAATAACAATGTTTTTTATTATATTATGTTAGTCACCATATAGTACATCCCCAGTTCCTGATGTAAACTTTGATGATTCATGAGTTGCGTATAACACCCAGTGCACCATGCAATACGGCCCCCCCTTACTACCCATCACCAGCCCATCCCATTCCCCCAACCCCCTCCCCTCTGAAGCCCTCACTTTGTTTCTCAGAGTCCATAGTCTCTCATGCTTCATTGCCCCTTCTGATTACCCCCTATTTCTTTATCCCTTTCTTCTCCTACCAATCTTCCTAGTTCTTATGTTCCATAGATGAGAGAAATCATATGATAATTGTCTTTCTCTGCTTGACTTATTTCACTTAGCATTATCTCCTCCAGTCCCGTCCATGTTGCAGCAAATGTTGAGAAATCATTCTTTTTGATGGCTGAGTAATATTCCACTGTATATATGGACTACATCTTCTTAACCCAGTCATCTGTTGAAGGGCATCTCGGCTCCTCCCACGATTTAGCTATTTTGTACAATGCTGCGATGAGCATTGGGATGCATATGGCCCTTCTCTTCACTACGTCTGTATCTTTGGGGTAAATACCCAACAGTGCAATGGCTGGATCATAGGTTAGCTCAATTTTTAACTTTTTAAGAGACCTCCACACTGTTTTCCAAAGAGGCTATACAATCTTGCATTCCCACCAACAATGTAAGAGGGATCCCCTTTCTCCTCATCCTCTCCAACGATTGTTGTTTCCTCCCTTGTCAATTTTTGCCATTCTAACTGGCGTAAGGTGGTATCTCAGTGTGGTTTTTATTTGAATTTCGCTGATGGTTAATAATTTTGAACATATTTTCATTTGTCTGTTAGCCATTTGTATGTCTTCATTAGAAAAGTGTCTTTTCATATCTTCTTCCCATTTTATGATTTATTTGTTTCTTGTGTGTTGAGTTTGAGAAGTTCTTTGTAGAACTTGGATACCACTCTTTTATCTGTAGAGTCATTTGCAAATATCTTCTCTCATTCCGTGGGCTGCCTCTTAGTTTTTTTGCCTGTTTCCTTGGCTGTGCAGAAGCTTTTTATCCTCATGAAGTCCCACAAGTTCATTTTATCTTTTGTTTCTCTTGCCTTTGAAGATGTGTAATGAAAAAAGTTACTGTGGCCGATGTCAAAGATGTTGCTGCCTATGTTCTCCTCTAGGATTTTGATGGATTCCTGTCTCACATTGAGGTCTTTCATCCATT
>NC_048238.1:49990607-50000350 GCF_002007445.2 Ailuropoda melanoleuca | reverse complement strand
ATAGTGTTTCGCTTTGTGGTATCCCTGAGTTCTCGAAGCCTCCTCTCGTGGTCTGTTAGTTGTTTTTCTCTCTTTTCCTCAGCTTTCTCTCTTTTTCATCAACTTGTCTTCTATGTCAGTGACTCTCTTTAACCTAGCTCATCTACTTCATTTACCCTCCCTGTTAAAACATCCAGTTAAACTGCATCTCAGTTAAATAAAGCATTTTTAATTTTAGATTTTATTTCTGCACTAGAAGATTCTCTAGTGTCTTTTATGCTTTTTTTAAGCCCAGGTAGTAACTTTATAATTGTTATCCTTAATTCCAGCTCTGACATTTTACTTATATCCATGTTGATTAGATCTGTGGCAGAGAGAATATTACCTCTAGTTCTTTCTTTTGTTGTGAATTCCTCCTTCTAGTCATTTTGCCCAGAGAAGAGTGGATGAACGAGAGACCCAAATCAAAAATACCAACCATTCCCCAACCGAACTACACACTAGCGAAACCCAAGGAGGTTAGAAATTTAAAAAAGTAAATTAAAAAAAAATGGGTGTGTAGAAAGAGAGAATATAATCTCCTAGGTGGAAAAAACTTGATTCTCTTGGTCCTGGGTGTATTTTTCTTTTTTATAATACACTAAATCCCAATATTGTAAAGAAAGAAAAACATAAATGTGTGTGTGTGTATATATATATATATATACACACACACACATACACACATGCGCATGCATGTGCACGCATACAGACAAAAATAAAATTGAATACAGTAAAAGGAAGCCAAAAATGAAGGATATATTTATAAAATGTAAATGTGAAGGTGAACGTTTTAAAAAGATTTAACAATCTGATAAAATAAACTCATTGAAAAGAAAAAAATGAGAATGAAAATTTTAAAGTGAAAGATAAGCAAATCATGAGAAAAGATCTCAAATTCTATATAATTTTCCTCTAGCACTGGAGTTTTACAGTCCTGTGTGCTCCTAAAGCTTGATGTTTGCCTGTTTTTCCAGCTGGTCTTCTAAGCGAGTGGCCATGCACTGATTTTCAGGTGTCTTTGCCTGGGGGGAATTGTACCACCCCTTGCCAGGGGACTGTGCTCAGTGTAAACTGTGTGTGGTGGCTCTGTGTGTCTTTTGTTCCCTGAAGGCTTTCCATGCCTCTTTAGAAGATTAAAATAAAAATGGCCATGCCCTGATCTCCAGCCCTGAAGCTGAAAGATCACAGCTCTCTCTCTTCATTAAACCCCCAGGGATAAGCAGTCTTTACTTTTGTGTGTGCCAAACTCTGCACACCTTGTGGTGCACACCTGCACTGATCCTCCCAAGGGGTAGGCAGAGGGCCCCAAACGAAGAGTGGTCGCCCAATCATGTGCGCACCTATGCTGTCCCTACCAAGGAAGGTGGAGGGTGGCTACATTTATGCCCTTTGCAGGGTGTCCACACCAAGAACAGTCGCCCGATTGTGCACTTGCCCCAACCGCCTCTCCTGGGGGAAGGTGGGGGGTCGCTTCGTTTCTGCCCCTTGTAGGTGACCCCATACAGAGAGCAGTCCACCCGGTCTTGAACGCACCTACGATGCCGTTCCCAGGGGAAGGCGTAGCCTCTGCCCCTTTCAGGCCCCCAGTGGGAGAGTGGTTTCCCGGTAGTGCCACAGTTCATGTTTTATGGCAACGGAGCTGAGAGACCCCTCCTGGGCTTACTGACCCTAACCAGTTTCCCTGCTCCAATGCTTTCTAACTCTGCCAGCTCAGGCACCCCCGTTCTTTCTGTGACCCCCGGGTTCCTGAGACCACACTCACAGTGTCCCACCTAGGATTCTGCCCTGCTTTGCCACCTGAGCACTTTCCAGGAAGGGATGTCTCTCACTGGAGCAGACTTCTAAAGTTTCCAATTTTGTGTTCCAGGTCTATATCACTTTCCAGTAGCTAACTTACAGAAGCTCCCTCCCCACACTGTTTATCTTCTGAATATCCCCTCAGATTCACTTCTGTGCATCTCTTGCCTTGCAAAAAGTTGTCACTTTTCTGTTTGTAGAATTCCAGTAATTCTGTTCTTACATCTCAGGCTGATTTCATGGGTGTTCAGAATGGTTTGATAGTTACCTAGCTAAATTCAAGGGACTAGATGAATGGAGATCCCCTACTCTTCAACCATCTTGCCTTCCTCCCCCAGTAGTTTAATTTTGCTTGTGTTTTCCTTGCTCAAGGTGATATATCTAGGATAATGTTGCTATCGCTGATGTCAAAGAGGTTACTGCCTACGTTGTCTTCTAAGAGATTTTTGGTTTCAGGTCTCACACTTATGTCCAAGTAATTACTTTTGGTAGAGAGCATCTGCCATTTCATGGATTCTCTGGATTCAGAATCAACAGGAAGGTAACATTTGAAGAAAATTGATATACACATATATATTTAATTAGTTAACACATATAACGTTATTCAGTTAGCACCTGTCATGTAATACATTTAGTGTTTTCTGTTGTTATCATCATCCTCATCACCCTCCTCATTGTCATTGTTATTGGCAGTAAAACAGAGATAACAGAATACTCTCCATGTACTTGTCCAATTGGTGATGGTCTTACTCCTATTAAAAATTCACAAGTAGAGAAGTTAAAGAGTGAGGAAGAGAAAGATAGCAGGAATGAATGTTTTCCACGTGACTACTGGTATATGAAGAGGTTTCATGTCACTAGATCTCCAGATTTGTGTCTCTGGCTTGCAGGATGTGGCAGATGTCTTTTTGTCATAGGAACTTAAAGAACTAGGGAGGGGAAAATAACTGAGAGTGCTGGGAACTAAGAGGAGACATGTTTGGGATAAACCCATCTTTTTGTTCAAAAAGAATTAGGCTCTTCAAATGATGCTGATGATAGTACCTCTTGAAGTAATAAGTGTCTTGTGTGAAATCTGTGGAACGTGTTGCATGGTGGGGATTGATGTGTAATATTCAAATGATACTCTTCTCCTGTAATAGATTATGAGCTATTGGCTAGGGATGTTGCTGGGTAATGCAAGTTACCCTGTTTTCGGTGTCCATTTGCAGGCCAACGAACTCTGTTATCAGTTCAAGTTGGCTGACTGTGTCCCAGTGGACAGGCACTTTCAATAATCTGAATCTCAAAAGGCCATTTTGTAACTGAGATATTTTACAAAGACAACAGTTTCTCTGATTAGCCATTCTGCGATGCCTTGGACACTAGCTTTTGTTATACAATAGCTTCTAATTGTCTCAGATGGTTGGCTTCCCAAGCATGGAATCATGGGCTAGATGATTTCACAGGTATCATCTCCATCAGAGGATTTTTTCCCCAGGGGAAACTGTGTTGGTAGGGCTTCTAACTCCCTACTTTAGCCAGAGCAATTTCTCTTGGATCTTTTTTGATATAGTGAACTTTTGGGGCAATATTTCTTTTAGAATAGGACTCCATTTTAGCCAATAGGCTAAAAAGTTTGCAAACCACCTCTTTATGCTAAAATTTGATTGGTCTCCTTTTTCCAGTTAAATAGGTTATGTCTTCTAATCTCTGTATGGTAGTTAGGATACTTATGCAATTAGATCATGTTTGTTTTCTTCAAATTTTAGTGTGTAATCAGCAATGTAATCAGAATAATCCCATTTTACAGCCCTTAAGTTTTGAGAAAAAGGTGTATTTTTTCCACTGTAAAAATTGAACTTATATACAACACATACTTGCACAATAATGTAAAACAAAATAATACAGTAAGATCTATTAAAAAAACTCAACAGTCTTCATTCTTTCCCCATTCCTCAAAGTCATACATTTTTAACCATTTGTATTCTTTTGGTAGTTACTTTCATATTTTAAAAAAATGCTTTTTTTTTTTTGCTATTGTGTTATCCACTTGAGAAACTATTTTTTCTTGCTATGAACAGAGGAGATCATTGCCTACGCTGCTCTCTTTCCCTCCCCTTCTGTTTCTGAGTGGACTGGGGAGACACCCAGACCCTAACGCCTCCTCCCCGCCCATCTCTGGATTGTTGCCAGAGGCTCTTTGTTTCATCCTAAGAAAGAATTCAGGGACGGATCAGACACAGTGGTTGAATGGTACAAGTGGAAAAGTTTATTAAAATGAGAGTACACTCTTGAGATCTGAGAGCTGGTGAGCTCAAATGAGAGCTGCACCTAGCATTTGGGGTCTCTGTCTTTTGTTGACAGCTATTAACTAAGGGGTAGAATATTATTTATTTGTGGAGGGGATTTCTTTGTGAGCAGGGTTTCATGCCTTTTCTCCCTTACTTGGTCAGGCTCTCTGGCCTTTTTTGTCTAGGGCCTGTCTGGTTTGATCTGGCTTCCTTTGGCTTTGTTTTTGGAGAAATGCCAAGACAGGTCTCTAACTTTCTTGATAATGGGCCATGAATCCCCTTTACTGGCCTCCAGACATCCTCTTAAAGCCTAACTGTCTATTTTAACACTTCTAATTTTGATAACTATAACATCCTTTTACTTCTTCTGTTGCTTACCTCTGTTACTTTAAATAATATACTTAACCCCTATTTCTTATTCCATCAACTTTTGACTGTGGCTTTGTAAGATGGAGATATTAACACTTCTCTCTTCCTTTACTACTTTTAAACCCTTGACTCCTATCAGCCACACCTTCACTTTTCGTTGGTAGTGTTAATCACATTACTATTCTAGTAATAGTAATAACCTTAATGAAATCTTGTTAGTGGTTATTATTAAGCTCATTTTATAGTGGCAAATGCAAGTGACAAATCCAGGATTTGAACTCAAGTTTCTTGGCTCTGAGTCCATGAATTTTCATATTTCTTATATTGGATTAATATGAGTACTAATTTCTGGTGGCTAGGATAGATCAAGCATGATCCCCTTCTTTATCCTTTTCTTATAGTTTCTTGTCTACTAGGCTTAGAGGTTTTTTGTCTACCTACTCTAGACTCCTATTTGGTTAACTCCTTCTATTCCTCTTGTCTCTCAAAACTCCCTGCACATGCAGATCTTGTGAGTAATTTCCCATGTGTATATTTTAGCTATCACTTGATTAGCAGAACCCTTCCCACCACTATTCCCCTTCTCACTACCATTCCACTTCCCCCCAACCCCCTGCACCAAGGTCGAGGAAGGACAAATCAAACTTAGTCCAGTTCTGTTCATAATGGGTCTTTCATCCTGCAGTGTAGAATGCTGGGCTGTCCATTGGAGATGGCAGAATAAAGACTTAGTCATCCCCCATAGGCACATGACAGAGAAAGTATTTGTACCCTTTGATTCATATTTTTTGGGGCTTGTGAGAATTGCCCAGAGTATTATGTTTTCAGTTCTTTTTCAAGGATGCCCTTGCCAGAGAACAGTGACTGAATTGAGCCTTTGTGTATTCTCTGGTGAGAATAAGGGCCAAATGGCCTAAGACATCTGAATCTGCATTTAACCCACTTTTTGGAGAGTTGGAGCTTGTGTGGAAGCTATGATATAGTGTGTTCTCTCCCAACAGATGTCAGGCAAGTAGGCATTGACAGTAATGTATGAGGTTGCCAGTCTTACTGTTATTTCTTCTCTATGAATAGAGATCATAGAAAGAACTTTAGGAAAAGGGCTAGTTCTGGAGGTAGATGAGGTTAAAAAAATAAAGAAGATGGAAGAAAATGCATCCTGATAGTTAGGGTGGGTGAGGCCAACAGTACTGGTCTGCCTTGGATTCCAAATGTGAGTGCATACCCTGGGACGGAGAGGAAGGAAGCAGGAGCAAATAACCTTGAAAAGCTACAAACAGGTTGAATTTCAGATCCCCTCATCCCTTGTTTGAGTCTCAATGTCCCCATAATGTATTAACAGGAAGAGTCAAGTACTCAACGTGCTCAAGAGCTAAGCTGTGTGACAGTAATCCATAAGTGATTTTCAAGCCAACATCAAATATTTTACATACTTTATAATAATAATTATCACATACTAGGTACTTGTTCTGTGTTATCTCAATTAAGCAATATTATGCACATCCTACAGATGAGGAAGTCGAGACCCATAATGGCCAAATAACTTGTCCAAGGACAGAAAGTTATTAAAAGAAGCAAGCTTCAACTAGATATTTATAACTCCAGACATTGTACTCTTTCTATTTCATGCATTCTGAACCCAGCTTTGTAAGGTTGGTATGAAAAAATTTATAAAAATAGATTAATAAGGCCTACAGATAATTTAATGGGTAAATGCATTGTGATAAAATCACAATATTTTACAGTAATGAGAATGAATGAGCTAGACCTGTTGTATACAACAACATGGATGAATCTGACAAATATAAGGTCAAGGGGATAAAAGCTAGTCATAAAAGATTACCTACTGTCTGTACATATTTGTATAAAGTTCAAAAACAGGCAAAAATAAGTGATGGTGTTAGAAGCCAGGATACTGGTTACCCAAGAGTGAGGGTATAAGTGAGAAAATCAGGCACAAAGGTAACTTTAAAGGTGTTGGTAGTATTTTGGCTTATTATATGAGTGCTGATTACACAGGTGTATTCAGTTTGTGAATATTTATTGAGAATAGTGCAGAGTATTTTTCAGGTTGTACGTGACAATTTTTTTACTAAGTTTTTAATTTTAATTCCAGTATAGTTAACATACAATGTTGTATTAATTTTGGGTGTACAACATAGTGACTCAACAATTCCATACATTACCCAGTGTTCATCACAAGAGCACTCCTTAATTCCCATCACCTATTTACAAGACTGCCCCTCCCCTCTAGTGACCATCTGTTTGTTCTCTGTAATCAAGAGTCTGTTTCTCTCTCTTTTTCCATTTGCTTATTTGTTTTGTTTCCTTAATTCCACGTATGAGTGAATGAAATCATATGGTATTTGTCTTTCTCTGACTGACTTGTTTCACTTAACATTATACTCTCTAGCTCCATCCATGTTTTTGCAAGTGGCAAGATTTATTCCTCTTTATGGCTGAATAATATTCCTGAGTGTGTGTACACACCACACTTTCTTCTTTATCTATTCATCAGTTGATGGACACTTGGGCTCTTTCCATTATTTGGCTAGTGTAGATAATGCTGCTATCAACATCAGGGTGCATAAATCACTTTGAATTAATATTTTTGTATTCTTTGGGTAAATACCTGGTAGTGCAGTTGCTGGATTGTAGGGTAGTTCTATTTTTAACTTTTTGAGGAACCTCCAAACTGTTTTCCAGAGTGACTGCACCACTTTTTATTTCCACTAACATTCCAAGAGGGTTCCCCTTTCTTTCTCTGCATCCATGACAACACCTGTTGTTTCTTGTGTTGTCGATTTTTGCTATTCTGACAGGTGTGAGGTGATATCTCATTGTGGTTTTGATTTGCATTTCCCTGATGGTGAGAGATGCTGAAAATCATTTCATGTGTCTGTTGGACAATGAAGTCTTCCCTGGAGAAATGTTTATTCATGTTTTCTGCCTAATTTTTAAATTGGATTATTTGTTTTTTGGGTGTTGAGTTATATAAGTTCTTTATATATTTTGGATACTAACCCTTTATTGGATAGGTCATTTGCAAATATCTTCTCCTATTCAGTAGGTTGCTTCTTAGTTTTGTTGACTGTTTCTTTCACTGTGCAGAAAGATTTTATTTTGACGTAATCCCAATACTTTATTTTTGCTATTACTTCCCTTGCCTCAGGAGACATAACTCGAAATATATTGACATGGCTAGTGTCAGAGAAGTTACTCTCTCTGCTCTCTTCTATGATTTTTATGGTGTTACTTCTCAAGTTCAGGTCTTTAATCCATTTTGAGTTTACTTTTGTATATGGTGAAAGAAGGTGGTCCAGTTTTATTCTTTTTTTATTTTAATGTTCTTTTATCATATTATGTTAGTGACCATACAGTACATCCCTGGTTTCTGATGTAAAGTTCGATGATTCATTAGTTGCATATAACACCTAGTGCACCATGCAGTACGTGCACTCCTTACTACCCATCACCAGTCTATCCCATTCCCCCAACCCCCTCCCATCTGAAGCCCTCAGTTTGTTTCTCAGAGTCCATGGTCTCTCATGCTTCATTCCCCCTTCTGATTAACCACCCTTTCTTTATCTCTTTCTTCCCCTACCGATCTTCCTACTTCTTATGTTCCATAGATGAGAGAAACCATATGATAATTGTCTTTCTCTGCTTGACTTATTTCACTTAGCATTACATCCTCCAGNTCCTAGTTCTTATGTTCCATAGATGAGAGAAACCATATGATAATTGTCTTTCTCTGCTTGACTTATTTCACTTAGCATTACATCCTCCAGTGCCATCCATGTTGCAGCAAATGTTGAGAAATCGTTCCTTTTGATAGCTGAGTAATATTCCATTTATATATGGACCACATCTTCTTAATCCAGTCATCTGTTGAAGGGCATCTCAGCTTCTTCCACGATTTAGCTATTATGGACAATTCTGTTATGAACATTGGGGTGCATATGGCCCTTTTCTTCACTACGTCTGTCTCTTTGGGGTAAACACCCAGTAGTGCGATNACTACGTCTGTATCTTTGGGGTAAACACCCAGTAGTGCAATGGCTGGGTCATAGGGTAGCTCAATTTTTAACTTTTTAAGGGACCTCCACACTGTTTTCCAGAGTGGCTGTACCAACTTGTATTCCCACCAACAATGTAGGAGGGATCCCCTTTCTCCACATCCTCTCCAGCAATTGTTGTTTCCTTCCTTGTCCATTTTTTTCCATTCTAACTGGCGTAAGGTGGTATCTCAGTGTGGTTTTGATTTGAATTTGCCTGATGGCTAAAGATTTTGAACATTTTTTCATGTGTCTGTTAGCCATTTGTATGTCTTCATTGGAAAAGTATCTGTTCATATCTTCTGCCCATTTTTGATTTGTTTATTTGTTTCTCGTGTATTGAGTTTGAGAAGTTCTTTGTAGATCTTGGATACCAGTCCCTTAACTGTAGTGTCCTTTGCAAATATCTTCTCCCATTCTGTGGGCTGCCTCTTAGTTTTTTTAACTGTTTCCTTGGCTATGCAGGAGCTTTTTTTATCCTGATGAAGTCCCATATGTTTATTTTATCTTTTGTTTCTCTTGCCTTTGGAGATGTGTCATGAAAAAGGTTGCTCTGGCCGATGTCATAGAAGTTGTTGCCTATGTTCTCCTCTAGAATTTTGATGGATTCCTGTCTCACATTGAGGTCTTTCATCCATTTGGAGTTTATTTTTGTGTATGGTGTGAGAGAGTGGTCAAGTTTCATTCTTTTGCATGTAGCTGTCCAATTTTCCCAGCACCATTTATTGAAGAGACTGTCTTTTTTCCACCGGATGTTTTTTCCTGCTTTATCAAAGATTAGTTGCCCAAAGAGCCGAGGGTCCATTTCTGGGTTCTCTATTCTGTTCCATTGGTCTGTGTGTCTGTTTTTGTGCCATTACCATGCTGTCTTTGTGATCACAGCTTTGTAGTACAGCTCGAAATATGGCATTGTGATGCCTCCAGCTTTGTTTTTCCTTTTCAACAGTTCCTTGGAGATTCGGGGCCTTTTCTGGTTCCATACAAATTTAAGGACTATTTGTTCCAGTTCTTTGAAAAATATACTTGGCATTTTGATCGGGATAGCATTGAAAGTGTAGATTGCTCTGGGTAGTATGGACATTTTAACTATGTTAATTCTTCCAATCCATGAGCATGGAATATTTTTCCATCTTTTTATGTCTTCCTCAATATCTTTCAAAAGTGATCTATAGTTTCTAGCATATAGGTCCTTTACGTCTCTGGTTAAGTTAATTCCAAGGTAACG
>NC_048238.1:49879095-49990535 GCF_002007445.2 Ailuropoda melanoleuca | reverse complement strand
GCTGCATTTTAGATTTTTCTATTCTCTTGAGTGAGGCTTGGGTGGCTATGTATTTTCCCCTTAGGACTGCCTTTGCAGTGTCTCATAGGTTTTGGACCGTTGTGTTTTCATTCTCATTGTCCTCCATAAATTGTTTAAATTGATTTTTGATTTCTTGGTTTATCGAATCATTCTTGAGCTGGATGGACCTTAGTCTCCCAAGTGTTTGAGTGCCTTCCAAATTTTTCCTTGTGATTGAGTTCCAATTTCAAAGCATTGTGGTCTTAGAATATGCAGGGTATAATTTCAGTCTTTTGGTATCAGTTGAGACCTGTTTTGTGACCCAGCATATGGTCTATTCTGGAGAAAATTCCATGTGCTTTTGAAAAGAATGTGTATTCTTTTGTTCTGTGGTGTAGTGTTCTATATATATCTATGAGGTCCATCTGGTCTAGTCTGGCATTCAAAGCTCTTGTTTCTTTGTTGATTTTCTGCTTAGGTGATCTGTCTATTGCTGACAGTGGAGTGTTGAGGTCCTCTACTATTAACGTATTTTTATCTATATGTCTCTTTATTCTGATTAAGAGTTGGCTGTGTATCTTGCTGCTCCCCTGTTGGTGGCATAGATATTTATAATTGGCATATCGACTTGTTGGATACATCCTTTCAGAATAATATAGTGTCCTTCTGTATCTCTAACTACAGTCTTTAGTTTAAAATTAAACACTTTTCCAATGAAGACATACAAATGGTTAACAGACACATGAAAAAATGTTCAAAATCATTAGTCATCAGGGAAACTGAAATCAAAACACACTGAGATACCACCTTATGCCAGTTAGAATGGCAAAAATTGACATGGCAAGAACAACAATTGCTTGAGATTATGTGAAGAAAGGTGATCCCTCCTACATTGTTGGTTGGAATTCAAGTTGGTACAGCCACTCTGGAAAACAGTGTGGAGGTCCCTTAAAAAGTTGAACATTGAGCTACCCTATGATCCATCCATTGCACTACTGGGTATTTACCCCAAAGATACAGATGTAGTGAAGAGAAGGGCTATATGCACCCCAAAGTTCATAGCAGCATTGTCCACAATAGCTAAATCGTGGAAGGAGCCGAGATGCCTTTACAGAGATGACTGGATTAATAAGCTGTGGTCCATATATACAGTGGAATATTACTCATCTATCAAAAAGAACGATTTCTCAACATTTGCTGCAACATGGACAGCACTGGAGTAGATAATGCTAAGTGAAGTAAGTGAAGCAGAGAAATACAATTATCATGTGGTTTCTTTCATCTATGGAACATAAGAACTAGGAAGATTGGTAGGATAAGAAAGGGATAAAGAAAGGGGGAGTAATGAGAAGGGGGAATGAATCATAACAGACTATGGACTCTGAGAAACAAACTGAGGGATTCAAAGGGAGGGGGAGTGGGGGAATGGGATAGGCTGGTGATGGGTAGTAAGGAGGGCACGTATTGTATAGTGCATTGGTGTTATATGGAACTAATGAATCGTCAAACTTTACATCAAAAAAATTAAAATAAAAAAATAATAAAATATAAATAAATAAACCCTTTAAAATTTATAAAATAAAAAATAAATAAAACGCACATTTCTATTGAAAAAAAAAAATCCTATATGTCTGGTATGAGAATTGCTACCCCAGCTTTCTTTTCCGGTCCATTGGCATGAAAAATTGTTTTCCATCCCTTCACATTCAGTCTGGATGTATCTTTAGGTTCAAAATGAGTCTCTTTTAGACAGCAAATGGATGGGTCATGTCTTTTATCCAATCTGCAACCCTGTGGTGGTTTAAGGTAGCTTTTAGGCCACTCACATTGAGAGTAATTATTAAGAGAGATGATTTTAATGATGTCATGTTGCCTGTAAAGTCTTTGTTTCTATAGATTGTATCTTTCTCTTCTCTATCACTCTTGGGGCCTTTTTACTTTTATAGAACCCCCCTTAATATCTCCTGTAGGTCTGATTTCGTGGTTTCGTAATTGGTCAGTTATTGGCGATTCTGGAAGGTCTTTATCTCTCCATCAATTATGAACGACAGCCTTGCTGGATAAAGGATCCTTGGCTGCATGTTTTTCTCTGAAAGAGCTTTAAAATGCCCCCCCCAACCCTTTCTCTCATTCCAGGTCTGTGTAGACAGGTCTGACGTAATTCTGATACCTTTGCCTCGGTATGTGAGAAATTTCATTTTCCTGGCCGCTTTCAATACTGTATCCTTGGATCTAATATTTGCTAATTGCAGTATGACATGATGTGGGTAGGTTTGTCATGGTTGAATTTGGAAAGGGTCCTCTCTGCCTCTTGGACACGAATGCTTGTTTGCTTTGCTAGATTAGGGAAGTTTTCATCTACAATTTGTTCAGATATCTCTTCTAGACCTTTATCATCCCATCCTCCAATTCAGTAATTCGTTCCTCTTCCTCATTTACCCTGGCCATCAGAACATCTAGTTTTGACCGCATTTGATTCATAGCATTTTTAATTTCTGCCGGATTCACTCTCATTTCCGCCCTTTGAGATTCTGTACTCTCATTAATATTTTCGTTAATATTTTTTTCAAGTCTACACATCATCTTGACCATTGTTACTCTGAACTCCATTTCTGATAATTTGGTTATATCCATATCCATCAATTCTGTGGCAGAGGTCACAGACTCATTATCTTTTCTTTGCTGGGGGTGGATTTCTCCTTCTTGTCTTTCTGATGAGGAGAGTTTGCGGGGTTGCCCAGTGCCCAAATTATTGACCAGGACCCAGGCGGCATCCTCTCGTTTTATAGGAGCTTAGGGATGTGGGCTTCTTGATTTTTCAGCCTGCCTTCTGGGGGAGGGACCTGCTGTGCTGATACTCAGGCAACCCTGTTTGGGTAGAGTATCCCTGTCGCCTGCGATGAGGGATGGAGATTGGCACAATGTGAGCTCTTATTTCCGGGCTTTTGTTGTCTGGCAGCTTTCCCTGGCAGTTTTCTGTGGCTCTTCTGAGAGTCAGAGTTGCAGTGGCCAAATCCTAGCCTCTGTCTCAGAACAGAGAGATTAAAGTCCGCTCTCCACTGAGCTCTCCTGGCCTCTTTAACTCTGTTTCTGTTGTTGCTGCTCAAAACCTTGCAGCGTCCCGGGTTGTGCGCCCCACAGCAGGTGTCCAAGCCCTCACATCCAGGGCCAGCATGTCTCTGTCCTTTGTGTTTCTAACTCCACCAGCCACCAGCCGCCCCCGCTCCAGTGCTCCCTCTTTTAGTATGGTTCGGGGGTGCTCCAGAGCACCGTTTTTCAGTCTGGTCACGTGTGTTTCCTGGCTCACAGTCTCAGTCTGCTGTCTGGCGGGTGTGGGTCTGAGAGTCTGGCCCATTCCCCAGTGCAGGTGGCGACCGCTTCCCGGCGCTTGAGCGCGGCTGCTCCCTCCCCCTTCCATTTCTTTTCTTTTTTTTTTTTTTTAAGATTTTATTTTTATTTATTCGACAGAGATAGAGACAGCCAGCGAGAGAGGGAACACAAGCAGGGGGAGTGAGAGAGGAAGAAGCAGGCTCATAGCAGAGGAGCCTGATGTGGGGCTCGATCCCATAACGCTGGGATCACGCCCTGAGCCGAAGGCAGACGCTTAACCGCTGTTCCACCCAGGCGCCCCTTCCATTTATTTTCTGATATCTGTGCGCAGATTCACGGCTCCCTGCTTCGTACCTTAATACTCAGTGCTGGAGATGTTTATTTGAAGAGATCCAGATGTATCTTCCTACATCTCAGGCTGATTCCGTGGTTTTCAGGATGGTCTGGTACCTATCCAGCTCGACTCAGGGGACCAGCTCAAAAAGGGGACCACTAATCCTCTGCCCTCTTCACTCCTCCCATCTATCCTTAGTTTTTGATGTAGTGTTCCATGGTTCACTGTTTGCGTATAACACCCCGTGCTCCATGCAATACGTGCCCTCCTTAGTGCCCACAAATCTATGGTCAACTAATCCTCGACAGAGTAGGAAAAAAAATCCAGTGGAAAAAAGTCAGTCTTTTCAATAAATGGTGCTGGGAAAATTGGACAGCTATATTCAGAAGAATGAAACTGGACCACTGGGGTACCTGGGTGGCTCAGTCATTAAGCATCTGCCTTCGGCTCAGGGCGTGATCCCAGAGTCCTGGGATCGAGCCCTGCATTGGGCTCCCTGCTCTGCTGGGAGTCTGCTTCTTTCTCTCCCACTCTCCCTGCTTGTGTTCCTTCTCTCGCTGCCTCTCTCTGTCAAATAAATAAATAAAATCTTTAAAAAAACCCAAAAACTTGGGTCTTGCTTTTTTATCCAATTTGATAACCTGTATCTTTCTATTGGAGCATTTAGCCCNCTCAGTGTGGTTTTGATTTGAATTTCCCTGATGGCTAATGATTTTGAACATTTTTTCATGTGTCTGTTAGCCATTTGTATGTCTTCATTGGAAAAGTGTCTGTTCATATCTTCTGCCCATTTTATGATTTGTTTATTTGTTTCTCGTGTATTGAGTTTGAGAAGTTCTTTGTAGATCTTGGATACCAGTCCTTTATCTGTAGTGTCCTTTGCAAATATATTCTCCCATTCCGTGGGCTGTCTCTTAGTTTTTTTGACTGTTTCCTTGGCTGTGCAGAAGCTTTTTATCCTGATAAAGTCCCATAAGTTCATTTTATCTTTTGTTTCTCTTGCCTTTGGAGAAGTGTCATGAAAAAAGATTGCTTTCGCTGATGTCGTAGAGGTTGCTGCCCATGTTCTCCTCTAGGGTTTTGATGGATTCCTGTCCAGTTTTATTCTTTTCAATGTTGCTGTTCAGTTTTCCCAGCCCCAGTTGTTGAAGAGATTGCATTTTTTCCACTGCATATCTATTCTTCTTTTGTCAAAGATAATTGACCATATGATTGTGGGTATATTTCTGGGTTTTCTATTCTGTTCCATATGAGTCTGTTTTTATTCCAGTACTATATTGTTTTGATTGCCACAGCTCTGTAATACAACTTGAAGTCTGGAATTGTAATAATTCCATTTTTATTTTTCTTTTCAAGGTTGCTTTTGCTGTCTGGGGTCTTTTGTAGTTTTATACAAATTTTAGGATTGTTTTCTCTACTTCTGTGAAAAATGCTGTTGGTATTTTTTTAAAGATTTATTTATTTATTTTGGAGAGAGAGTGAGAGAGAGTATGAGTGAGTGAGCCCACAAGTGGGGGGAGGGACAGAGGGAGAGGGAAAGAAGCAGACTCCCCACTGAGCATGGAGACCCAACGCAGGGCTCAATCTCATGACCCTGAGAACATGACCAGAGCTAAAACCAAGAGTGGGACACATAACCAGTTGAGCCACGCAGGCGCCCTATGTTGGTACTTTGATAGGGAATACATTAAATCTGTAGATTCTTTTGGCTAGTATAGACATTATAACAATATTTATTCATATAACGTGTGAACACAGAATGTTTTTCTATGTCTCTGTGTTGTCTTCAATTTCATTCATCAATGTTTTAGAGTTTTCGGATTTTTCACCTTCTCTGTTCAGTTTATTTCTATATATTTTATTGTTTCTGGTACAGTTGTAAATGGGATAGTTTTCTTAAGTTTGCACTCTACTGCTTTATTATTAGTGTCTAGGAATGCAGCAGATATCTTTTTTTAACAATAATATTTTTTATTATATTATGTTAGCCCCCATACAGTACATCCTCAGTTCGTGATGTAAAGCTCCATGATTCATTACTTGCATATAACACCCAGTGCACCCTGCAATACGTGCCCTCCTTACTTCCCATCACCAGCCTATCCCATTTCCCCTTGCCCCTGAAGCACTCAGTTTGTTTCCCAGAGTCCATAGTCTCTCATGGTTCATTCCTTCTTCTGTTTACACCCCCTTTATCCTTCCCTTTCTTCTCCTACTGATCTTCCTGCTATTTCTTATGTTCCATAAATGAGTGAAACCATACAATAATTGTCTTTCTCTGCTTGACTTATTTCGCTTAGCAGTATCTCCTACAGTCCCGTCCATATTGCAGCAAATATTGAGAAATCATTCCTTTTGATGGTTGAGTAATATTCCATTGTATATATGGACCACATTTTCTTAATGCAGTCATCTGTTGAAGGGCATCTCGGATCGTTCCACGATTTAGCTATTGTGGACAAAGCTTCTGTGAACATTGGGGTGTATATGGCCCTTCTCTTCACTACATGTGTATCTTTGGGGTATATACCCAGTTGTGCAATTGCTGGATCATAGGGTAGCTCAATTTTCAACTTTTTAAGGGAACTCCACACTGATTTCCAGAGTGGCTGTACCAACTTGCATTCCCACCAACAATGTAGGAGGGATCGCCTTTCTCCACATCCTCTCCAGCAATTGTTGTTTCCTGTGTTGTCAATTTTTGCCATTCTAACTGGTGTAAGGTAGTATCTCAGTGTTGTTTTGATTTGAATTTCCCTGATGGCTAATGATTTTGAACAATTTTTCATGTGTTTGTTAGCCATTTGTATGTCTTTATCACAAAAGTGTCTGTTCATATCTTCTGCCCATTTTATGATTTGTTTATTTGTTTCTTGTGTATTGAGTTTGAGAAGTTCTTTGTGGATCTCGGATGTCAGTCTTTTATCTGTAGTGTCATTTGCAAATATCTTCTCCCATTCCATGAGCTGCCTCTTAGTTTTTTTGCCTGTTTCCTTGGCTGTGCAGAAGCTTTTTATCCTGATAATGTCCCATATGTTCATTTTATCTTTTGTTTCTCTTGCCTTTGGAGATGTGTCATGAAAAAGGTTACTGTGGCCGATGTCGTGGAGGTTGCTGCCTATGTTCTCCTCTAGAATTTTGATGGATTCCTGTCTCACATCGAGGTCTTTCATCCATTTGTAGTTTATCTTTGTGTAAGGTGTGAGAGAGAGGTCTAGTCTCATTCTTTTGCATGTAGCTGTCCAATTTTCCCAGCACCATTTATCGAAGAGACTGTCTTTTTTCCACTGGGTGTGTTTTCCTGTTTTGTCAAAGATTAGTTGCCTAAATTGCGGAAGGTCAACTTCTGGGTTCTCTATTCTGTTCCATCGGTCTATGTGTCCGTTTTTGTTCCAGTACCATGCTGTCTTTGTGATCACAGCTTTGTAGTACAGCTTGAAATCCGGCAATGTTTTGCCCCCAGCTTTGTTTTTCCTTTTCAACAACTCCTTGGCAATTTGGGGCCTTTTCTGGTTCCACACAATTTTAAGGGCTGTTTGTTTCAGTTCTTTGAAAAATGTCATTGGTATTTTGATCAGGATGGCATTGAAAGTGTAGATTGCTCTGGGTAGCATAGACATTTTAACTATGTTTATTTTTCCGATCCATGAGCATGGAATGTTTTTCCATCTTTTTGTGTCTTCTTCAATGTCACTCAAGAGTGATTTGTTGTTTCTAGACTATAGTTCCTTTATTTCTCTGGTTAATTTAATTCCAAGATAACATGATTTTTGGTGCTATTGTAAGTGGAATGTATTCCCTAATTTCTCTTTCTTCAGTCTCATTGTTGGTGTATAGAAATGCAACTGATTTCTGAGCATTGATTTTGTATCCCACCACATTACTGAATTGCTCTATCACTTCTAGTAGTTTGGGGGTGGATTCTTTTGGGTTTTCCATATAGAGTATCATGTTATCTGCGAAGAGAGACATTTTGACTTCTTTTTTGCCGATTTGGATACCTCTGGTCCCTTTTTGTCTTCTGATTGCTGTTGCAAGGACTTCTAGTACTATGCTGAATAATAGTGGCGAGAGTGGGCATCCTTGTTGTGTTCCTGATCTTAAGGAAAGTCTTCCAACTTTTCCCTGTTGAGAATAATATTTGCTGTAGGCTTTTCATAGATGGCTTTTATGAAATTGAGGAATGTACCCTCTATCCCTACACTCTGAAGTGGTTTGATCCGGAAAGGATGCTGTATTTTGTCAAATGCTTTTTCTGCATCTATTGATAGGATCATATGGTTCTTGACTCTTGTTGATATGATCTATCACACTAATCAGTTTGCCAATGTTGAACCACACTTGCACCCCAGGGATGAATCCCACTTGGTCATGATGGATAATCCTTTTAATGTACTGTTGGATAGTATTAACTAGGATCTTGTTGAGAATTTTGGCATCCATATTCATGAGGGATATTGGTCCGTAATTATCCTTTTTGATGGGGTCTTTGCCTGGTTTGGGGATCAAGGTAATATTGGCCTTATAGAATGACTTGGTAGTTTTCCTTCTGTTTCTATTTTTTAAACAGCTTCCGGAGAATAGGTATCATTTCTTCTTTCAATGTTTGGTAGAATTTTCCGGGGAATACATCAGGCCCTGGAGTCTTGTTTTTTGTGAGGTTTTTGATCACTGCTTCAATCTCTTCATAATTAATCGGTCTGTTTAAAAAATCAATTTCTTCTTGTTTCAGTTTTGGTAATTTATAGGTTTCTAGGAAGGCATCCATTTTTTCCAGGTTTTTTAATTTATTGGTATAAAGCTGTTGATAAAAGTTTCTAATGATCCTTCCTATTTCATTGGTGTTGGTTGTGACCTCTCCCTTTTCATTCATAATTTTATTAATTTGGGTCCTTTCTCTCTTCTTTTGAATAAATCTGGCCAGTAGCTTATCGATCTTATTTATTCTTTCTAAGAACCAGCTTCTAGTTCTGTTGATCTGCTCTACTGTGCTCCTGGTTTCTAATTCATTGATCTGTGCTCTAATCTTGATCAACTGCTTTCTTGTGCATGGATTAGGGTGTTCTTCTGTTCCTGTTCCAGCTACTTGAGGTGAGAATATAAAAGCTGCATTTTAGGTTTTTCTATTCTTTTGAGTGAGGCTTGGATGGCTATGTATTTTCCTCTTAGGACTGCCTTTGCAGTGTCCCATAGGTTTTGGACCGTTGTGTTTTCATTCTCGTTGTCCTCCATAAATTGTTTAAATTGATTTTTGATTTACTGGTTTATCGAATCATTCTTGAGCTGGATGGACCTTAGTCTCCAAGTGTTTGAGTGCCTTCCAAATTTTTCCTTGTGATTGAGTTCCAATTTCAAAGCATTGTTGTCTTAGAATATGCAGGGAATAATTTCAGTCTTTTGGTATCGGTTCAGGCCTGTTTTGTAACCCAGCATATGGTCTATTTTGGAGAACATTCCATGTGCATTCAAAAAGAATGAGTATTCTTTTGTTCTGGGGAGTAGTGTTCTATATATATCTATGAGGTCCATCTGGTCTAGTCTGTCATTCAAAGCTCTTGTTTCTTTGTTGATTTTCTGCTTAGGTGATCTGTCTATTGCTGACAGTGGAGTGTTGAGGTCCCCTACTATTAACGTATTTTTATCTATATGTCTCTTTATTCTGATTAAGAGTTGGCTTGTGTATCTTGCTGCTCCCCTGTTGGGGGCGTAGATATTTATAATTGTCATATCCACTTGTTGGATACATCCTTTCAGAATAATATAGTGTCCTTCTGTATCTCTAACTACAGTGTTTAGTTTAAAATCCAATCTGTCTGGTATGAGAATTGCTACCCCTGCTTTCTTTTGAGGTCCATTGGCATGAAGAATGGTTTTCCATCCCTTCACATTCAGTCTGGATGTAACTTTAGGTTCAAAATGAGTCTCTTTTAGACAGCAAATGGATGGCTCATGTCTTTTTATCCAATCTGCAGCCCTGTGGCGTTTAATGGGAGCTTTTAGGCCATTCACATTGAGAGTGATTATTGAGAGAGATGATTTTAATGATGCCATGTTGCCTGTAAAGTCTTTGTTTCTATAGATTGTAACTTTCTCTTCTGTATCACTCTTGGGGCCTTTTTACTTTTATAAAACCCTCCTTAATATCTCCTGTATGTCTGGTTTCGTGGTTACGAAATTGGTCAGTGACTGCTGATTCTGGAAGGTCCTTATCTCTCCATCAATTCTGAATGATAGCCTTGCTTGATAAAGGATCTTTGGCTGCATGTTTTTCTCTGAAAGAGCTTTAGAAATGCCCCCGAACCCTTTCTCTCATTCCCGGTCTGTGTCGACAGGTCTGACACAATCCTGATCTATTTGCCTTTGTACGTGAGAAATTTCTTTGCCCTGGCCGCTTTCAATACTGTATCCTTGGATCTCATATTTGTGAATTGCACTATGATTTGATGTGGCGTACGTTTGTTGTGGTTGAATTTGGAAGGGGTCCTCTCTGCCTCTTGGACATGAATGCTTGTTTGCTTTGCTAGATTTGGGAAGTTTTCAACTACAATTTGTTCAAATATCTCTTCTAGACCTCTCTTCCCCCCCCCCTTTGGGATGACGATGATTCTGACATTGGAATGTTTCATTGAGTCAGTAATCTCCCATAACCTACATTCCTGAGATTGGATTTTTTTGAGCAAAGTTTTTGTTTTAGCTTTCTCTTCTACCATCCCTTCCTCCAATTTGCTAACTCGTTCATCTGCCTCATTTACGCTTTCCGTCAGAGCACCTGGTTTTGACTGCATTTGATTCATAGCATTTTTAATTTCTGCCGGATTCACTCTCATTTCCACCCTTAGAGATTCTATATTCTCATTAATATTTTTGTTAATATTTTTTTCATGTCTACACATCATCTTGACCATTGTTTACTCTGAACTCCATTTCTGATAATTTGGTTATATCCATTACCATCAATTCTGTGGCAGAGGTCACAGACTCATTATCTTTTCTTTGCTGGGGGGGGATTTCTCCTTCTTGTCATTCTCATGAGGAGAGATGGCGGTGTTGCCCTGAGCCGAAATGATTCACCAGGACCCAGGCAGTGTGCTCTTGTTTTATAGGGACCTTGGGGATGTGGGCTTGTTGACCTGGGAGAGGCGCCTGCTGCGCTGATACTCAGGCAACCCTTTTTGGGTAGAGTCTCCCTGTCCCCTGTGAGGGGGGAAGGAGATTGGCCCACTGTGAGCCGGTATTTCCATGCTTTTGTTCTGTGGCGGCTTTCCCTGGCCGTTTTCTGTGGCTGTTCTGAGAGTCAGAGTAGCAGTGGCCGCATCTCAGCCTCTGTCTCAGAACCAAGAGATCGCAGTCCACTCTACACTTAGCTCTCCTGGCCTCTATAACTCTGTTTCTCTTGGTGCTGCTAAAAACCCTGCAGCGTCCCATGTTGTGCACCCCACAGCTGGCGTCCCAGCCCTCACTTCCAGGGCTGGCACGTCTCTGTCCTTTGTGTTTCTAACTCAGCCAGCCGCCAGCCGACCCAGCACGTGCGCTCCCTAGCTCCCTGTTTCAGTATGGGTCCCGCTCACTCCGGAGCACCGGTTTTTGGTCTGGTCACGCACGTTCCCAGGCTCATAGTTTCAGTCTGCTGTCTCGGCAGTGCCGGTCCGAGAGTCCGGCCTGTTCCCCAGTGCAAGTGGCTACCCCTTCCCGGCGCTCGAGCGCGGCTGATCCCTCCCCCTTCTGTTTATCTTCTCATTTCTGTGCTTGGATTCACAGCTCCCCGCTTCGTACCTCAATACTCTGTGCTGGAGATGTTCATTTGTAGAGATCCAGATGTATCTTCCTGTGTCTCAGGCTGATTCCGTGGGTGTTCAGAATGGTCTGGTACCTATCCAGCTCGACTCAGGGGACCAGCTGAAAAAGGGAACCCCTACTCCTCTCCCATCTTCTGCATATTGATTTTTTATTCTGCTAGTTTACTGAATTCATTTATTTTTTAGTTTTTTTGTGAAATCTTCATGGTTTTCTATATATAGTATCATATCATTAGAAGTAGTAACATTTTTACCTCTTCCTTACCAATTCGAATTCCTTTTATTTCTTTTTATTTTCTAATTGCTGTGGCTAGGACTTCCAGTATTATGTTGAATAAAAGTGATGAGAGTGGCATCCTTGTCTTGTTCTTGGTCTCAGGGGAAAAGCTCTCAGGTTTTCCCAGTTGAGTATGATGTTCACTGTGGGGTTTTTATATAAGACCTTCATTATGTTGAGGTATGTTCCCTATAGAAGTACTTTGTGAAGTGTTTTTTTGTGTGTGTCATGAATGGATGTTGTACTTTGTCAAATGCTTTTTTTTATCTATTGATAATCATATTTTTATCCTTTTATTGATGTGATGTATCACATTGATTAATTGGCAAATATTGAACCACCCTTGCATCCCAGGATTAAATCTCATTGATTATGGTGTATAAGTTTTTAAAATGTATTGTTGTTGGATTGTGTTTACTCTAGTGTTAAATGTCTGAGAAGAATAGATATTCTTTAAGTGTTTGCTAGAATTCACCTGTGAACCCATCTGGTCTTAGACTTTTGTTTTTGTTTACTGATTCAATTACATTGGTGGTAATCAGTGTCTTCAAATTTTCTATTTCTCTCTGCTTCAGTTTGATAGGCTGTATGTTTCCTGGAATTAATTTCTTCTTGGTTGTCCAATTTGTTGGCATATAATTTTCATAATATTCTCTTACGATTGTTTTATTTCTCTGGTTTTGTTGTTATTTCTCCTCTTTCGTTTGTGATTTCATTTATTTGGGTCCTCTCTCTCTCTGTCTCTCTATTTTTTCATTTTTGGGGTAGAGGTTCAGCACTTTCTATTGATCTTTTCAAAGATCCAGCTCCTAGTTTCATTGATCTCATCTATTGTTTTGTTTGTTTGTTTTTAGTTTCTAGATCATTTATTTCTGCCCCAATCTTCATTATTTCCTTCATTCTCTGGTTTGATGTTTTGTTTTTCTTTTTGTATCTCCTTACATGTAAAGTTAGGTTGTTTGAGACTTTTCTTGCTTCTGTGATAGGTACGATATTGCTATAAACTTCCCTCATAGCCCACATTGCACTGGAGACTCTGAAGGGCCACCAGATGGCTACCATGGCCCACATGACTGTGGAGTATCTATCAGGACAGGCAGAAATTCTTGGAGCAAGTTTTCAAGGTGACCTCCTCAGACCTGGTCGATGTGGGCATCAGTGTGGTTAGCTATACCCTGAAGGACATCATGATGATCAGGACAATTTGCACTCCTTAGGGAATGCTTGAACAAGTCATGCAAGAAGATGCTTGGATTGTGGAAGTGAATGCCGAAAGAGATGCTGTGATCCAAAAGGTATCTGCTTGGTACCAGTGAAATCAAGATGGCCAAAGCCTAGAGAAATTATGAGCTAAAGAAGGACTTATATGACATTGAGGTCAACACCTGCCAAGCACAGGCTGACCTGACCTATCAGCTTCAGACCCTCTATCTTCCAAAAAAGTCATCAGAAGACTATGCTGCTGAACGTGACCAATCCAAAAAGAAAGACTTAAAGATCCTGAATCAGAGGTTCATCAGCGGATGCCCTACCCAGATTGCCTTAGAGTGAAGCTCAAAGTCAACAAGCCTCACTTGCATACCCAGTTTCCTTTCACTATTTTAGACCTCCTTCACTGTGAGCAGACAGCTAAAGATTAACTGATGTATGGGAGAATCCTGCCACACAGAAGGCTGAGACTAAAAACACAAACAGCAAAGTGATTTGAATATACATAGTATGTGGGGAGAAGAAAGCTTAAAAAAATATAATATCCTCAGTGAGATAAGAGAAGAATTCTTATCCAGCAAACCAGGACACTGAACAGAAAACAAAAAAGAACTCTTAAAAATTAATAAGGATAGCAGAAATGAAAAATCACATTGAAAGAAATTCTAATGTATCCATAGTTTTAATAATAGAATTCTAATAAATTATTCTAATTTTAATAAGTCTATTAAACCTAATAAATCTTCAGATTTATTAATCTAATAAATCTACAGATTTATTAATCTAATAAATCGAACAAATGGAAGCAGAAAATGGAAGGAAAATTATCAGTTGAAAAAATTTAAAAAATGCTTATGTTCTGAAAAGTATGACTTTCTAGATTGAAATGGTCCACCAGATGCTCAATACAGTGAATGAAAAACAACTACACTGTTTAATTTCACAACATGGAGAACAAAGAAAGGATTTAAAGGCTTCCAGAGAGAAAGAACAGATCTCAAGGACACTGTGGAACAATGCCTTCAAAATTCTGATGGAAAATCAATTCTAACATAGTAATCTGTTTTAAACCTGATTGTCATTCATATAGAAAGGTAGGGTCTGGGAAATTGGAGCTAAGATAGCAGCAGAGTAGGCGGACTCTAGGCTCATCTCTTCACTCAAACACAACTCGATAACTACCAAATCATTCTAAGCACCCCAGGAATCAACCTGACAACTGACAGAAGAAACTCCACAGTGCAAAGGAGAGAAGCAGCCACATCAAAAGAGGCAGAAAGTGCAGAGACCTGGTTTTGCAGATTGCAGGTGCTGCAGGGGGGAAGGGAATCCTGGTTGTGGAAAAAGATGGGACGGAGAGGAGCACACAGGGGAATGCACAAGGAGAACTATTCCCCAAAGCTATTGCCTGGGAAAACAAGAAGGGCTCATTTTCTTTTTTCTTTTCTTTTCTTTTCTTTTCTTTTCTTTTCTTTTCTTTTCTTTTCTTTTCTTTTTCTTTTCTTTTTTCTTTTTTTCTTCTTTCTTTCTTTCTTTCTTTCTTTCTTTCTTTCTTTCTTTCTTAAGATTTCATTTATTTAATTGAGAGAGCATGCAAGCACAAGTGGGGGGAGGGGCAAAGGAAGAGGGAGAATTAGACTCCCCCCTGAGCTGGGAGTCTGATGTGGGGCTCGATCCCAGGACCCCAAAATCAGACCTGAACTGAAGGCAGACGCTTAACCAATTGAGCCACCAAGGAGTCCCTAGAGGGGCTCATTTTCATATGTTCTTGCAACCAGCAGGGGTTAAAGACTAGAATCTTAAAGGCCAGTGGGCTTGGCTGGGCTAGAGTGCTGAGATCACTGCCCTATTCCAGGAGAGAAGGCAAGCAAACAACCATGGGGCAGATGGCATGGAAAGAGTGATCTGAAGAACTCTTGGGGCTCACAGGGTGTAGATTATTTGCTCTTCTTGGAGTGCATCCCTGAGAGGAAGAGTTCAGGGAGACTGCCTCTCTAGGGAGAATGAAGCCACCTGGTGCTATTTCCCTTCCCTGCCCCTCACCATAAACAACATACAGCCACCTGAGGGAAGCAGCTCAGGGTCAACAGTGGCTGTCTAAATAGCATAAACCAAGTCCCACACCCCTGCGCTCTGGTGTGACTGCCCTTTTTGGTCAAGCTCCTCTCAGTCCCAGTGCAGTGTACCCCACCCCCCACAGAAGACCAGCACAAGCCCCGTCCACACTGCCTCTCTAAAGCCTGGACTTTTATCTGTCTATCTATCTATCTATTTATTTATTTTTTATTTTTAGAGAAGAAGAGTGTATGTGAGCGGGGGTGGGAGGAGGGACAGGGGGAGAGGGAGTGAGAGAATCGTAGGCAGGCTCCCTGCCCAGCATGGAGCCTGACACGGGGCTTGACATGAAGCTCAATCTCACAACCCTGAGATGACCTGAGCCAAAATCAAGAGTCAGATGTTTAACCGACTGACTCACCCAGGTGCCCCTAAAGCTTGGAGTTTTAAAAGTCAGCAGGATTGGCTGGGGTAGAGTACAGAGGGCGCTGCGCTGCTCCTGGAGAGAAAGCATGCTAACAATCCAGAGGCGGGCAGGGTGGAAACAGTGATCTGAAAACTGCTTGGGACACACAGAGGGGAGATTATTTTTTATTTTTTGAGGAACCTCCATACTGTTTTCCAGAGTGGCTGCACCAGTTTGCTTTCCCACCAAATTTAAGAGGGTTGTTCCTCTTTCTTTGCATCCTAGCCAACACCTGTTGATTCCTGTGTTGTTCATTTTAGCCATTCTCACATCTGTGAGGTGAAATGTCATTGTACTTTTGATTTGCATTTCCCTGATTGTAAGTGATGAAAATCTTTCCATGGTTCTATTGGCCATCTGTGTCTTCTTTGTAGAAATATCTGTTCATGTCTTCTGCCCATTTCTTAACTGGATTATTTGTTCTTGGATGTTCAGTATTATAAGTACTTTATATATTTTAGGCTCCCCCCCCCCCACATATCAAT
Source organism: Ailuropoda melanoleuca (assembly GCF_002007445.2). NCBI lineage: Eukaryota > Metazoa > Chordata > Mammalia > Carnivora > Ursidae > Ailuropoda > Ailuropoda melanoleuca. The sequence continues at coordinate 49,974,583 of NC_048238.1, read as the reverse complement.
AGTTTTTTCCTTTTCATTCCTTAGTAATATTCCATTGTATGAATATATTCATTAACCAGTTAATGGGCATTTGTGTTATTTCCCCCCTGGAAACATTATAAATAATGCTACTCCAAATATTTGAATATGGGTTTCTGTGTGGGTATGTATTAATTTCTGTTGGGTAAATGTTTAAAAGTGGAATTTTTCACTTCTAGAATTCCATTTGGTTATTTATTGTAGTTTTTATTCCTTTGCTGTTGTTGTATTCATTGTGAGCCTATTTTCCTTTGTGCTATTGAGAATAGTTAAGGTTAGTGCTTTATTTTTTTTAATGTTTTTATTTAAATTCCAGTTAGTTAACATACAGTGTAACATACATATGGTGTTTCTGGTGTAGAAATGATTCAACATTTCCATGTTCAACACTTCCATACAGTGCTCATCACAGCAAGTGCACTCCTTAATACCCCTCACCTATTTAACCCACCCCCCCACCCTGTTCCCCTCTGGTAATCATCAGTTTGTTTTCTCTAATTAAAAGTGTGTTTGTTGCTTTGCCTCCCTCTCTCTACTTTTTTCCCTTTGCTCATTTGTTTTGTTTCTTAAATTCTACATATAAATGAAATCATATGGTATTTGTCTTTCTCAGATGGACTTATTTCACTTAGCATAATTTCTAGCTCCATTCATGTTCTTGCAAATGGCAAGTTTTCATTCTTTTTATGGCTAAATAATATTCCATTGTATATGTATACCACATATTTTTTTTATCCATTCATTAATCATTGGGCACTTCGGCTGTTTCCATAATTTGGCTACTATAAGTAGTATTGCTGTAAATATTAGGGTGTATTATCCTTTGAATTAGTATTTTTGCATTCTTTGGGTAAATACCTAGGAGTGTGATTGCTGGATCATAGGGTAGTTATATTTTTAGCTTTTTGAGGAACTTCCATACTATTTTCCAGAGTTGCTGCACCACTTTGCATTCTCACCTAGAGTGCAAGTTCCCCTTTCTCCACATCCTCCTCAACACCTATTGTTTCTTGTGTTGTTTATTTTAGCCATTCTAGCATTTGAGAGTTGATATCTCATTGTAGTTTTGATTTGTATATTTCGCTGATGTTGAGTGATGTTGAGCGTCTTTTCATGTGTATATTAGCCATCTGTATGTCTTCTTTTTAAAATGTTTATTCATGTTTTCTACCCTTTTTTAAATTGGATTGTTCATGTTCTTTGGTGTTGTTTTATAAGTTTTATGTATTTTAGCTACAAATCCTTTATCAGTTATGCCATTTTCAAATGTCTTCTCCCATTCCATAGATTGCAATTTATTTTTGTTGATTGTTTCCTTTGCTGTGCAGAAGCCTTTTATTGTGATGAAGTCTGAATAGTTTGTTTTTATCTTTGTTTCCTTTGCCTCAGAAGACATATTTAATAAGTTGCTACGACCCTTGGCAAAGAGGTTACTGACTGTGTTCTCTTCCAAGACTTTTATGGTTTCAGGTCTCTCATTTAGGTTTAATCCATTTTGAATTTATTTTTGTGTTTGGTGTAAAACAAATGGTCCAGTTTTATTCCTTTGCATGTTGCTGTCCAATTTTCCCAGCACCATTTGTTGAAAATACTGTCTTTTTTCCATTGGATATTATTTTCTGCTTCATTGAGGATTAACTGACCATATAGTGGTGGGTACATTTCTGGGTTTTCTATTATTCTATTGATTTAGGTGTCAGTTTTTGAGCCAGTTCCGTACTGTTTTGATTACTATAGCTTTGTAATATAACTTGAAGTCAGAAAGTGTGATGCATCCAACTTTGCCCTTCCTTTTCAAGGTTTGTCTCTCCAGGGTCTTTAGTGGTTCCATACAAATTTTAGCATTGTTTGTTTTAGCTCTGTGAAAGATGCTGATGGTATTTTGATAGGGTTTGCATTAAATGCGTAGAATGCTTTGGGTGGTATAGACATTTTAACAATATTTGTTCTTCCAATCCATGAGTATGAAATGGTTTTCCATTTCTTTGTGTCATCTTTAATTTCTTTCCTTATTGTTTTCAGAGTACAGGTCTTTCATTTCTTGGTTAGTTTTATTCCTAGGTATTTTATTGGTTTTGGTTCAGTTTTAAATGGCATTGTTTCTTCAGTTTCTTTTTCTATTGCTTCATTATTTGTGTGTAGAAATGCAACAGATTTCTGTTGTTGATTTTGTGTCCTGTGACTACTGAAATTTTTTATCAGTTCTAGCATGGAGTCTTGGGTTTTCTATGTAGAGTATCATGTCATCTGCAAATAGGGATATTTTTACTTCTTTGATGATTTGGAAAACTTTTGTTGTTGTTGTTGTCTGATTGTTGTGACTAGGACATCTAGTACTATGTTAAATAACAGTGGTGAGAGTGGACATCCTACATTGGGGATCATGTTATCTGTGTGATTTTCAAATATGGCCTTTATTATGCTGAGCTGTGTTCTTTCTAACCTTACTGTATTGAGTGTTTTTATCATGAATGGATGTTGTACTTTGTCAAATGCTTTTTCTGTATCTATTGAAATGATCATATGCTTCTTATCATTTATGTGGTTTATCACATTGATTCATTTACAAGTATTATACCACCCTTGCACCCCTGGAATAAATTCCACTTGATTGTGGTGAATGATTCTTTTAATGTATTGTTTGATTTGGTTTGCTAGTATTTTATTCAGAATTATTGCATTCATATTCCTCAGGGATATTGCCCTGTAGTTCTTTTTTTTTTTGTGGAGTCTTTATCTGGTTTTGTTATCAGGGTAATGCAGGCCTCAGATAATGAATTTATAAGTTTTCCTTCCCCTTCTATTGTTTGGAATAGTTTGAGAGGAACAGGTGTTAATTTAAATGTTTGGTAGAATTTGCCTGTGAAGCCATCTGGCCTGGGACTTTTGTTTCTGGGGTGTTTTTTTTATTACAGATTCAATTGCTTTGCTGGTCATTGGTCTGTTTGGGTTTTCTATTTCTTCCTGTTTCAGTTTTGGTAGTTTATATGTTTTTAGTAATTTGTGCATTTCTTCCAGGTTGTAGAATTTGTTTGTACATAATTTTTCATCATATTGTCTTACCACTGTTTGCATTTCTGTGGTGTTGGTCATTATTTCTCTTCTCTCATTTGTGATTTGAGTACTTTTTTTGAGGTAACTGGTTAGAGATTTACAAATTCTGTTGATTTTTCATGGATCCCGCCCTGGTTTCATTGATCTTTTCTATTGCTTTTTTAGTTTGTATATCTTTATTTCTGCTCTAATCGTTATTATTTCCTTCTTTCTGCTGGCTTTAGGTTTTATTTTTTGTTCTTTTTCTGGCTCCTTTAGGTGTAATGTTATATTGTTTATCTGAGATTTTTTTCCTGCTTCTTTAGGTAGGTCTGTATTGCTATAAACTTCCCTCTTATAATGCTTTTTCTATATTCCAAATATTTTGATCATTGTGTTTTCATTTTCATTTGTTTCCATGTACTTTTTGATTTCTTCTTTGACTTATTGATTGACCCATTCATTGTTTAGTAGCATATTATTTGACCTCCATATATTTGTATTCTTTCCATCTTTTCTCTTGTGTCTGATTCCAAGTTTCACAGCATTGTGATCAGAAAGGATGCATGGTAGGACTTTTATCTTTTCAAATTTGCTGAGCCTTGTTTTGTGTCCTAATATGTGATCTGTGCTGGAGAATATTCAATGTGAACTTTGAGAAAAATGTGTATTGTGCTATTTTAGAATGAATGTTCTGAATATATTTAATATGTATCTGTTCCAATGGGGTATTCAAAGCCGTTCTTTCCTTGTTGATTTTCTGTTTGATCTGTCCATTGATGTGTGTGTTGTTTTAAAGTCCTGTACTGTTATTTTATTACTATTGATTTTGTAATTTTTTTGACTATTTTATATATTTGGGTGCCCCCAGATTGAATGAATAAATATTTATAAATTTTGTGTCCTCTTGTTGGATTGTCCCTTTATTATAAGTGTTCTTCTCTGCCTCTTTGTTGTAAAGTCTATTTTGTGTGATACAGGTTTTGCTACCCTGGCTTTCTTCTAACAGCCATTTGCATGATAAATATTTCTCCATCCACTTTCTTTTAATATTCAGGTGTCTTTAAGTTTGAAATGAGTCTCTTGTAGGCAGTGTATGGATGAGTCTTTTTTTTTTATCTAGTGTGTCACAAAATGTCTTTTGGTTGGAGCATTTCATCCATTTAAATTGAAAGTAATCATTGATAAATATGCATTTATTGCCGTTTTTGTGTTTGTTATGTGGTTGTTTTTGTTATTTTTTCTGATCCTTTCTTGTCTTTTTCTCTTTAAAGTTTTGCTGGTTTTATTTAGTGGTAAACTTGGATTCCCTTCTCTTTATTCTTTGCGTATCTATAAGTGGTTTTTCATTTGAAGTTACCATTAGGTTTATGTGTAACATCTTCTGCATATAGCAGTCTATATTGTTGATGGTCACTTAAATTCAACACTGTCTTACTCGTCTTCCTCCCCCCACCATCTTTTAGGTGTATGTTGTCATATTTTGCGTCTTTTATTTTGTTAATGCCTTGACTGATTTTTTGCTGTTATACTTATTTTTATTGCCCCTGTGATTACTTCTTTTCACACCTTCACTTATGTTCTTTCCTTTCCACTCAAAGATTCCCTTTAACATTTATTTTCAAGCTGGTTTAGTGGTAATGAACTCCTTTAGTGTTTGTATTAGAAAGTCTTCATCTCTCTTTTGAGTGGTACCTTTGCTGGATAGAGGATTTTTGGATTTAAATTTTTCCTTTTCAACACTTTGAATATATTATGCTACTCTCTTCTGGCTTGCAAAGCTTCAGCTGAAAAATCTGCTGATTACCTAGTGTCTTTCCTTTCCCCCCCCCTTGCTTGTTTAAATTTTTTCGTTGTCGTTATTGCTACTTTTTCCATTTTGAATTCTGTTTGTCTTGGCATGAGCCTCCTTTGGTTGATTTTGTTAGGGGATTTCTGTACCTCCTGGATTTGGATATCTGTTTCCTTCTCAAGAATAGGGACGTTTTCAGCTATTATTTCTTCAAATAAATGTCTTGTCCCCTTTTCCTTGTCTTCTCCTTCTTGGATCCCTAAAATGCTAGTTTCTGATTTCCTTAAGTGTATTGTAGTTTTGAAGAATTTTTTTTCTCTCATTTGTTCATCTTGATTACTTTCCATTACTTTGTCTTCTAGAGCATCAATTTGTTACTTTGTTTCTTCCATCCTGCTGTTTATTCCATCAGTTGTATTCTTAATTTCATTTATTGTGTTCTTCATCTCTAATGGCTTCTTATCTCTATTAAAGCTCTCATTGATCTCCTCCACTCGTTTCTCAAGTCCAATTAGTGTCTTTATGATCATTAGTTTAAATTCTTTATCAGGGATATTAATTATATCTCTTTTGCTTGGGTCTCTTGCTATGGTTTGGTGCCGTTCTTTCATTTGGGCATATGTCTCTGTGTCCTTTTTTTTTTGTCTAACTCTTTGTGTGTGTTTCTGTGTGTTCAGAAAGTCTATGTATCATGCTCTTCATGGTAGTGGCCTTATGAAGAATAAATCCTATTGTGCCCTGCACTGCAGTGTTCCTTTTTCCCCAGGGCATTTGCTTCATGTAGTGTCTCCTATGTGTTTTTTGGGTGTGCTCTGCTGTTGAATGCTGGTCTTTTTTTCCCCCCCTTTTGTCCAGTTGTCTTCTAAGCCTGTCTTTGTCTCTTGTGGGCAGTGTTTGGTCCCCAGCAGGGGTGGCACTCATTTTAACAACATGGAGCTGGTCTGCTTGGAAAATGAGACCTTACATTACAGCCATCCTTGGAACTGAGGCCCCCCAAACACTCAGGTCAGTAGATGGGGTGTTTTTGGGGTTTGTGCCAGTTGGGGGTGAGGTCCTGATGTGTCACAACTGAGGCAAGTGTGACCAAGAAGGGCAGACCTTGCCGAAGTGTGGTGGAATGGGGCTTGGTGTAAGGAAGTTAGATAGTAAGTATGGGCACCATGCTGGTCCCCACTAGTAGCCCTGCATTTATGCTGGGGTCAAGGGAGGGAGATGATACTTGTAGCTCCTTTGTTTTTGGACCGGTTTCCCTGTGATCCCTACCTCTCCAAGACATGCTCTGAAATAAGTAAGTCACTCTCACTCCCACCTGTCCCCAGCAGAACTGCTGGTTCGTTGTTGCTTCTGCACATACTGTTTTTGGTGCTGTTCTTTTAAGGGCAGGTTCTCAGCTTCCTAATGCCCTAAATTTCCAGGCTTTAAGTTTCACTGGTTGTAGGAACTCAGAAATTCAGGCCCTGTCACTTTTAAGGACAGATGTTATGGGTATTCATTTTCCCTCTGTGGGATCCCTGGTGTGGAAGTCTGTTTTTTGTCCTTCTCCACGCCACCAACTCCCTCCCCACCACAGACTGCCAAGTTCTGTTTTGCTTCCAGACTGCACCATCACCTTTCCTACCTTCTTCTAGGTGGTCTCTTTTCTGCCTTTAGTTTAGAGTTTGTTCTACCAGGTTTTAGATTGTTTTCTGGGATATTTTTGCTTATTTGAGTGTTACCCAGTTGTATCTGTGGCACAATGGGCGCTTCGAAGCCTCTTTATGTGTTACAATATTGAGAAAAATTGTAAAAGAACATTAAAATGTTGATATTTCCTTTTATCATATCTTTTACTGAAAGTCTTTTGTGTATGTACATAGAGGGAGTCAGTGGTTGAGGCAAAATCTGTGGGTTTATTTTCCTGAATATCTTTACATAAGGAGTTTCCTTCCCAATTATGATTTTCCCTCCCGTTCCCCCATATGTGACTTTTCCTAAGCAATACATAGTATTGTTTCGCATAGTATAATAGTGAAACCATGGATTGTGGAGCCAGACTACCTGATTTTGCATCCTGGCTCTTTATCTTACTATCTTTTGAACTTAAGCAAGTCACTTAACTTCTCTGGACTTAATTTCCTTATCTATAATGGGATGAATAATGGTACCGAACTTAAAGAGTTGTGAGCAATGAAAGGATATACTGTGATTTCTTTAATCATTCTTTTGTCGTTTGATGAAAAAGTTACTTTTCTTTTTTGTGCTAGCACAAACAATACTCCCTTAAAAGTGCTGTACATGTCTTTTGTACATTTGAATTTTTTGCCAGGATGTATACCTAGAAATATAATTTTTGGGTTGTAGGGCATGCACATCTTTAGTGGTTGTACCAATTTGTGTCATTACCAGGCATGTGAATTAATTTTCTTCGCTCCACATCCAAGGAAAACAGAAGCTGATTCAGAAAGATGTAAGAAAGTTTCCTTCAGCAAATGTTTATTGTGTCTGTATCCCACAAACAGAATAAAAGCAGTTGTCCTGGAATACAGATCTATCTTGCAAACGGAAAGCAACTCTACTTAATATCAAATGAGATCACACATGTAAAGTACCCGCCATGCAGTAGTCACCTTTCCTCGATAAATTTAGGAATGCACCCACTCAGGCTAATATGGTAATGTTATTGATAAAATCTTCTTATGAGGTAATCTATCCCACCAAAATAGAAAAGTGTCTGCATTTAGCTTGAAGAGGAGAGGCTTAAAGGGGACTATCATCCCAATTGTCTGTGATGTTGAAAGGACTATGCCCTAGAAGGAGATCACACCTGTTTTTCATGTCCCTTGCCATCCTTCAATAGAGCCGAAGGAAATTGCATCATAGAACAGAGTGACACCAAAAGATTTTTCCTTCATTTTGTAATAAAAACTGAGAGTGTTGTCTGCCCATCCTCTCCACCTTAGTGACCTTTCCACTGAACTATTTAAAGGCATGTTTGTAATTAGAAGCAAGACTATATTCAAATGAATGAGACTTAAGTGAGCTTGTAACTGTGTCCTTGATAGAAGCTGGTTTCAAACTCCTCTCTGGAGAGGACAGAAATGAGGAAAATCAAGAGCACATAACCCTTGAATTAGATTGTAATATTCAGATTTAAAAAATTCAAGAAATCAAAAAGTCCATCAAAGTAAATTAAAGTGAAACACAATGTTCCGAAACTTTTGGGATGCAGGAAAAGTGGTTCTAAGGGGTGTTTATAGCAATTCAGGCCTGTGTTATGAAGCAAGAAACCTCTAATAAACAACCTAACTTTAAACCTAAAGGAGCTAGAAAAAGAAAAACAAAACTGTAAACCAGCAGGAGGAAGGAAATAGTAAAGATTACAACAGAAATAAATGATGTAGGAACTAAAAAACTACACACACACACACACACACACACACAGTGATAAAAGAAACCAGGAGGTGGTTCTTTGAAATTATCAGCAGAATTGGTAAACCTCTAAACAGGCTCATCAGAAAAAAAAGGACCAAATAAATGAAATCAGAAATGAAAGAGGTGAAATTACAACTGATACAGTTATAACAAATAACTGTAAGGTAATATTATGAAACACTATATGCCAACAAATCAGACAACTTAGAAGAAATGGGTAAATTCCTGGAAACATGTAACCTACCAAAAAGGATGCAGTGAGAAACAGATAATTTGAGTAGGCTGATTAGCAGCAAGGAGATTGACTGAGTAATCACAAAACTCCAAAGAAACAAAAGTCCAAGACTAGATGGCTTCACAGGCAAATTCTATAAAACATTTGAAGAAGAGTTGATACCTATTCTACTAAAAGTATTTCAAAAAATACAGGAAGAATGAAAACTTTCAAATTCATTCTATGATGTGAGTATAACCTTGATACCAAAATCAGATGAAGATACCATAAAAAGAACTACGAGCCAGTATCTCTGATGAATATAGATTCAAAAATTCTCAACAATATACTATCAAACAAAATCCAACAATGCATTAAAAAAAATCATTCACTATGATCAAGTGGGATTTATACCTAGGATGCAAGAGTGGCCCAATATTTGCAAATCAATCAATGTGATACATCACACTAATGAAAGAAAGCATAAAGTCTATATGATCATCTCAATATATGCAGAAAAAAGCATTTGACAAAATATAACATCTATTCATGATAAAAAGCCCTTGACATACCTCATCATAATAAAGGCTATATATGAAAAACCCACAACTAACATCATACTCAATGGGGAAAAACTGAGAGCTTTTCCCCTAAGGTCAGGAACAAGACAAGGATGTCCATTCTTATCACGTTTATTCAACATAGTACTGGATGTCCTAGACACAGCAAGCAGTAAAAAAGAAATAAAAGGCATCCAAGTGGGTAAGGAAGATGTCAAACTTTCACTGTTTGCAGCTGACATGATATATGTAGAAAACCTGAAAGACTCCATCAAAAAACTATGAAAACTGATAAATGAACTCAGTAAAATTGCAGGATACAAAATCAATATACAGAAATCTGTTGTATTTCTATATGTTAATAATAAAGCAGCAGAAGGAGAAATTAAGGAATCAAAGTCATTTACAATTGCACCAAAAACAATAAGATACCTAGGAATAAATCTAACCAAAGAGGTAAAAGGTCTATACTCTGAAAACTATGAAACATTGATGAATGGAATTGAGGAAGCCACAAACAAATGGAAAAATATTCTGTGCTCATGGATTAGAAGAATAAATATTGTTGAAATGTCTATACTACCCAAAGAAATCTACACATTTAATGGAATCCCTATCAAAATACCAATAGCATTTTTCACAGAACTAGATAAAGCAATCTTAAAATTTATATGGAACCAGAAAACACCCCAAATAACCAAAGCAACCTTGAAAATGACAAACAAAACTGGGGGTATCGCAAATATAGACTTCAAGTTATATTACAAAGCTGTAGTAACCTAAACAGCATGGTTCTGGCACAAATATAGACACAAAGATCCATGAAACAGAACAGAAAACCCAGAAATTTAAGGCCCAATTATATGGTCAATTAATATTTGACATAGCAGGAAAGAAAATATAATGGATAAATGACAATCTCTTGAACAAATGGTGTTGGGAAAACTGGTGAGCTACATGCAAAAGAATGAAACTGGACTGCTTTCTTACACCATACAGCAGAATAAATTCAAAATGGATTAAAGACCTCAATGTGAGACCTGAAACCATAAAAATCCTAGAGGAGCACACAGCAATAATGTGTCTGAAATCAGCTGCAGCAACATTTTTCTAGATATGTGTCCTGAGGAAAGGAAATAAAAGCAAAAAGTAAACTATTGGGACTTCATTTAAAAATAAAAGAAAGCTTCACATCGAAGGAAACAACCCACAAAACTAATTGGAATCCTACTGATTTGGAGAACATTTTTGCAAAATCCTTGTCTGATAAAAGGTTAGTATCCAAAATATATAAATAATTTATACAACTCAACACCCCAAAAATGAATAATCCAATTAAAAAATGGCCAGAAAACCTAGACATTTCTCCAGAAAAAATATACAGATGGCCAAGGGACATGTGAAAAGATGCTCACCATCACTAGTCATCAAGGAAATGCAAATCAAATGTAGAATAAGATATCACCTTTCAGTCAGTATGACAAATAAAAAGCACAAGAAACCACACATGCTGGTAAGGATAGGTAGTAAAATGAACCCTTATGCACTGCTGGTGGGAAGGCAAACTGGTTTAGCCACTGTGGAAAATAATATGGAGGTTTCTCAAAAAATTAAACATAGAAATACCACATGATACAGTAATTTCACTACTGGGTATTTACCCAAAGAAAATGAAAACACTGATTCAAAAAGATATAGGTATTCTGGTGTTTATTACAGTATAATTTACATTAGCCACCATAAGTTAGTGTCCATGATTAGATGAATGGATAAAGAAGATGTGGTATATATATACAATGGAATATTACCTATTCCTAAAAAGAATGAACTTTTGCCATTGGTGACAACATCGATGGGCCTAGAGTATATTGTGATAAGTGAAATTAGTCAGAGAAAGGCAAATACCACACGATTTCACTTATATGTGAAATCTAAAAAATAAAACCAATAGAAAAATCAGAAACAAACCCATAAATACAGAAGACAAACTGGTGGTTGCTGGATGGGAGAGGGTAAGAGGAAGGGTAAATTGGGTGCTAGGGAATGTAAGGTATTGGCTTCCAGTTATGGAATGCAGTCGTACGGATGAAGTGTACAGCATAGGAAGTGTGGTCAATGGCATTGTAATAGTGTTGTATGGTGACAGATACTAGCTGCATTTGTGGTGAGCATAGCATAATGTATAATAGATTTGTTGAATCACTGAGTTGTACACCTGAAATTAATGTAGCATTATGTTTCAACTGTACTTCAATATAAGAAATATTGTGTGTGTGAGGGTAGGTAGGGGAACTAACATTTGTTCAGTGCTTACTACGCATTGCAGTCTATACTGGCATTTAGTTTTCACAATACCCTGTGAAGACAATATTATCCCTATTTTACAGATGAAGAATCCAAGGATCAGGAAGGGTAAGGACTTGTCCAAGGTCACACAGGTACAAAATAGTAGAGCCAAGATTATACTCTGGTCTGTCTGGTCTGTTCAATTCCAAAGTCATTCTTTCCATCTTGTATGGTTTGCGTACAGTTGATACTTGAGATTCCAAGGGCTTTGATGATGATTTTCTTTAGTAAGAGATTCAGGAGGAATAATAAGTAGCCAGGAATAAAGTGACTGAGTAAGTTGGGCTTCTGTTAACTTGAAGCAAAAAATCATTCCTGGAGAAGGTAAATGGTGGAGTAGTAAGTGGATCCTAGGTTTGCCTCATCCCTCGCACACAGGTAGATAAATATCAAATCATTCTGAATACCCCAGAAATCAATCTGAGGACTGACAGAATAGACTGCACAACTAGACACAGAGAAGAGACCACATCGTGAAAGGTAGGTGGTGCAGAGATGAGGTTTGGGAGAGAAACTGATCTCGGGTGCTACAGAGGGGAGGGAACCCTGGTCATGGACAGGGAGGAGTGCACAGGGGATCACACAAGGAAAACACTTCCCCAAAACCATTAACTTGGAAAATAAGAGGGGCAGATTTTCATGAGTTTTTGCAGCCATCATGTCACAAAGACTGGAGTTATAGAGGTCTGTGCATGGATAATGTAAAGCCCTAAGGGCACTGCAGTGCTCCTGTAGAGAAGGCAGGCAGGTAACCTTGGGGCAAAGGGCACAACCTATGGATCACCTAATATGCCCTGGGAGAGACAGTTCCACCTTCCTGGAGTACATCTGACAGAGGTGACATGGCAGGCACCATTTCCCTCTCCTGCCCCTCAGCATAGGTACAGAGACACTTGCTGAAGGTAGCTAACCAGGACACTGGCTCTTTAGTGCTCTTTGCTCCAAGCCCATTGCTCCTGTGCCCTGGTGTGGCTGCCCTTCTGGGTCAAACCTGCATCAATCCCAGTGCAATGAGACCCTACCCCAGAAGATCAGTGTGGGTCCCCAAAAGAGACTCATTTTAGACACCTGCAGATTAAAAGTGAGGGCATGGAGAAACACTTGTCATGCAAATGGATGTCAAAAGAAAGCCAGACTAGCAGTACTTATATTAGACAAACTAGATTTTAATTCAAAGAGTGTAACAAGAGATGGAGAAGGGCATTATATCATAACAAAGGGGTCTGCCCAACAAGGAGATCTAACAATTATAACTACTTATGCCCCCAACATGGGAGTACCCAAATATATAAAACAATAACAAACATAAAGAAACTGAATGATAATGATACAATAGTAGTAGGTGACTTTAACATCCCACATACATCAATGAACAGATCGTCTAAGCAGAACATCAACAAGGATACAATGGCTTTGAATGATACACTGGACCAGATGGACTTAACAGATATATTCAAAACATTTCATCCTAAAGCACATTTTTTTCAAGTACCTATGGGACGTTCTCCAGAATGGATCATATACTAGGTCACAAATTGGGCCCCAACAAGTACAAAAAGATTGAGATCATACCATGCATATTTTCTAACCACAACATGATGGAACTTGAAGTCAGCCACAAAAAAAAAAAAAAGGGGAATGGGATAGACTGGTGATGGGTAGTAAGGAGGGCACGTATTGCATGGTGCACTGGGTGTTATACGCAACTAATGAAGCATCAAACTTTACATCGGAATCTGGGGATGTACTGTATGGTGATTAACATAATATAATAAAATAAAATAAAATAAAAATTAAAAAAAAGGAAAGTCCATAAATAATGGAGGTTAAATAATACACTACTAAAAAAGGAATTGGCCGACCAGGAAATTAAAGAAGAAATTTAAAAATGCACGGAAACAAATGAAAATGAAAATAGCACTATCCAAAACCTGTGGGATACAGCAAAAGTGGTCCAAGAAGGAAGTATGTAGCAATACAGGCCTACATCAAGAAAAAATCTCCAATACACCAACATAACCTTACACTTAAAGGAGCTAGAAAAAGAACAACAAATGAAGCCTAACGCCAACTGAAGAAGGCAAATAAGTGAGACTATATAAATGATATAGAAACAAAAGAGCAGTATATCAGATCAATTAAACCAGGTGCTGGCTCTCTGGAAAAATGAATAAAATTGCCAAGAATCTAGGTAGACTTATCAAGAAGAAAAGAGAAAGGACCCAAATTAAATCATGAATGACAGAGGAGAGATCACAACTAATACAACAGAAATACAAACATTTATAAGAGAAATATTATGAAAAATTAAATGCCAACAAATTGACCAACCTGGATGGAATGGATAAATTCCTAGAAACATATAGACTACCAAAACTGCAACAGGAAGAAATAGAAAACTTGTAAAGACCAATAACCAGAAAATAAATTAGTAATCAAAAATCTCCCAATGTAAAGAATCTATATTCTAGAAACTACAAATCACTCTTGAAAGACATTGAAGAAGACACAAAAAGATGGAAAAATATTCCATGCTCATGGATTGGAAGAATTAACATAGTTAAAATGTCTATGCTACCCAGAGCAATCTACACTTTCAATGCCATCCCGATCAAGATAGCAATGACATTTTTCATAGAGCTGGAACAAACAGCCCTTAAATTTGTGTGGAACCAGAAAAGGCTCTGAATTGCTTAGGAATTGTTGAAATGGAAAAACAAAGTNTGTTGAAAAGGAAAAACAAAGCTGGGGGCATCATGTTGCCTAATTTCAAGCTATCCTACAAAGCTGTTATCACAAAGACAGCATGGTACTGGCGCAAAAACAGACACATAGACCAATGGAGCAGAATAGAGAACCCAGAAATGGACCCTCGGCTCCTTGGGCAACTAATCTTTGACAAAGCAGTAAAAAACATTCAGTGGAAAAAAGACAGGCTCTTCAATAAGTGGTGCTGGGAAAATTGGACAGCTATATACAAAGGAATGAAGCTTGACCACTCTCTCACACCGTACACAAAAACAAACTCCAAATGGATGAAAGACCTCTATGTGAGACAGAAATCCATCAAAATCCTAGAGGAGAGCACAGGCAGCAACCTCTATGACATCTGCCACAGCAACTTTTTTCATGACACATCTCCAAAGGCAAGAGAAACAAAAGAAAAAATGAACTTGTGGGACTTCATCAAGATAAAAAGCTTCTGCACAGCAAAGGAAACTGTCAATAAAACAAAGAGGCAACCCACGGAATGGGAGAAGATATTTGCAAATGACACTACAGATGAAGGGCTGGTATCCAAGATCTACAAACAACTTTTCAAACTCAATANGACTGGTATCCAAGATCTACAAAGAACTTCTCAAACTCAATACACGAGAAACAAATAAACAAATCAAAAAATGGGCAGAAGATATGAACAGACACTTTTCCAATGAAGACATACAAATGGCTAACAGACACATGAAAAAATGTTCAAAATCATTAGCCATCAGGGAAATGCAAATCAAAACCACGTTGAGATACCACCTTACACCAGTTAGAATGGCAAAAATTGACAAGGCAAGAAACAACAAATGTTGGAGGGTATGTGGAGAAAGGGGAACTCTCTTATACTGTTGGTGGGAATGCAAGTTGGTACAACCACTCTGTTAAACAGTGTGGAGGTCCCTTCAAAAGTTAAAAATTGAGCTATCCTATGACCCAGTCATTGCACTAGTGGGTGTTTACCCCAAAGATACAGACGTAGTGAAGAGAAGGGCCATATGCACCCCAATGTTCATAGCAGCATTGTCCACAATAGCCAAAGTGTGGAAGGAGCCAAGATGTCCCTCAACAGATGCCTGGATTAAGAAGATGTGGTCCATATATACAATGGAATATTACTCAGCCATCAGAAAGAATGATTTGACAGCATTTGCAGCAACATGGACAGGACTGGAGGAGATAATACTAAGCGAAATAAGTCAAGCAGAGAAAGACAATTATCGTATAGTTTCACTCATTTGTGGAACATAAGGAATAGCAGGGAGATCGTTAGGAGAAGGAAGGGAATAATGAAGGGGGGTTAAACAGAGGCAGAAGTGAACCATGAGAGACTGTGGACTCCGGGAAAGAAACTGAGGGTTTTAGAGGGGAGGGGCGTGGGGGCATGGGCTAGCCTGGTAATGGGTATTAAGGAGGGCACGTATTGCATGCAACACTGGGTGTTATACGCAAATAATGAATCATGGAACACTACGTCAAAAACTAATGATGTACTGTATGGTGACTAACATATAATAGAAAAAAAAGTGGGTAGAAGACATGAATAGACATTTTTCCAAAGAAGACATACAGACGTGTAACAGACACATGAAAAGGTGCTCAGCATCACTCATCAGGAAAATAAAAATCAGAACTACATTGTGATATCACAACTCTCACACCTGTCAATGGCTAAAATTAAGAACACAGGAAACAGCAGGTTTTGGCAAGGATATGGAGGAAAGGTAACCTCTCACTCTGTTGGTGGGAATGCAAACTAGTGCGACCAGTCTTTTTTTATTATTTATTTAAATTCAGCTAGCCAACATATAGTACATCATTCATTTTGTGTAGTGTTCAATGATTCATTAGTTGCGTATAACACCCAGTGCTTATCACTCTTGAAAACAGTATGGAACTTCCTCAAAGAGTTAAAAATAGAAATACCCTACAATTCAGCAGTTGCGCTCCTACGTATTTACCCAAAAGTTATAACAGTGCTGATTTGAAGGGATACATGCTCTGCAATGTTTATAGCAGCATTATTAACAATTGCCAAATTATGGAGAGAGCCCAAATGTCCATCGACTAATGAATGGATAAAGATGTGGTGTATATATACAGTGGAATGCTACTCAGCTATAAAAAAAAGAATGAATTCTTGCCTTTTGCAATGACATGCATGGAGCTCGAGAGTATTATACTAATTGAAATAAGTCAGAGAAAGATAAATACCATATGATTTCACTCATATACAGAATTTAAGAAATAAAATAGGTGAATATGGAAAAAGAGAGAGAGA
Source organism: Ailuropoda melanoleuca (assembly GCF_002007445.2). Taxonomy (NCBI): domain Eukaryota; kingdom Metazoa; phylum Chordata; class Mammalia; order Carnivora; family Ursidae; genus Ailuropoda; species Ailuropoda melanoleuca. Next base: position 49,958,162 of record NC_048238.1, on the reverse strand, counting down.
GGTAAATGAAGAATAAAACTCTTAAATATAGAGAATAAACTAAATGCTGCTAGAGGGGAGGTAGGTGGAAGGATGCATTAAATGGGTGATGTAATTGCACTACTGGGTATTTACCCCAAAGATAGAGATGTAGTGAAGAGAAGGGCCATATGCACTCCAATGTTCATAGCAGCATTGTCCACAATAGCCAAACTGTGGAAGGAGCCGAGATGCCCTTCAACAGATGAATGGATAAAGAAGATGTGGTCCATATATACAATGGAATATTACTCAGCTATCAAAAAGAACGATTTCTCAACATTTGCAGCAACATGGACAGGACTGGAGGAGATTATGCTAAGTGAAATAAGTCAAGCAGAGAAAGACAATCATCATATGGTTTCTCTCATCTATGGAACAGAAGAACTAGGAAGATCGGTAGGAGAAGAAAGGGATAAAGAAAGGGGGGTAAACAGAAGGAGGAATGAAGCATGAGAGACTATGGACTCTGGGAAACAAACTGAGGTCTTCAGAGGGGAGGGGGTAGGGGATTTTGATAGGCCGGTGATGGGTATTAAGGAGGGCACGTATTGCATGGAGCACTGGGTGTTATACGCAAATAATGAATCGTGGAACACTACATCAAAAAGTAAGGATGCACTGTATGGTGAGTAACATGACATAATAAAAAATTATAAAAAATTAAAAAATAAATGGGTGATGGGTATTAAGGAGGGCACTTGTTGTGATGAGCACTGGATGTTGTATGGAAGTGATTAATCACTAAATCCTTTACGTGAAACTAATATTACACTGTCTAACTAACTGCAATTTATGTAAAACTTGGAGGAAGAGAAAAGATATACTTGTTTCTAATCATAAGGGGAAAAAAAAGTCATTCCCAAAATTGGATCATGTATCAGTTAGTATTCTCATAAGAAACAGAACAGAGAAATAGAAGCAATAGGATGTCTGTATCTGTGTTTGTGTATGTATTTGTTCGCATATATATGTAGAGAGAGATTTATATTAAGAATTGGTTCATGTGAGGGGCTCCTGGGTGGCTCAGTTTGTTAAGTGTCTGACTCTTGGTTTTGGTTCAGGTCGTGATCTCTGGGTTGTGACCCTGCTTGGCATTATCTCTCTCCCTCTGCCCCTTCCCCCCCTTTCGTGCTCTCTGTCTCTCTCAAAAAAAAAATTTTTTTTTCATGTGACTGCTTAGGCAGGGAAATCCAAAATCTGTAGGGTAAGACAGCAGCCTGGGGAAGAAGTAAAGAATTGATATTGCTCCTCAAGACTGAAATCATTCCCTCTTCCTTGGGGAACCTCAGTCTGTTTTCTCTTAAGGGCTTTAACTAATTGGATGAAATCCCTCCACATTACAAGGTATAATCTGCTTTACTTAAAGTCTACTGATTTAGATGTTAATCGCCTCTAAAGATTACCTCCACAGCAACATCTAGACCAGTGGGTTTTTTAAAGATTTTATATATTTATTTGGGAATGAGAGAGAGAGAGCATGAGTCGTGGGGAGGGGTAGAGGGAAAGTGAGAAGCGGACTCCCCACTGAGAAGGGAGTCTGACACTGGGCTTGATCCTAGGACCCTAAGATCATGACCTGAGCTGAAGGCAGATGCTTAACCGACTGAGCCATCGAGGCTGCCCTAGATTAGTGTTTGATCAAATGTCTAGGTAACATAGCCTAGCCAAGTTCACACGTAAAACTAATCATCATAACATTAGAACATCATTTGTTGTTGATTTAAGAACTCTGAAGTTGGGCAGTTCCAAGTTGCAATCAGTGGCCTCTAGATATTTTCTCTGTGATTCTCTTAAGGTCATAACATGGCTGTCAGAGCTCAATGCATCACATGCTCACATATTTAATCAGGAATGAAGGAAAGGGCTTTTTTTCTGTCTTTTATCCAGAAAGGAAAATGTCTTCCTAAAGCCACCCTTAGATTTCCCCTTGTATCTCGTTGGCAAGAACAGAGTCATAGGTCAAATTCTAGGCAATAATTGAAAAAGAGAAACTGAAGTTTCACCCCCTTGGCCTTGCTTTCCCTGAGAACATTGCTACCTGCCTGATATCTGAAGAAACACTAAGGAGTAAGAAGGATGGCTGTTAGGTTAGCAATGAAAAGTGACTGACATAATGGTCTTTTGAAAATAGACTGAGAATGTGGGGCACAATTTAGGGGAAGAGAGATAAGGAGAAAGAGAAATGCTCAGTTCTGGGGTGCCTGGGTGGCTCAGTCATTAAGCGTCTGCCTTCAGCTCAGGGCGTGATCCCAGCGTTCTGGGATCGAGCCCCACATCAGGCTCCTCTGCTGGGAGCCTGCTTCTTCCTCTCCCACTCCCCCTGCTTGTGTTCCCTCTCTCACTGCCTGCCTCTCTCTCTCTCTCTCTCTCTCTCTCTCTCTCTCTCTGTCAAAATAAATAAATAAAATCTTAAAAAAAAAAGAAAATGGAGATTTTGGACCCTAACCAAAACCTCTGGAATATGCACAAAGGTCAGGAAATAGTAAAATTCTGGCTATCTGCCTACAGTGGTTTCATGTAATAATCACAGAAGAGGTTTTTTTCATATCTTGTCTTCCAAGGAGAGAGGGAGAGCCAGAGAGGGAAAGTGACTCCTCCAATGTCTCATAGTAAGCTAGTGGTAGAGCTAGAACTGGAACCCATATTCTTCTGACTCCTACTTTCATGCTCTTTGTATCACATTTGGTCCTGGATTCAGAATCTTAATCACTTTAAAAATTATGTGGAAGGGCACCTGGGTGGCTCAGTTGGTTAAGCATCTGCCTTCAGCTTTGGTCATGATCCCAGGGTCCTGGGATCTCCCTCTGCCTCTGCTGCTTATGCTGCTTAGTCTCTCTCTTTCTCTCTGTCAAATAAATAAATAAAATCTTTAAAAAATTATATGGAAAATTTTCTTAACCTATATAGCATAGCCCTATGTTGTGGCTTTCCAGTTAAAAAATTAACATAATTTAAAAAAATTTTTAACGATTTTTTATTTATTTTATTTGATAGAGACAGCCAGCAAGAGAGGGAACGCAAGCATGGGGAGTGGGAGAGGAAGAAGCAGGCTCCCAGCGGAGCATGGAGCCCAATGCGGGGCTCAATCCCAGGACCCTGGGATCATGCCTTGGGCTGAAGGCAGACGCCCAACAACTGAGCCACCCAGGTGCCCAAAAAATTAACATAATTTGACTTACTGTTTTCCATTCATATTGTAGTTTATATTTGGTAGTATAAGGGACCTTCAAAGATATTAGTCTAATGTCACTTTACAAATGAGGAAACAGAGGCTTACATGACTGACTCCAGAAGCAGAGCTTGTTAGTAGGGGAAATAGGACCAGAACCCAGGTCATCCTACTCCTATTTAGATGTAATCATAATTGCCTTCAAAGGTATTCCATAATTATATATTAAACAGAGCTCAGCTTTACTGTGCATACACTAATCACTTATAATCTTATCAACATCCTTGAAAATTCAAGTAGGGCAGTACTTCCATGTTAACTTTGTAGGCTCAAAGTCATGGCCCTTCTTTAACCCTTCCCTACTTCAGTCATTTCTGTTCAGAGAGAACCAAGTGCTCCTCAGTGCATCACAGTTTCCTTATTTGGAAGAAAAAGGAGGGGAATGAGTGACATAGTTCAGACATTTTACTGCTGAAGTTCTATAAATCATACAAACAAGATTGGAAGCAGTGGCTAGGTCTATACATTGCTTGTCTGAAAATGAAATCCCTTTTTAATTTAAGCCAGTATCTACCCAGACAACTTCATTAATAGAACTTTTTGTTTCCTCATCTATGTTTTAGCCAAAACACATATCTAAGGGTTCTGTCTTTTAACTGGCGTTATGTCATCAGTCCTAACAGGCACAACAGTCCTTGAGGAGGTCTATATTCCAAAGCCAGATTTCCCCTGAAAAGACTCTCCGGGAAATGAGTCTCCACACAGTAGAGTATACTCTCACAAGATGGCATGTCCAAAGATTATTTTTCTTTTGCTTAGTTATTTGTGTAGCTTTTGAGTGTGAGAGAGAAAATGTACTGACCTGCTTCTTACATACTTTTCTCTTATATACAAGCAGTTGACATTATTAGGCAGTAACAGGGGAAAAAATATCTTTAAGCCCAAACTACAATTTTCTACATTGTCTATTTTCAGCTCTGGAATAACTCTGATATAGGTACTATTACTATCTTCATTTTACATATGAGGAAATTGAGAGGCAGGGAAATAAGAACCTTAAGTAAGCTGGTGTTTGAATTCAAGGGTAAATTCTCATACTGGGAAATAATAGGAAATTGTTAGTAGATGAAGTTACCTGCTGAAATGAATGACAATTTTCATTTGGCCTCCAATATTTATTCCCTGAAGAAATGTATCATGGCCACAAAATACTTTTCTGGGAACTCTAGAAAACCTTGCATATTCATTAGCTATTGCATTGAGAATTCTGCATACCAAAATACCCCCCATCTCAGTGGAATACAGCTTTAAGCATGTATTTCTAGCTCACTCATCTATGTGTTGATAGTGGTAGCTCTGTTGACCTCAAATAGGCTTAAATGGCTTGGCTAAGGCCATAAGTGCTATTTAGGTCTTCTCCATGTGGCTATTTTTCAAAGATCGGGGGTACTGGGACATATTCTTCTCATGATGAGGGCGAAGTCCATAGTGGGTAAGCAGAGAAATGTGAGGTCTTTTAAAGTTTCAAAACTCTCACACTGTTACTTTCTCATAAATTCCATTGGCCAAAACAAGCTATATGGCCTAACATCAGTTCAGCAGTACAATAATTTCTGCCTCTAGTGGGAAGACTGCAAAGTCACATGATTAAGTAGAATGGCACAGGGAAGGGTGAAGATTTGGGAACAATAATCCAATCTATCATGACCTGGCTGAGAATTAGTGGTGATAAAGAGTCAGAAGGTAAGAGTTAGAAAAGATCTTTTGATGGAAACAAAGAGATGTAGTAAGAAGAGCCTTGGGGTCGAGGATATTTGTATTTGAGTACTAACCTTGACACTGCTTGGTAGGACTTTGACGAAGTCATTTTCTCTTATGATATTTCAATATGAAGGGTTTATGGGGCTTCTTTATTAAGTATTTCATTTTCTAGATAAATTGCTGAAGCAAGAGGGGTGAAGAAATTAGCTTGATTTCAAATAGCTAGGTGGAAGCAGAGCCATGACTAAAACTTAGGGTTCTATTTCTATTCCTATGTATTCATCACTACAGAAAAGGAAATATCTGGGGATGGTGTGAAGAGAGTTTTCAGCCCTTCTCCTTTCCTCATGAAATTGAAGTTGTTTACTGTGATTCCATTTCCCACAGTGCAATGCTCATCTGTTTTCCATTTGTCCTAAGGCCTGAACAAGAGGAAACAGTCCAAAATCATAATAGGAGGGATTGAAGTTCAGGCTGAGATAGTTACTTCCTGAACAGAACAGTATTTAAATGCTGTTTGTTAGGGAAAGTGTTAACATTGCTTTCCTCAAAGATCTTTCAGAAAAGCATCTGCTGCTATGTGATGTGTTAAGTGGAGTTATTGTCAAAGCAGCAAAGTGGGGTAAATATGATTCATGACCTCTTGTAATTTTGTGGTACTACAACCCTGTATGTATAGTTGTTTATTTGTTAAATGTTTACATAGTGCTTATTTTGTGCCAGATACTCTTCAAAATACCTTGCAGGCATTAAATTATTTAATTCTCACAATTAGCCTATGGGGTAGAGACACTTATTTATTCCTCTTTTAAAGATTAAAGTAAACATAGATGGGCCTAGGTGGTATAATGCTAAGTGAAGTAATTCAGTCAAAGAAAGACAAATACCGTATGATTTCACGCATATGTGGAATTTAAGAAACAAAACAAATGAACAAACTAACAAAAGAAGACAAACAAGAAAAGAGACTCTTAAATACAGGAAACAAACTGGTGGCTGCCAGAGGGGAGGTGGGAGGGTGATGGGTGAATTAGGTAAATGGAATTAAGAGTACACTTATCTTGATGACTACTGAGTAGTGTATAGAATTGTTGAATTATTATATTGTACACCTGAAACTAATATAACACTGTATGTTAATTATACTTTAATAAAAAAGGAAAAATAAATTAAACAAACAATAACAAAACAAGCAAAAGCATAAAGCACAGGGAGGTTACATAACTCTCCCAGTCATGTACTGGAAGGGAACAGAACTGGTACTTGAACCCAGGTAGTCTGGTTCCATAGTCCATGTCCTTAACTACTGTACTATGCAGTACCAAGTATAAAGGCCGAGGGCAGTATCAAGGCACACAGAACTCAAAACTGAACAGACCATCTCTGCTATTTTCACTGGTTCTGTGAGATGAGACAAATTATTTCACCACTCTGAGTCTCAGATTCATCTGTAATACCTAGTTGATAATCATACCTACCTCACAGGGTTGTTGTGAACATTAAATGAGATAGCGTATAAAACATGCTTGGGACTGAAACATTAGTTCCATTTTAGTGAATTACTTCTATCAATTTTTTAAATGTCTTTATAAGTATTCTTTTTAACCCTTCATAACCTTAGTTTGATTGATTTATCCATATGATTTATTCTTTAGCAACTCTGTAAGGTGATTTGGTATTGCCATCTCCGTTTGACACAAGGTAAAACAAAACAAAACAAAGCAAAACAAACAAGCAAACAAAAACCAATGAGGCAGTTTCCCTCAGGGAAGAGATTAAAAGCCAGTGACCCCCATATGTCTTGACTGTCTGGAAAGTTGCTGAGCTTTGCCATCTCCTTTTTCCTAATTTATCTTTACCTAAAAATGGTACTGAATCTGAATTTTATCCATAGTGTTGAGAATAAATCTTATGTTATGGCTTTGAGTTTGCTAATTTATATTCATTGTTTTTTCTCTGAACCCCCAGCAAGAAATTATTAAATCGTTGCTGGTACCCTTTTGAAGAAGGGCCTGAGTATGTTGCTAAATACCAGAGTCCCATGTCTGTAGACAGAAGCACCATCCTCCTATACAAAGAATAATTCACCATCTATAAAAAGCTCGCAGTGCTGCATTGTGCTGCATGCTGGGGTCTCCAGGGAATGGTGCAAGTGGGTGGTGGAGTTATATAAGCTCATATCCCCTTCCAAGTGGAAGGAAGAGAAGGACAACAGCTGTCAGCTCTGCAGCTGGTCTTGACAGCCCAAATGATCCTGCTTCATTAGGCCAGAGAAGGAGCATTCTCAGCACATTAGAAGGGAGATTTCCTGAACCAGATCCAACGTCTTAAACCTTTGGCAATTTATGTTAACTTCCTCTAGCTAGGACAGAAGATTGTTGGCTCTGGCTGTCTGGACATAGTGTTCTTTAGGCATTTTGTATGGTCTTCATCTAGTTGCTCATCTATAGGAAGCTCTCATGGTGGAAGAGTGCAAAGCCTACATTACACTCAGACTTTTGGTTGGACAGTCGCTCTTGCCTCATTGTCAGCTTCAATCCAGTAGACTAAAAAACATATAAATAAGAAAAGAAAACCTGCAAGGACAGATAAGAAACAACAGTCTCTGTAACCGATTTGCTCTTCATTTACTCCAGTTCTCTTTATTTGTGAAAGATATTATCACCACATTAGTTAACCTCAGCATTTCTTTTTACAACTGAAAGGAATATTGGAATTTTGGGGTACATCTCTTGTCCTTGCTGGACCTATGAGGGTCTTGAAGGCTGGTTTCCTCTTCAGAATTCCCTGAGCTGAGCCCATGCTTTGTCCAAGCTCAGCTACTGTATGTATAGTTAGAAGAGATAAAATAATTTTATAACTGGAATGTTGAAATTATGCTCAAGAAACAAAACTAGAGAAGAAAAGGAAAACTGTTGTTTGCCTATGGACTTAATTTGTATGATGATTTATTCTCATAATGTTCTTCTATAACAATTTTGCTGAGTGTAGGTGGTATTATAGCATCTTCCTACTAAAAATGGTGTGGTGACAATATTTCTAGTTATTGGATGTACTAGATTGACTAAAATATTAATATAATATATGAAATTCTGTTCATAATTCTGTTCCTTCCTTTTATTTTTCCATCTCCTTTTCTTTTTCCCATTCTTTTTTATTCTCACATTCTCTTTCCCAGCATTTACTGAGTGCCTGCTCTTTAGCACAGACTCTGCAATTTATTTATCTCTGGGAGTACAGGGATAAATAAAATACAGTTCCTGCTCTCAAAGATCTCACAGTCTAGACCAGCAAATAGACAAAGTATACACTATTCAGTTCTGTTACAGTATACACAGTGCTAAGGGAGCACAGGAGGAACCCCAAACCCAGACTAGGATATGAGGAATGGAGGAAGGCTAAGGAAAGACACCTTGAAGAGGTGCCTGGGTGGCTCACTTGGTTAAGCATCCAACTCTTGATTTCAGCTCAGATCATGATCTCAGGGTTGTGAGATCAAGCCCCATGTCAGGCTGTGTGAGGGTTATGGAGCCTGCTTAAGAATCTCTCTCTCCCTCTCCCGTTCCCCCATCCCCCGGTCTCAGAAAAAAAAAAAAGATACCATGGAGAACATGATACAGGAATGGAATCATGAAGGATGCAGTAGAGTTAGCCAGTGAGTGGAGTGTGAGGAAAGAACATACTAGGTGTTGGGCACAACTTGTGCAAAGATAGAAGGATATCAAGGTGTACACATTGATCATCTCGCAAAGGATCTCGTATGTCCTGTCAAGGTGTATAAACTTGCAACCAATACTGAAAGCTTTTAAGGAGGGGAATAGGGTAGATTTTACATAGTTCATTCCATTTCTTACTGGCTGTGTGGCCTTGGGCAAGCCAGTTAACTTCTCTGATGTTTGGTTTCTTCATGTGTAAAACAACAATCATCATGTTTATTGTAAGGTAACTCTGATGATTACGTGGAGTTCACATGTCCAGACTATGTGTGATGTATTAGAGCTACTAAAAAATTATTTAATTCTCTTTCTTTGTACTCATCTGTGACTTCTTGCATTACATGGTAAGTTAACATGTATATCTTGAGTACCTATTATTAATGTGCCAGTTCCAATTCTAGGCCCCAGGAATATAGTTGAATAAGACAGTCCTCGATTTCAAGGTGCTCTGAAGTACGTACTTAACTATAATAATCACAAGACTAGGCTTCTTGTCTCCTCTAAGCCATTTGGAAATGATAAACCCACTCATTTTCTAGCCCTCTTAAAACTTCTCTCTATCCCCATCCATTTTTACCTTCTTCCCTCCCCTGTGAGACAGCATCTTGGCCCTTCTCCTACCCATTGTCTTTCCACATGAGCTTTGTATCCTATCCCTTCACTTGTCTTTTCTTACTTGTTCCCTCTATATAGAAATATACTTAAATCTTTCCTGCATGAAAAACAGAGCCCCATCCTTATCCCTAGGGTCTGGAGAGACTACAGCATAACAGTGTTTGTCCAGCCAGTGTTAGTCAAAGCACTGTAGCAACAGGAACTCAGGAGTCAGCATTATTTAGAAATGGAGATGAATGGTTTTAGGATGGTCTGTTAGCAGGGTGAAAGGTGACTAGTTCAGTGGTAGGGGTGTGGGAGTGGTGGGAGTAATTAGTGTTGTCCAGAACCAAAAAGGATCTAGTTCTAGAGAACCTGATTACCAGTGTAAGGACTAAGGCATAGGAAATCAGTATAGGGCTCAACTGAGATGCAAGGTAAACCAAGTGGAACTCCTGATGTCTCAAATAAGACACAAAGTCAAAGTCAGGCTAGTAGCCACATTGACATTGTGGTGAGTCCAGTGTATGGGGCCATAGTTCTCAATGTATCTTGCCCCGTGGTAGGCCTATTCTTAGCAACTAGAGCCAACTAGACCTGTATGAGCATGTCAAGCAGCTTCCACTCTTGGGAAGAGAAGGAACTGGTTGGCTAAGGTCTCAAAATTTCAATAAGGAGATTTTGGAGAACAAGCATTCTAAGTAGAGAAAATAACATGACAGTAGCACAGTATGGAAAGTGTGGCATATTTCAAGAACATTGAATACTCTGATATGGCTAGAACAAGAGTGGTTCATACAAGGAATGCAGGATATGAGACCGGAAAGTATATTGGCATGAGACTGAGGGCCTTGATGCCAGGCTAAAGAGCTTGTACTTGGTACTGAATTAAATCTCTTGCTGTCTCATAAATGGGGTCTTGGGATCTGGTTCAGTGGTGTGCTATGTGTCTTTAAAGCATTTCCTTGATCGTTTTTTCTTATATATGATTGTTTCTTCACAAGGTTGGCTGTTTTCACACTGGGAAATTGATAGCCAGGAAGCGTTTTGTTTAAGGTAACATAAGTAATGAATGGAAAAGGCAGAATTTAAACCTGGTTCAGTGCTCTTAACATAATCCAATATAGTATTGGAGTTAGAAGCAAGGACTTAAAGCCATGTTATCAACAATAGCCGAATTATGGAAAAAGCCCAAATATCCATCAACTGATGAATGGTAAAGAAGCTGTGAAAAATATATACAATGGAATATTACTCAGCCATAACAAAGAATGAAATCTTGCCATTTGCAATGACATGGATGGAGCTAGAGAGTATTATGCTAAGGGAAATAAGTCAGAGACAAATACCGTATGACTTCATTCATAGTGAAATTTAAGAAATAAAACAAATGAGCAAAGGGGAAAAAGGGAGAGGAAAACCAAGAAACAGACTCTTCACTATAGAAAACAAACTGATGATTACTGGAGGGGAGGTGGGTAAGGGGATGGGTTAAATAGGTGATGGGGATTAAGAAGTGCACTTGTGATGGGCAGGGGGTGTTGAATGCAGTTTTGAATCGCTAAATTGTACACCTGAAACTAATATTACACTGTATATTAACTAACTGGAATTTAAATAAACACTTAAAAAAAAGAAGCAAGGACTTTACAGTCACGCTGGGTTTGAATCTTGTCTCCTCCATTTCTAGCTGTGCAACCTGGAGGAAGTTAGTTCCCTGAGCCTCAGGCTCATTGCTCATCTATGAAATGGGGATAACAGTAGTAACACCCAGAGGCTTTTGTGAGGTTTTAAAGGAGAAATGCACGTAAAATGCATAATATAACAACTGGCAAATGATACTCAGTAAATGGTAACTTTGTTGTATTATATATAATTTAGATAGAAATTTGATTTGCAAAAGTTGCCAAGAATAGACTAAAAGGAGTTGATGTAATATACTTATGGGCAGGTAGTTCACATTAGTAATTCTAATTCGACCCAGTAGTTTGATGCTGTGGTCATATTTGGATCCAAACTTTATGCTTGTTCTGCTGCTGAGGTTGCAAGTCTGTTTCCTTGGTTCATTCAACAGATATTTATTTGGTTCCATTGTATACAGGAGACTGTTTCATGTACAGTGACCAAGAAAGATGAAGTCTGTGCCCATGTGAAGCTTACATTATAATGGTGTGGCAAGGGGTGGGAGGCTGATAATTAGATAAAATAAATTATTTACTATTAGGTAAACAATTAGATAAACAATTTTAGATAGTGACAAATGCTATAAAGACAATAAAATGGGTAATTTGGTAATTTGGTGGGGGTAGAGATAGTAGTGGGCAACTTTAGAGGGGTTTATAGTAGAAAGCTTCTAAAAAGGTGACATTTTAGATGTGACCTGAATGTTAAAAAAGAGCCAGCCTTGGGAAGAGCCAGAGAAAGAATGTTTTAGTCATGAAGAAGAGTCAGTACCAGGCTCTGAGATAAGAGCAAGCTTGATTGTATGTTTAAGAACTTCAAGGAAGTTTTTTGTGGCTGGGATGAACACTGGGAAGAGAGCGGTAGAAGATGTAGTTGGAGAAGCAGACAGGGATCAGATCATGTAGAGTTTTGTAGGTCATAGTAAGAATGTGGATCTAATTCTAAGGGCAACAGGGAACTCTTGAAGGTTTTTTTTTTTGTACTTGTTCGTTTTAAAGATTTTATTTATTTTTAATAATTTTTTATTGTGTTATGTTAGTCACCATACAGTATATCCTTAGTTTTTTTTTAATGTTTTTTTATTATATTATGTTAGTCACCATACAGTACATCCCTGGTTTCCTATGTAAAGTTCGATGATTCATTAGTTGCGTATAACACCCAGTGCACCATGCAATACGTGCCCTCCTTACTACCCATCACTGGTCTATCCCATTCCACCAACCCCCTCCCCTCTGAGGCCCTCAGTCTGTTTCTCATAGTCCACAGTCTCTCATGTTTCATTCCCCCTTCTGATTACCCCCCTCTCTTTATCCCTTTCTTCTCCTACCAATCTTCCTAGTTCTTATGTTCCATAGATGAGAGAAATCATATGATATAATTGTCTTTCTCTGCTTGACTTATTTCACTTAGCATTATCTCCTCCAGTGCCGTCCATGTTGCAGCAAATGTTGAGAATTCGTTCTTTCTGATGGCTGAGTAATATTCCACTGTATATATGGACCACAGCTTCTTAATCCAGTCATCTGTTGAAGGGCATCTCGGCTCCTTCCACGATTTAGCTATTGTGGACAATGCTGCTATGAACATTGGGGTGCATATGGCCCTTCTCTTCACTACGTCTGTATCTTTGGGGTAAACACCCTGTAGTGCAATGACTGGGTCATAGGGTAGCTCAATTTTTAACTTTTTAAGGGACCTCCACACTGTTTTCCAGAGTGGCTGTACCAACTTGCATTCCCACCAACAATGTAGGAGGGATTCCTTTTCTCCACATCCTCTCCAACAATTGTTGTTCCTTGCCTTGTTAATTTTTGCCATTCTAACTGGCGTAAGGTGGTATCTCAGTGTTGTTTTGATTTGAATTTCCCTGATGGCTAATGATTTTGAACATTTTTTCATGTGTCTGTTAGCTATTTGTATGTCTTCTTTGGAAAAGTGTCTGTTCGTATCTTCTGCCCATTTTTTGATTTATTTGTTTCTTGTGTATTGAGTTTGAGAAGTTCTTTGTAGATCTTGAAGGTTTTAAGCTGAAGGAAGTGATGTAACTGATTTCTGTTTTTGATAGTAATAGCTTTTGTATATTAGATACAGTAATATAGACATTACATGTATTTGCCTCATTTTAATCCTCAAATAACCCAAATGCAATAGGATACTATGTTATTTTTGTTATTATTTTGAAGAGTAAGACATCTGAAGTATAGGCAGGTTAACTTTTCAAAAGTTATAAAATTAGTAATATAACCAGCATTTGAGTTGGGTGTGTCTGATCCCTGCACCTACTAATTTTTTTATTGTAGTTTAAAAGAAAATATATATCTATAACAGAATTTGCCATTTTAATCATTCTTAAGTACAACTTTGAGTGATATTGGTTACATTCAAAATTATGTTCAGCCAACAACACTACGTAATTCTAAAACCCTTTCATCATCCCACATACAAACTCTGTAGTCAATTAAGCAATAGCTCACCTTTCTGTCCTCTCCTCAGCTTCTAATAAACTCTAAACTACTTTCTGTCTCTATGAACTCTATGAACTTTTCTATTCTATGTACTTCATATAAGTGGAATCATACAATACTTGTCTCTTTTTGTCTGACTTATTTCACTCAGCATAATGTTTTCAAGGTTCATCCATATTGTAACATGTATCAGAATTTCATTCATTTTTAAGGTTGAATATTACATTGTATGTATATACCACATTTTGTTTATTCAGTTATCCGTTGTTGAACACTTGGGTTGTTTCCAGCTTTTGGTTATTGTGAATAATTCTGCAGTAAACAATGGCAACCAAGTAGCTGTTTGAGTCCCTGTTTTCAACTCTTTCAGAAATATACTTAGGAAGGGGTCATATATTAATTGTATGTTTAAATTTTTAAGGAAATGACAAAATGTTTTCGAAGGTGGCTCTACCAGTTTACATCCCTTTTGGCAGTGCACAAGGGGTTACTTTTCCTCTACATTGTCACTAACAGTTGTTATTTCTTGTCTTTTTGATTAAGGGCTATTCTTATGGGTGTGAAGTGACATATCATTGTGGTTTCGATTTGCATTTCCCTGATGATGAGGGATGTTGAGCATCTTTTCATGTGTCCTTTGACCATCTGGATGTCTTCCTTAGAAAAGTATTTGTTCAGGCCCTCCTCCCATTTTTAATCAGATTGTTGTTTTTGTTTTTTGTTTTGTCTTATTTTGTTTTAGGTTGAGTTGTATGAGTTCTTTATTTTGGTATTAACCCTTTATATAAAATATATAATTTATCAGATATATAATTTATAAATTTCCTCTCCAATTCAGTTGGTTGCTTTTTGCTTTATAGACAGTTCCTTCACTGTGTGAAAGCTTTTTAGTTTGTTATAGTCCCAGTAGTTTAATTTTGCTTTTATTACCCTTGCCTGAAGAGGCAGATCCAAAAAAATATATCACTAAAACTGATATCCAAGAGTTTACTATCTGTTTTCTTTAGAAATTTTTACGATCTGGGATCTCATATTTAGGTACTTAATCCATTTTGAGTTTATTTTTGTATATGGTGTAAGAAAGTAGTCCAGTTTCATTTTTCTGCATGTAGCCTTAAGTTTCCTCAACACCATCTAATGAAGAGACAGTCTTTTCCTCATTGTAAATTTTTTTCTCTTTTGCCATAAATTAATTGACCATATAAGTACCAGTTTATTTTTAGGCTCTCTATTATTTTTTTAAGGTTTTCTTTCTTTCTTTCTTTCTTTCTTTCTTTCTTTCTTTCTTTCTTTCTTTCTTTCTAAGAGAAAGAGAGACTTAGCAGGAGGAGGGGGAAGAGGCAAAGGGAGAGGGAGAAGCGGACTCCCTGCTGAGGAGGGAGCCCTACACAGGGCCTGATCCCAGGACCCTAGGATCATGACCTGAGCCAAAGGCAGCTGCTTAACTGACTGGATCACTCAGGCGCCCTGGGCTCTCTATTCTGTTTCATGAATCTATATGACTGTTTTTGTGCTAGTACCACACTGTTTTGATTACTGTAGCTTTGTAGTATATATTGAAATGTGGGATTGTGATATCTCCAGTTTTGTTCTTCTTTCTCAAGATTGCTTTTGCTAGTCAGGATTTTGTGTGGGTTCATACAAGTTTTAAGATTATTTGTACTAGTTCTGTGAAAAATGCTATTAGTATTTTGATACGGATTGCATTAAATGTGTAGATTGCCTTGGGTAATAGGGACATTTTAACAATACTAATTTCTCTAATCCATGAGCACAGCATATCTTCCTTTCATCAATGCCTTATAGTTTTCAGAGTATGTCTTTCACCTCTTTGGTTAAATTTGTTCCTAGGTTTTTTTTTTTATTTAATTGTAAATGGGATTGTTTTCTGCTAATTCATTATTAGTACAAAGACATGCAACAGATTTCTGCATATTAATTTTGTGTCCTGCAACTTTACCTAATTCATTTATTACTTCTGATAGATTTTTTGTGGCATCTTTAGGGTTTGCTATATATAGTATCATATCATCTGCAAATAATGAGTTTTACTTCTTTTCAAACTTGATGCCTTTTATTTCTTTTTCTTGTCTAATTGCTGTGACTAGGAGTTACAATACTATGTTTAATTAAAGTGATGAGAATAACCTTGTCTTGCTCCTGATCATACAGGAAAAGTTTTCAGCTTTTTACATTGCATACAGTGTTAGTTGTGGCTTTGTAATGTGTGACTTTTAGGATGTTGAGATATGTTCCCTCTTTAGCCACTTTGTTAAAAGTTTTAAACTTTAAATAGATGTTGAGTTTTATCAAATGCTTTTTCTACATCTATTGAGATGATCACATGGTATTTAGCTTTCATTTTGTTAATGTTTTCTTTCATGTTGGTTAGTTTGCAGATATTGAACCACCATTGCCTCCCAGAAATAAATCCCACTTTGATCATAGTATATGATGATTTTAATGTGCTGTTTGATTCAGCTTGCTAATATTTTGTTCAGGATTATTTGCATCTATATTCATCAGGGATATGGACTTCTAAATTTTTTTCATCTCTCTCTGGTTTTGTTTTCAAGGTAATGTTGGCCTCATAGAGTAATTTTGAAAGCGTTCTTGACTTTTCAATTTTTTTTAAGTTTGAGAAGAATAGATATGTACTCTTAATTAAAAGTTGGGTATTATACGCAACTAATGAAGCATCAAACTTTACATCAGAATCTGGGGATGTACTGTATGGTGATTAACATAATATAATAAAATAAAATTTAAAAAAAAATAAAGTAAAAAAAAAAAAGTTGGGTAAAATTCATCTGTGAAGGCATCTAGTTCTTGTCGTTCGTTTGTTGGAAGTTTTTTGATAACTGATTCGATTTTACTACTAGTAATCAGTCTTCAGATTTTCTATTTTTTCTTGAGTCAATCTTGGAAGATGTATATTTCTAGAAATATATTCATTTTTCCTAGGTTGTCCAATTTGTTGGCATTGATTTTTACCAATAGTCTCTTTTTTTATAATCATATTTTTATTATATTATGTTAGTCACCATACAGTACATCCCTGGTTTTTTATGTAAAGTTCAATGATTCATTAGTTGCATGCCCTCCTTACTACCCATCACCAGCCTCTCCCATTCCCCCACCCCCTCCCCTCTGAAGCCCTCAGTTTGTTTCTCAGAGTCCATAGTCTCTCATGCTTCATTCCCCCTTCATAGTCTCTCATGCTTCATTCCCCCTTCTGATTACCCCCCCCTTCTTTATCCCTTTCTTCTCCTACCGATCTTCCTAGTTCTTATGTTTCATAGATGACAGAAACCATATAATTGTCTTTCTCTGCTTGACTTATTTCACTTAGCATTATCTCCTCCAGTGCCATCCATGTTGCAGGAAATGTTGAAAATCTTTCTTTTTGATAGGCTGNAGTCCATAGTCTCTCATGTTTCATTCCCCCTTCTGATTACCCCCCTTTTCTTTATCCCTTTCTTCCCCTACCGATCCTCCTAGTTCTTATGTTCCATAGATGAGAGAAATCATATGATAATTGTCTTTCTCTGCTTGACTTATTTCACTTAGCATTATCTCCTCCAGTGCCGTCCATGTTGCAGCAAATGTTGAGAATTCGTTCTTTCTGATAGCTGAGTAATATTCCATTGCATATATGGACCACATCTTCTTAATCCAGTCATCTGTTGAAGGGCATCTCGGCTCTTTCCACGATGTAGCTATTGTGGACAATGCTGCTATGAACACTGGGGTGCATATGGCCCTTCTCTTCACTACTACTGTATCTTTGGGGTAGATACCCAGTAGTGCAATGGCTGGATCATAGGGTAGCTCAATTTTTAACTTTTTAAGGGACCTCCACACTGTTTTCCAGAGTGGCTGTACCAACTTGCATTCCCACCAACAATGTAGGAGGGATTCCTTTTCTCCACATCCTCTCCAACAATTGTTGTTCCTTGCCTTGTTAATTTTTGCCATTCTAACTGGCGTAAGGTGGTATCTCAGTGTTGTTTTGATTTGAATTTCCCTGATGGCTAATGATTTTGAACATTTTTTCATGTGTCTGTTAACCATTTGTATGTCTTCTTTGGAAAAGTGTCTGTTCATGGCTTTGCCCATTTTTTGATTTGTTTATTTGTTTCTTGTGTATTGAGTTTGAGAAGTTCTTTGTAGATCTTGGATACCAGTCTTTTATCTGTAGTGTCCTTTGCAAATATCTTCTCCCATTCCGTGGGCTGCCTCCTAGTTTTTTTGACTGTTTCCTTGGCTGTGCAGAAGCTTTTTATCTTGATGAAGTCCTACAAGTTCATTTTATCTTTTGTTTCTCTTGCCTTTGGAGATGTGTCATAAAAAAAGTTGCTGTGGCAGATGTCATAGAGGTTGCTGCCTCTGTTCTCCTCTAGGATTTTGATGGATTCCTGTCTCACATCGAGATCTTTCATCCATTTGGAGTTTATCTTTGTGTGTGGTGTGAGTGAGTGGTCAAGTTTCATTCCTTTGCATGTAGCTGTCCAATTTTCCCAGCACCATTTATTGAGGAGACTGTCTTTTTTCCACTGGATGTTTTTTCCTGCTTTATCAAAAATTAGTTGACCAAGGAGCTGAGGGTCCATTTGTGGTTCTCTATTCCATTCCATTGGTCTATGTGTCTGTTTTTGTGCCAGTACCATGCTGTTTTTGTGATCACAGCTTTGTAGTACAACTTGAAATCTGGCAATGTTTTGCCCCCAGCTTTGTTTTTCCTTTTCAACACTTCCTTGGTGATTCATGGCCTTTTCTGGTTCCACACAAATTTAAGGGCTGTTTGTTCCAGTTCTTTGAAAAATGTCATTGGTATTTTGATCAGGATGGCATTGAAAGTGTAGATTGCTCTGGGTAGCATAGACATTTTATCTATGTTAAGTGTTCCGATCCATGAGCATGGAATATTTTTCCATTTTTTTGTGTCTTCTTCAATGTCTTTCAACAGTGATCTGTAGTTTCTAGAATATAGATCCTTTATGTCTCTGGTTTAGTTAATTCCAAGATAATGTATGATTTTTGGCGCTATTGTAAATGGAATGGATTCCCTAATTTTCTTTCTTCAGTCTCATTGTTCGTGTATAGAAATGCAACTGATTTCTGAGGATCGATTTTGTATCCTGCCACATTACTGAATTGCTCTATAACTTCTGGTAGTTTGGGGGTGGATTCCTTTGGGTTTTCCATATAGAGTATCATGTCATCTGTGAAGAGAGATAGTTTGATTTCTTCTTTGGCGATTTGGATACCTTTATCCCTTTTTGTTATCTGATTGCTGTTGCAAGGACTTCTAGTACTATGTTGAATAATAATGGCGAGTGGGCTTCCTTGTCGTCTTCCTGATCTTAAGGGAAAGGCTTCCAGCTTTTCCCCATTGAGAATGATATTCTCTGTAGGCTTTTCATAGATGGATTTTATGAAATTGAGGAATGTACCCTCCATCCCTACACTCTGAAGGGTTTTAATCAGGAAAGGATGCTGTATTTTGTCAAATGCTTTTTCTGCATCTATTGAGAGGATCGTATGGTTTTTGACTCTTTTCTTTTTGATATAATGTATCACCCTGATAGATTTGCGAATGTTGAACCATCCTTGCATCGTAGGGATGAATCCCACTTGGTCATGATGGATAATCCTTTTAATGTACTGTTGGGTCCTATTAGCTATTATATTCTTCTGGTCATCATGTTATTTTTAGGTAGTTGTTCTCTATGTTGTTGTAGTTTTGCTGTCTCTATGTTAGAGGATGAGTTCAAGATCTTCCTACTCCGCTGTCTTTATAGAGACTGCTACATTGATTTTCTTTCAAATCACCTTTTCATTACTGGGAAAAAACCCACTTGGTCAGTCTATAATCCTTTTAATATTTTCTTAGATTCTGTTTGTTAGTATATTGTTGAGGATTTTTACATCTATATTTATAACTTATGTTGGTCTATAATTTTATTTTCTTATGATTTTGTTTGCTTTTGTGTTTTTGTTTTTGCTTTTGCTTCTTTTTAAGAAACTTTATTTTCTATCAACCCTACTTTCATTTTGTTTGCCTTTGTTGTAGAGCAGCTTAAGACCAGTCAGTGGTTGTTCCTATGCATTCAGTGGCCTGAGAAGTGGGAGCTACAGACCAGTCTTTGGTGGCAGGCTCACTGCTCTCATCTTCAGTAGGGAACTGCTGAAAAGGCACAGAGGGCACCTGCCTGCCTTTAGGCGAGTCTGTGACTTCAAGTTGAGTAGCAGTGAACTCAGGAGATGAAGCCATGCATTCACCCTGAAATTCCTCCTTGTTCACAGGCTTTCCAGCAGCAACCTGCTCTTCTTTTTCAGTCTCTTCAGGATCTCTGTAGAAGTAGAGATCAGGCATGACGTCTCATGGGTACTCACAGGAAATGGTGCTATGCATGCACAGAACTTCCTTGGCCAGCATCTACATGTCAGGCCCACTGAGTGAGTTCCCTTGTTGTTGAAAGGGATGGCAATGTCCTCATAGTGCATAGAAGATTCTGTGTTACACTGAGCAATGGTAGGCAGGTTAACATAAGATGCCTCAGTGAGAGGCTGATGGTCAGCCCTACGATCAGTAACCACCAGAAATATTGGCTCCCAGCAGGCTGCCTGGATCAGGAATGAAGTGGCCAGCAATAGGACTGGCTCTGGTACCAGCAGCAAAATTCAATACAGCTCACTGGACAGTATTCTTGGATAATATGACACTGACCTCAGCTGGGTTTTCTTCTTTTTTTTTTAAACCTATTTAGCGGTTTTATTTAGATCATTAAAAATCTTACAAATTTTCTTACAGCAATTTCTAACTAACAATACATTACAAATGAGGAATGCATTATTTCTTCCACATGCCATTATAATGTTTGCTAATGCCATCCTCTGTTACTCATAGTGTATATGAAAAGCAGAAATGTACAACATATTCTCTGCTTATTTTGTAATAAAATGAGAAATTAACAATAAGGGCTATAATAAGAAAAACTACCCTTTGGAAATTGAACAGTGCTATCCTAAATAATTTTTCCATCAAAGAATAATACAAATCAATAAATAGAGACTAGGGGAAAATTATGAGAATAAAACATACTCTATCATTGTTAAGGATATAGTCAAAATCAGCAAAAAATCAGTAAAAGAAAATCGTAGCTATAAATTAAGCTGGGTTTTCAATGGCAACAATAGCACAAGTTCCCATCAGAAGGATTTCCCAGGTTCTCTTCAGATCTATGATGTAGATGCCATTACTTTTCATTTAGTAGTTGTACTGTTCCATTTGGAAGTCAAGGTTGGTGCCATGTAAGTGGATTCCTGCTGCAAGGAATTTGGGGACATCCTCCTCCTTCATTTGCAGGACATCAAGGGCTCTGGAATTGTGACTTTCCCTTTAAGTTAAGACAGAAACACAAACTGCCATATGGACACCTCCCTGGGTAGCGTGGAAAGCTATTTTCTCGTGATGTTTTTATCTGTCTGGTGTCAGAGTAATGCTGGCCTGTCAGAATGAAGTAAAATTCACCAGTGAAATCATCTGTTCCTGGAATTTTCTTCATTGCGAGGTTTGTGATTATTGATTCAGTCTTTTGTACTTTTTAAAGGTGTGTTTTAAATTTCTATTTCTCCTTGAGGCAGTTTAAGTAATTTTGAGTACTTTCAGAATTTCTCCATTTCAGCTATGTTGCTCAATTTGTTGATATACGATTTTCCATAGTATTCTCTTATAGTCCTTTTTTTATATCTGGAAGGTTGATAGTAATGTCCTCATTTTCATTTCTGACTTTGAGTCCCTCTTCTCTTTTTTTGTTAGTTTGGCTAAAAACTTGTCAATTTTTTAACATCTTTTTAAAGAACCAACTTTGGGTTTTGTTGATTTTCTCTATTGTTTTTCTGTTCTTTATTTCATTTACCTTTGCTCTAAACTTAATTTCCTACATTCTGATGGCTTTGAATTTAATTTGCTTATCTTGTTCTAATTCTACAAGGTGCATATGAAGGTTATTGGTTTTACCTCTGTCTTCTTTTTTAATATAGACATTCACATCTATAAATCTTCCTCTGAATATTGCCTTTGCTGTATCTCATAAGTTTCAGTATGTTGTATTTCCTTTTTATTTATCTCTAAGTATTTTTTAATTTCTGTTGTGATTTCTTCTTTATCACTTTGATTGTTTAAGAGAGTATTATTTAATTTCCACATATTCATGAATTTTCTGGTTTTCCCTTCTGTGATTGAGTTTGAGCTTTATTAGATTGTGGGTTGGAAAAGATACTTAAGTAATTTCTGATTTTCAAAATGTATTAAGAGTTGGTTTTGGCCTAATATGCTGTCTATCCTAGAAAATATTCTATGTATAGTTGAGAAGAATGTGTTTCCTGCTCTTGTTAGGTGGGATGTTTAATATATGTCTGTTAGGTATAGATAGTTTATGGTGTTGTTTTTTTTGTATTTCCTTTTTGATCTGTCTACATATTTTATCCATTATTGAAAGTGGATATTGATGTCTTCAACTATTGTAAAATTATATAATTCTTCCTTCATTTTTTGAATTTGCAAGGAGTTTATATTTTAAGATTTTATTTAAATATCAGTTAGTTAACATATAGTAATATTAGTTTCACATGTATAATATAGTGTTTCAACAATTCCATACATCACCCAGTGTTCATCATGACAAGTGCATTCCTTATTTCCCATCACCTACCTTTAATGTATTATTATCAATTAGTTCCTTCATGTTTGTTATTAACTGTTTTATGTATTGGGGTGCTCCCATGTTGGATGTATAAATATTTGTAATTGTTATACCTTGTTGAGTTTTTCCATTTATGATTATACAGTGTCATCTCTTGCTATACTTTTTGTTTTAAAAGTCTATTTTGTCCAATATAAGTATTGTTGCTCTAGCTTTCTTTTGGCCTCCATTTGCGTGATAGAAGTTACTCCATCCCCTCAGTTTCACTCTGCTGGTATCTTTAGGTCTAAAATTAGTTTCTTGATTGGCTGGCAGCATATAGATGGGTCTATTTTTCTTTTAAATTCATTCAGTCACCTTGTGTATTTTGTTTGAGCATTTAGTCTATTTACATTCAAAGTAATTATTGATAGATATGCATTTATTGTCATTTTATTCTTTTGTGCTTATTTCTGAAGATTTTCTCTAATCCTTTCTTGTATTTCATTTAAGGTTTGCTGATTTTCTTTAGTGATATATTTGCATTTCTTTCTTTACCCCTTGCATATTTATTAGTGGATTTTGATACATGGTTAACATTAGGTTTGTGTATAACCTCTCCTGCATATAGCAGTCTATATTATGTTGACAGTTGTTTAAGTTTGAACCCATTCTCTTTTTTTTTCAAGGATTTTATTTATTTATTTATTTATTTGAGAGAGAAAAAGGGAGCAAGGAAGGGAGATGGAGAGGGAGAGGCATAGAATTCCAAGCAGACTCCACACTGAGCATGGGGCCTGGCACAGGGCTTGATCCCACAACTCTGAGATCATGACCTGAGTTGAGACCAAGAGTTGAACACTTAATTGACTGAGCCATCCATGCACCTCTGAACCCATTCTTTACTTCTTCCCACGTTTTAGGTATATGTTGTCATATTTTACATAATTTTATTTTGTGACTTTCTTGACTAATTTTTTACAGAAATTGCTTTTTACTGCTTTTGTGCTTCCTACCTTTATACTGTCAGTTTCAGCCTCTCCTTTCCACTCAAAGAGTCCCGTTAATATTTCTTGCAGGGCTGATTTAGTGGTCAGGAACTCCTTCAGTTATTGTTCATCTGGGAAACTCTTTATCTCTCCTTCTGTTCTGAATGATAGCCTTGCCTGATAGAGTATTATTGGCTACAGATTTTTCCCATTCAGCACTTTGAATATATCATGCCACTCCCTTCTGGCTTTGAAAGTTTCTGCTAAAAAAATCAGCGGATAGACTTATAGGGTTTTCCTTGTAACTTACTGTTTTCTTTTGTCTTGCTGCTATCCAGATTTGTTCTTTATCACTATACTTTGCCAATTTAATTACAATATTTCTTGCTACGAATCTGCTTTTCTTGATTTTGATGAAAGTTCTCTGTGACTCCTAGATCTGGGTATCTGTTTCCTTACACAGTTTAGGGAAGTTTTCAGTTATTTTATCTTCAAATAAATATTCTGCCCCCTTTTCTACGTCTTCCTCTTCTGGGACTTCTGTAACACAAATGTTATTACATTTGATGGAGGAACTGAGTTCCTTAAGTCTCTTTTCATTTTATATAATTTTGTTCAGCTTAATTACTTTCCATTACTCTGTCTTCTAGGTCATTAATTCCTTCTTCAGCTTCTTCCAGCCTGCTGTTCATCCTATCAGTCATGTTTCTCATTTCATTTATTGAGCCATTTATCTCTCCTATGTTATTTCTTATCTGTTTTAAGGGTCTCACTCATGTCTTCCTCTCTTTTCTCAAGTACAGTGATTACCCTTATGATCTTTAAATTATCTATCAAGCATGTTATTTATATCTGTTTCACTTAGATCTCTGGCTATGGCCTTGTCCTGTTCTTTCATTTGCCATAAATTTCTCTGTCTTCTCATTTTGTCCATGTCTCTGTGACTGTTTGTGTGTTAGGGAAGTCAGCTTCATTTTCTGTTTTTGAAGTTAATGCCCTTATGAAGAGGTCTTGCAGTGTCCTGCCATAGAGTGTCCCCTGTTCCCCAAGGCCTGGCACTTTCAGTAATGTCTCCAATGTGTGCTGCGTATGTTATGCTGTTTTGTCCTATCTGCTTTATCCTTAGGTCAGTTGTCTGCCAGGGTTCTCTTTGCCTGCTGTGGGCAGTGTTTAGTCCCTGGCCTGAATGTGGTGCATTTTAACAAGATATGCTCTGATCTGATTGTGAAATGACACCTATCACCCCCGCTCCCAGAACTGAGGCTCTGCAAAACTCTCATGTTGGGAGACATAGTATGAGCAGGGATTTGGGCTACTCTTCTTGGGGAGGGTCCCCACCACACTGGGACTGAGTCAAGCATGACTGGGGAGAGTGGTTCCACCAGAGCATGGGGATGGAAGACTTGGTGTAAGCACGTGAAGTAGAGAGGGTCAATGCTGCACTGGTTCCTGCATGTGGCCCTGTGCTTATGCAGAGGTGTAGGAGGATGGAAATGTTGCTGGCCAGGTCCTTTGTTCCCAGAGTTGTCTCTTCTTGAATGCTGTCTCTCTGAGACATGCTCTGAGATGAGTGAATAACCTCCCCATTGTATGCCCCAGCGTTTTCAGATTGCTCCTTCCATGCTGTTTGTCCTTAGATTGTTTGCCTGCCTTCTCTCCAAGAGTAGTGCAATGCCCTCTGTGCTCTATCCCAGCCAAGCCTGCTGACCTTTAAAACTACAGGTTTTAAGCTTGCTGGTTGTAAGAACTCAAGAAATTTGGCCACTCTTGTTTTCCAAGCCAATTGCTATAGGGATTCATCTTTCCTGTGAGCTCCCCTGTATGCTAGTGTGTCTCTCACCCTTTTCTGTGACTACAGCTGCCCAGATCTCTTTCTCTCCCAAAGCGCAACTCCATTCTTCCTACCTTCTTTCACGTGGCCTCTTCTTTTTTTGTTGTTGTGGAGTTTATTCTGCCAGTGTTTAGGTCAATTTCTAGGGTATTTAGGATGATTTGATAGTAATCTAGTTGTACAGGAAAGTAACATTAATGATGTATATGTAAGCTAGAAGTAATATTTAGATTGTCATAAAATGTAATTACTGACTATAAATCAAAGAAAAATTGCATTAGAAGTATATTGGGAGTATCAGGAAATGGTTTTGGGTTGGGGGACAAAGGAGATGGTGGTGGTAATGAGACAGGGAGAAGAAAGAGTTAAATCCTCATCTTTATTTGGAAGTTAATAGTGCACAAAACTTAAAAATTCATAATTGCAATATAAATTTATTTTGAGATATTAGAAATATGGAAGTAAATGCTAGAATAATTGGCTTAGAGACAAAAGAAGTTATTTCTAGAAAAGAGGAAAGAGGAGACAGGTGATAGGGCATAGCTGCTTGTCTTAACCTCCTGCATGGAACTAGATGATAATTTGAATAAAAAAAACTTTAATGAAAGTCTTAAACATGAGTGCTTCTTAAGTGATCACTTGCACATTATGAGTGTAATGCTGCAAGCAAATTTCCTGGGTCTGTTTTCTCTATTCAGTCTCTGCTTCTGTATAAATTTCTATTAAATAAGAAAATTTGTAAAAGTTAAACCTAGCGTTTGGAATTGGTAGTTGATATACAATAAAGAACCTCACATCCTGCTTGGCAAAGGTGTATTCTCAATGTATAGGAGTTCCTTTCCTTTTTCATCAGTCTAACAACTGTCGTAATGCAGCATTTTAACTTGAGGATGGACAGTGACTCTTGAGCAGAGCCTCTGCTACATTTGGCCTTTACAGTTAAATAGTCCCTGAAATGAAAGCTCTTTTTAACCAATATTGGAATGTCCCAGAAGTAGTAGGCTGCTGTCACTGATTGTTGACATTAATGGAATTAAATGTAAGTGAATTCCAGAAGAAATAGAAAATCTTAATAGAATTACAGAAAGAAAAGCCCAGGACCAACTGGACCCACTGGGAATTCTACCTAATGTTTAAAGAATAAACACTTATCTTTTGCAAACTTCCAAAAATAGAAGAGGAGGAAATACCTCCCAATTCATTCTATAAGGCAAATATTACCCTGACAGCAAAACCAAAGTCATCATAAGAAATCAAAACTACAGGCCACTATGTCTCATGAATAGAGTAGTTCCCCCTTATCTATGAGGAATACATTCTAAGACTCCCCAGTGGATGCCTGAAACCATGGATAGTACCAAGCCATATATATATATATATATATACATATATATACACAAACACATAATTTTTAGTGCCAAGCTGTACTGTATGTGTGTGTATGTGTGTACACATATACCTACACATATATATATGTGATTTTTTTCCTCTACATGCATACACAGGATAAAGTTTCTAAATTAGGGACAGTAACAGATTAACAACAATAGCTAAAAATTAAATAGAACAATTTTAACAGTATACTATAATAAAAAAGTTATGAGAATGTGGTTTCTCTTTCTCTCAAAATATCTTTTTGTACTCTACTTACTCTTCTTGTGATAATGTGAAATGATAAAATTCCTGTGTGATCAGATGAAGTGACATGAATGACATAAGCATTGTGACATATCTTTAAGCTACTATTGAACTTCTGATGTTATATCAGAAAGAGGATCTTCTTCCTGCAGACTTTGGTGGACTTTAGTAACTGAAACTGTGGAAAGCAAGATTGTAGGTAAGAGTATGCTACTGTATAGATGTAAAAGTTCTTGGCAAAATACAAGCAAACCAAATCCAGCAGCATATAAAAATAAGTATATACCATAACCAAGTGAGATTTGTCCGTGGAATGCATGGTTGGTTTAACATCCAAAAAATCAATACTGTATACTATAATAATAGATTATAGGACATGAACATTTCAACACAAAGAAGTCTTTTGACAAAATTCAACATCCTATCATGATAAAAATATTTTACAAACTGGGAACAGAAGGGAACTTTCTCAACCTGATAATTGAGAAATATAAAAAACCCATTACTAACATCATGTACATAATAGTGAAAGACTAATCTTTCCCTCTAATATCAAGAAATCAAGGATGTCCACTCTTGGCACTTCTATTTCACATTGTGCTGGGGGTTCTAGCCAGGATAATTAGCCAAGATTGGAAAGGAAGAAGTAAAACTATCTCTATTTGCTGATTACTTCATCTTATATTTACAATCCTAAGGTGTACACACACACATACACACACACACACACACACACACACACACACACACTATTGGAATTAGTAAAGGGATTCATCAGGGTTGCAGGATACAAAATCAATATACAAAAATAAATTGTATTTCTATACACTATTAATAAATGACCTGAAAATTAAATTAAGAAATTCCCATTTACAGTAGCATCAAAATATTAAAGTACTTAGGTATAAATTAACAAAAAAGTGCAAAACTTATACTTTGAAAAGTACAAAGCATTAATGGAATAAATTAAGACCTAAATAAATAGAAGGATAAATAGAAACACATCTTGTGTTCATGAATCAGACTTCATATTGTTAAGATGGTATAGTCACAGAATTAATCTACAGATTCAGTGTCATCTGTACCAAAATTTCAGCTGGCCATTTTTTGCAGTTTGATAAGGTGACCCTAAAATCCACACAGAAGCCCAGAATAGAAAAAGAAATATTGAAAAAAAGAGTCACAGTCTTTAATTTCAGAACTTACTACAAAGCTATAATAACCAAAGCAGTGTGGTGCTGACACGAAGACAGACATAGAGATGAATAGAATAGAACTGAGAGTCCAGAAATAAATCTATACATTTATGGCTAATTGATATTTTCTGAGAATGCCAAAACCGTTCAATAAGGAAAGACTAGTCTTTAGAACAAATGGTTCTGAGACTGCTGGTTATCCATATGCAAAAGAATGAAATTGGAGCCCTAAATCACAGTGCATTCAAAAATTTAAAACCAAAAATTATAAAGTTCTTGGAAGAAAACAGAGCTACAAATCTTCATGACCTTTGTTCAGGCAACATTTTCTGAGATATGACACCAAAAACACAAGAAATTGAAGAAAATAGGCTGGTTGGACTTCACAAAATTAAAAATGTTCGTGTTTCAAAGGACACTACCAATGAAGTGCCAAAAACAACCCAAAGAATGGGAGAAAACACACCACAGCTAATATTCAGAGTTACATAATAAATTCTTGTAACTCGAAAATATAAAGATAAGAAAACAAATTTACAAATGAGCAAAATAATTCAATAAACGTTTCTTTGAAGAATATATGTGTGTGTGTATATACATATGTACACAGAGGGTCAATAAACACATGAAAAGACATCATTAGTCATTTAGCAAATACATGTCAAACTACAGTGAATGCAGGTTAACACCCACTAGGCTATTTGTAACCAAAAAGATACATAAGGGTTGGTGAGGATGTGCAGAAATTGGAACTTGCATTCATTGCTGTTGACAATGTAAAATGATACACTTGCTTTGGAAAACAGTTTGGCAGTTCCTTAGACAGTTAAACACAGAGTTGCCATATCACTCAGCAGTTCCATGCTTATGTATATATGCCCAAAAGAATTGAAAACATGACCACAGGAAATCTTGTACATGCATGTTCACAGCAGCATTATTCATAATTGCTGAGGAAATGGAAATAACCCAAATGTCCACCAAATGATGAATTTATAAGGAAAATGTGGTATATCCATACAATCAAATATTATTCAGCTATAAAAAGAAATGAAGTACTGACACATGCTACAACATGGATGAATCTTGAAAACATGCTAAATGTAAGAAGATAGGCACAAATGGTCACATATTGTATGACTAGAATTACATGAAATTTCTAGAATATACAAATCCAAACAGACAAAAATTAAATTAAATTAAATTGTGGGAGACGGGGGGAAATGACTGCTAATAGGTATAGGGTTTTTTTTAGGTGATGGAAATATTCTGGAATTAGACAGCAGTGATGCTTCCACAACTTTGTAAATACGCTAAAAACTATTGTTCACTTTAAAAGGATGAATTTTATGATATGTGAATTACATTTCATTGTTTCTATTTTAAAAATGGAATTGGAGGAGGGAATGACCAACAGAACTTTATCTGTTCTTAGAGAATTCGCCGACATTTTCTGGCCCTAATGCTTTCCTCAAAGAATTGCTCCTTTAAATAGATTCACCAGCTGGAGGAACAGTTTGTCTTACCTATGTTTTGTGTGGAAATTTCTGTCTTGTGTTTTGGTATGAGTTTGGGCTAGGGCTATAGACCTACTTGCATTTTATTCACAAGGATTCCTGGTTATTTACAGGCCCCCTGAAGGTAATTCCTCTCATGATCATTTGGGCTCCATTTGACTATGTGGAAGAAATCAAATAGGTCTATATATTATGTGACCTTGGACAAGCTAGTTCACTTTTTTGAACCTTAAGTTCCTTTACAATATCTACTTCTCAGGGTTGTGAAGAATGAACGAAATAATGGATTATAAGTACCTACTTCACTGCCTGACCTGATGTGGGCCTCAGTTAATGTTAGCTTCCTCTCTACTTCTTTACCTTTGGTAAAAAGCACTTTCCTTCCAGGTCAGAGGTCACTAAGCTGTGTCCTGGCTTCCTGCCCAGGAACAGATTGCCTCTAGAAATAAATCATGCGTGAGGTTTTTTTTTTTTTTTCTTCTTTTTGTCTGTGTGTCTCTTGCTGTGACTCTTCTAGTAACTGGCACATTGTAGGTGCTCAGTGAATTTGGATTTACTATGACACAACACAGGCCTTTTACATGAATTTCCCAGCATGGTGTTGAGAGGACTGCAGAGTGTCAGCATTAGTGTGTGACAAATGAGCATTGTTAATGCTCCTTTGGAGCTGTGTGACTTCCAGTTGTGCTGAGGCAGAGACCTTAATTAAATTTTATACTTAAGGAGAATGATGGCTGAGTTCTCCATTCTCCATAAAGCTTTTGACTCTCGCTTTCCAGCTACACTTCCCAGGATTTTTTCCTCATTTTTAACATCTTTTAATAGGCAGTAGTAAAATGCTTAAACAATATCAAAGAACTCGTCATTTATAAAGGCAGTCCACTGTTCCTATTGCCTTGGAACTGTTTTACTTATTATTAGGCTGCCTAACTCCTTTGTATATGACTTTTAAAGGCATATATTTAGTTCATCACTGTGTTCCTTCTTTCTCCTTTGAAAAAGATGAATGAGTAGTTAATGCATATGAAAAAAATAAGGAAAATATTGGGAAGAAGAAAAAGTAACAAGTGTACAGGCCCATTTTTAAGTGTCATTTTCTGAGCAGCAGCTCCCAGAGCCTTCAGCTGTACTAATAGGAACTGCTGTTTGTGTAGGTGGAATGGTTTCAGAGTTATATTTGAGGAAATTGAAACTGCTGAGACCAATGCAAAAGCAAATTCTCATTTTGTTTGTTCTTCCCAGAGGCTAGAAAGATTGGAAACCTGACACATGAAACCTGACACTTCAGTTCTCAGTTCTTCATTCTCAGTTCTGAGCAGAGTGAATTAAAATCTGCAGACATCTTAATGTGTGCTTTCTCTCCCACGTCTAGGAGCGGAAAAAAAAATTTGAAAAGGATGGTGAGCGGTTTTATTCCTTGCTGGATCGGCACTTACATCTATCTTCCAAAAAGAAAGAATCTCAGTTACAAGAGGTATGTTTTAAAAAGCCTGTTCCCACCTTCCATTGCCGGCTGTGCCTTGGTAACATTGGCATCTTCCTGTTACAAGGCTTTCCTCCTGCCCTGCCTCAGCAGGGAACAACTATGATAACCATGCTTACAGTTAAAACCTTTGCCTGGGACTCAGGAGCCTTGAGTTCTCAAAGCAGATCTTCCACTAACTCGCCACGTGATGTTTTTGTTGTTGTTTATTTGTTTTTTGGACATTAGAATAAATAGTGTTTATGTAGACAATAAATTACAAGTTTGAGAAAATAAAATTTCACCATACAACACTATTACAATATTATTGACTATATTCCTTATGCTGTGCCTTTTATTCCTGTGACTTATTCATTCCGTAACTAGAAGTCTGTATCTCTCACTGCCCTTCATGCATTTTGTCCATCCCCTTCCCTTTGGCAACCATCAGTTTTTACTCCGAATTTATAGGTCTCATTCTGCTTTTTGTTTGTTTATTCATTTGTTTTGCTTCTTAGAGTCCACATATTAGTAAAATTATATAGTATTAATCTTTCTCAGTTTGACTTATTTCACTTAGCATAATACCCTCTAGGGCCGTCCGTATTGTCATAAATGGCAAGAGCTCATCATTTTTCATGCCTGTATAATATTCCAATATCACCTTCTTCCATATCCATTTATCTATCAGTGAATATTTAGGTTGCTTCCGTATCTTAGCTACTGTAAATGCTGCAATAAAGATGGGGTGCATATACCTTTTTCAATTAGTGTTTTCATTTTTGTATAAATATGCTGTAGCAGAATTACTGAATCATATGGTAATTCTAATTTTAATTTATTGAGGAACCTCCATACTGTTTTCCACAGTGGCTGCCCCAGTTTACATTCCCACCAATAGTACATGAGGGTTCCTTTTTCTTCACATCTCACCAGCACTTGTTACTTTTTGTCTTTCATGGTGTGACTTTGGAGAACATATTTTGTTCTTGGCCTCATTTTTCCTGTCAAAGGAGGAGTGGTACTCAATGATCTCCAGAGTCCCTTTCAGTTTTATGTTTCTGAATCGAGAATCCACATGAGGATGAAGTTAAACTAATGCTGTATTTGGTAGATGAGGAGCACATCCTCTACATTTTTCCCAAGATATTCCAACATTAGTTAGTTAGGTTTTTTTAATGGACTTTCAGTGACTTCAGTTCAAATAAGCCACTACTCTATGAGTGCATACCACATGCCAGCCACTCTCCTGGGTGCAACAGGACTACAAAGACAATGAGACAACTTCCTGTCCTTCTGCAGCTTATAATTGGAATGCTAAAATAAGAATACACATGACACTTAAACAAGTAGAATTTTTGTATACTGTAACATGAATGTGTATATGGTGTCCTTGTAGGGGTGGGAAGGTGTTTGGAGAATAAAAAAAACATTTGAATGTGGAGATTTGCCTTGGCACAATAATGGTGCCCATTCAACAAAAGGTGAAGTCTTTGACAGAAATGGAGAAATGGACCTCTCATGTGGAGGGAAATGGTCCCAAGAATGGAAATCATGGAGTACATTTGGGAAATGGTTTGACTAGAATTTTCATTGCTACTGGAGAGTAGTGAAAGACAAGATAGGATCAGGCAAGTTGAGGCCATATTATAGAGTAATAGGCTCAGGAATTTGTATTGAATTCTGTTGGCCTGGGACGATCCTTGAGAGCTTTTGGTAGTACAAGCAATATGAGTGGAATTCTGTTTTAAGAATCTTAAACTGTCTGAGGTTGTGAGATGAGTTAGACCTGAAAGACAATGGAATCAGGAAAACCAGTTAGGAAAATATTGCAATGATCTAGGGGAGAGGGTCTAAGTCACAAGAGTGGTACTGGAGAAGGAAGGGAAGGAATTAACTGATTAAAGCTGTTTTCAATGGCAGGGCACCTCAGTGGCTCAGTCAGTTAAGTGTCCGACTCTTGATTTCAGCTCAGGTCATGATGTTAGGGTCGTGGAATTCAGCTCTGCACTGGGCAAGGAGCCTGCTTCAGACTCTCTCTCTTCCTCTCCCTCTACCCCTCCCCCCACTCATGTGAGCGTGCTCTGTCTCTCAAATAATTAGAAACTTAAAAAAATAAAACTTTGTAATGGATAGATCCGTGTTTTGGATAATAGATCCAGTAAAAGATGGAGATACTTTAGATTCAAGTATAAAAAGAGACACTCAATTGAATAAGGTCTTTGATGTGCACTGTGAAAGTTCTTAGAAATCATCTTGTCCAAGGTTACACAGGTTGTGACAAAGCTGAAGCTTTCCTGATATGTGCTTTGGTGAATATCCATTACATCACATGAGGTGCTTCAAGCTGATGAGTCAGGAGCCTCAGTGGTGAATAGTTAGTATTGAAGTATTGAAGGACTACTTTTTTTCCATAAACTGGAAGAGCCTGGGGTCTTCTGTCATTTTCCTGCTGCATACTTTTGTTTTCTTCCTTTTGCATCTATTCTGGGTCAGGTTCCTAAGCAGACAAGAGTTAAAATAATAGGCCTGAGTCTACTATGATTAGAAAAAATCTGACTACAAGTTTAGCTCTTGGCTTGTATCTGGGAACTTGGCTAGTGAAGAGTTCCTTACACAGATGTAAAATTTTCCCTAAATGGTAAGAGTGACTCACTGTGCCTAGACTGCCTATACAAACAATGTGGTTTATGCTGAACATCTTATTTTCTTCTGGGAGTCTGGAATTTTGGTATATGGTTAGCAGTGGGTGCCTCTGTACAGCCCCCAATAAAAACCTAGGGCACTGAGTCTAAAGAGCTTCCATGGTAGACAGAATTTCACATGTGTTGTTATAACTTGTTGCTGGAGGAATTAATTGTATCCTATGTGACTGTTGTAAGGGAGAACTCTTGGAAGCCTTCACCTAGTTTCCTCTAGACTTTATGCCATGTATTTTTCCCTTTGCTGATTTTGCTTTATATTCTTTCACTAAGTAAATATTAGCCATGAGTATGACTATATGCTGAGTCCTCTGAGTCCCTTTACAGAATTACCAAACCTGGGGATTTGTAACCCTGGACACAGTCCAAACTTTATTCTTTGGGAGGATTTTACAACGAAAACTTCTGGAATGTCCTAGAAGTTTGGCGTTTTATGTAGATGTCCCTGGTGACTTTCCTAAAGAGCGAGGATGCAGCCTTTCCATTTCTTCCATTAAAAATAATCTGGGGGATCCCGGGTCACTTTTTTATATTAAAAGACTTCATTTTTAGAGTGGTTTTAGCTCTAGAGTTCCCATATATCCCTAATTTCCAGCATACAGTTTCCTCTACTATTGACATTTGCATTAGTGAGATACATTGATACAGTTGGTGAACCGCTGTATTGTACATTCTCTGGGTTTTGACAAATATATAATGACATGAATCCACCATTATACCATCATGCAGAATAGTGTCACTGCCAGAAAAATCTATGGGCACCACCTGTTCATCCCTCCATCATCCTTCCACACCCTGCAAACCTCTAGCAACTATTGATCTTTTTATGGTCTCTGTATTTTTGCCTATTCAAGAATGTTTTATTGTTGAAATTATACAGCATGTAGCATTTTCAGATTGGCTTCTTTCATTTAGTAGTATGCATTTAAGGTTCTTCTGTGTCTTTTCATGACTTGATAGCTCACTTATTTTTAGTGCTGGATAATATTCTATTGTGTGGATTTACCACAGCTTTTTAATCTTTTCACCTATTGAAGGATATGTTGGCTTCCTCCCAACATTGTCAATTTTTTTAAAGATTTTTTTTTATTTGAAAGAGAGAGAGCACACATGAGAGCAAACATAAGTGGGAGGGGACAGAGGGAGAGGGAGAAGCAGGCTCCCCACTGAGCAGGGAGCCCAGCTCAGGGCTTGATCTGTGGATCATGGGATCAGGACCTGAGCTGAAGGCAGACACTTAAGTGACTGAGCCACCCAGGTACCCGCCAACTTTATCAATTATTAATGATGCTGCTATAAACATTTAAGAACAGGTTTTTGTGTACATAACTTTTCAAATAATTTGGGCAGTTACCCAAAACCACAATTGCTGGATTGCATGGTAAGAGTAAACGTACTTTTGTAAGAAACTGTCAAATTTTCTTTCAAAGTTACTGTACCATTTTTTCTTTGTATCATTAATTTCTATCATCAATGAATGAGAGTTCTTGTTGCTCTTGTCGTTCTCTTTGCCAGCATTGTCTGTGTTGTCTGTGTTTTGGGTTTTCGCCATTCTAATAGGTCTGCCCTGTTATCTCATTGCTATTATAATTTTAATTTCCCGGGCAACTTTCTCTGGTCC
The DNA here is from genome assembly GCF_002007445.2 of Ailuropoda melanoleuca. NCBI lineage: Eukaryota > Metazoa > Chordata > Mammalia > Carnivora > Ursidae > Ailuropoda > Ailuropoda melanoleuca. Next base: position 49,923,104 of record NC_048238.1, on the reverse strand, counting down.
CCTCCCTCTTCAGGACCTTTGGACTATTGCTCAATACTATTGCTCAATAAACTTTGCTTTGCTGCCCACCAAAAAATAATAATAATAATAATTTCCCTAATGATATGATATTGAACATGTTTCCGTATGCTTTTTTGCCATGTATAGATCTCTTGGTGAGGTGTCTGTTCAAATATTTTGCCCTTTTTAGTTGGATTGTTTTCTCATTATTGCATTTTAAGAGCTGTTTGCCTATTTTATTTTTCTTTTTATTTTTTCTTTTTATTTTTTTAGGATTATTTATTTGAGAGAGAAAGAGCGCAAGTGTGGGGGTGGAGGGGCAGAGAGGCAGAGGGAGACAGAGAAGCAGACTCCCTGCTGGGCAGGAAGCCTGATATGGGGCTTGATCCCAGGACCCTGGGATCATGACCTGAGGCAAAGGCAGATGCTTAAATGACTGAGCCACCCAGGTGCCCCTCTATTTTTTATTTTTTAAAAATTATATCCTACTACTTCTCTTTTTCTACCACCCATTACCCCCCACCCCAGGGTAAGAGATATTTCTTTCAACTTTCTAGTAGGAAAAATAAAATTTTAACTTGGATTTTTAAGCTTCTATTTGAATTCTAGTTAGTTAACATATATTGTAATATTTGTTTCAGGAGTAGAATTAGTGATTCTTCACTTAAATACAACACCCAGTGCTCATCACAAGTGCCCTCCTTAATAACGATCACCTATTTAGCCTATCCTCTTGCCCACCTCCCCTCCAGCAACCACAGTTTGTTCCCTATAGTTGAGTTGGTTTTTTGGCTTGCGCCTCTCTGTTCTATTTCCCCCTATATTCATCTGCTTTGTTTTTTAAATTCCACATATGAGTGGAATCATATGGTAATTGTCTTTCTCTGACTGATTTATTTCACTTAGCATCATACACTCTAGCTCCATCCACATCATTGCAAATGGCAAGAGTTCATTCTTTTTGATGGCTGGCTGAGTAATATTCCATTGTGTGCATGCGTGCATGTGTGTGTGTATGGATACCACACTTCTTTATACATTCATCAGTTGATGGACATTTGGGCTCTTTCCATAATTTGGCTGTTTTTGATAGTGCTGCTTATTTGTCTATTTTAGATATCAGCCCTTTATGAGTTAAGTGTTTTGCAAAGATTTTCTTCCAGTCTGTGGCTTGTCTTTTCATTCTCTTAACTGAGTGTTTAACAAAGCAGAAATAATTTTTAATTTTAATGAAACCAGTGTATCAGTTTTTTCTTTTGTGGATTATGCTTTTGATGTTATATCTAAAAATTTGTCACTGGAGGAGTAGGAGAACCCTGAGCTTGTCTCATCCCTTGAACACAGCTAGATAGTTATCAAATTATTCCGAATACCTAAGAGGTCTGACAGAATAAAAACTGCAAGTCTACAAGTAGAAAAGTGACCACCTTTTAGAAGTTAAGAGGTGTGGAAGTTCACTTGGGGGAGACATAGCTGTGGATGAGGTGGCAGGGAGGAAACCGGCTTATAGAGGCTACCACAAAGTATTAGAAGCAGTGGAGTGCAAAATCTGAACTTTTAAGTTTGCTACCATGGAGAACATGCCTGGATTAAAGATGCTCGGGTGATGAAGAGGGGCAAAATCCCAGTTTGACAGGATGGTCTGAGGATCTCTTGAGTCGCAGGAAGAATAGGTGACACCAAGGTGCTACACTGTTCCCTGGCATAGGAGCTGGGAAGGTGACAGAGAGCAGCTGGTCATGGTGCCAGCTTTTGGCCATAAACTGTGAATCACTGCATGGTCCTGTGACCACTTTCCTGGGATGGGCTGGCAAAGGAAGTTAGACCCTCCCCTAGAGGAATAGTGTGGGTCCACACCACAGGTGTCCCTGAAATTTGGATTTTGAAACTCAGTCACACATCAGAGATAAAAAGGCTCAGACATGGACAGGGTGAATGCAGGTTCAGAGGGAAACTGGGGAAACAAATAGGGTGATTGATTGCTTTTCTCTGTGGGCTTACTGATGGGTAGGGGGCATGAACTTTCAGCTCCAAGGCTACAGAGCATGGTGCAGCCATTTTAATCCCTCCCATCAGTGATGAAAGCCTTCAGGGAGCAAAAGAGCACCACCTGCTGTAGGCCAGAGCCACTTACACCAAAGCCCATGCCCCCGTGCCTTGGAGAAGCATTTTGACTGAAATAAGTCAGCCTGAGAATCAGCACAGCTCTCTCCCCCACAAGACCAGTACAAACACCTAGCTCACACCAAGGTTATTAATCATAGAGTACTGCAAAGCTACAGCTCTAAGGGAAACAGGATTGAGCTCCCTTTTTACTTTTATTTTTTATTTATTTTATTTTTATTGTTTTTGTCATTTATTTTCTGATATTTTCCAATTTCTATTTTAAATTTTTAGTATTAATTTTAAAAAAATTTATTTATATACTTTCATATATATGCATATTTTTGTCTACTTTCCTTTTATTTTATAATTTTTTAAAATTTTGGGATCTAGATTCTTTTAACAAGTAGATCAAAACACACCCAGGGTCTACTTTTTTTTTTTTTGGTTTTTTTGTTTTGTGTTTTTCTTTTTCTTGTTTTTTTCTTTGCTTTTTGCTTTTTTGTTTTGTTGTTTGTTTGTTGTTGTTGTTGCTGTTTCTCTTTCTTCTTTTCTTTCCTGGACAAAATGACAAGATGGAAGAATTCACCCCCAAGGAAGACCACGAGGTAGAACTCTTGACCAGGGATTTAATCGATAAAGATATAAGTAAGATGTCTGAAGTAGAATTTAAAGCGATTATAGGAATACTAGCCAGGCTTAACAAAAGCAGAGAAGACACTAGGGAATCCCTTACTACAGAGATAAAAGAAGTAAAATCTAGTCAGGCTGAAATTAAAAATCCTTTAACTTAGATGCAAACCATAAAAACAAGGTCATAAAAACAAAGATGGATGAAGCAGAGGAGCAAATCAGTGATACAGAAGGCAAAATTGTGGAAAACAATGAAGCCAAAAGGAAGTGGGACAGAAAGGTAATGGACCATGAAGGAAGACTTAGAGAACTCAGCAAATTAGTGAAATATAATAACATTCGTATTATAGGACTCTCAGAAGTTGGAGAGAGATAAACAGACAGAATGTTTATTCAAACAAATTATAACTGAAAACTTCCCTAATATGGGGAAGGAAACAGACATCGAAATCCAGGAAACACAAAGAACTCCCATTATATTAAACAAAAGCTGGTCATTGCCAAGGCGTATGATAGTCAAATTCACAAAATACACAGATAAGGAAAGAATCCGGCAAGCAGCAAGGGAAATAAAAAAGATCCTTAATCTACAAAAGAAGACAGATTAGGTTTGCAGTGGATCCATCCACAGACACCTGGCAGTCCAGAAAGGAGTGGAAGGCAATATTCAATGTGCTAAATGGGAAAAAATATACAGCCAAGAATTCTTTATCCAGTATGGCTGTGATTCAAAATAGAAGGAGAGTTAAAGAGTTTTCAAGACAAACAAAAGCTAAAGGAGTCCCTGAGCACTAAATCAGCGCTGCAAGTAATTTTAAGGGGACTCTTTGAGTGAAAAAAAACAAAGACTAAAAGTAACAAAAACTGGAAAGGACCAGAGAACATCACCAGAAACAGCAAGTCTATAGGTAACACAATGGCACTAAATTCATATCTCTTAATAATCACACTGAATTTAAATGGACAAAATGCAACAATCAAAAGACAGAGTATCAGAATGGATAAGAAAACAAGATCCATCCTTTTTTTTAAAATAATAATGTTTTATTATGTTATGTTAGTAACCATACAGTATATCTTTAGTTTTTGATGTAGTGTTCCATGATTCATTGTTTGTGTATAACACCCAGTGTACCATGAAATACATGCTGTTGTTAATACCCATCACTGGCCTATCCCAATCCCCCACCGCCCTCCCCTCTGAAGCCCTCAGTTTGTTTCCCAGAGTCCTTAGTCTCTCGTGGTTCATTCCCCCTTCTGTTTACCCCCCCCTTCTTTCTTCCCTTCCTTCTCCTGCCAATCTTCCTGCTATTTCTTATGTTCCATAAATGAGTGAAACCATATGATAATTGTCTTTATCTGCTTGACTTATCTAGCTGAGCATAATCTCCTCCAGTCCCGTCCATGTTGCTGCAAATTTTGGGTAATTATTCTTTCTGATGGCTGAGTAATATTCCATGGCATATATGGCCCACATCTTCTTTATCCATTTGTCTGTTGAAGAGCATTTCGGCTCCTTCCACAATTTAGCTTTTATGGACAAAGCTGCTATGAACATTGGGGTGCATATGACCTTTCTCTTCACTACGTCGGTATCTTTGGGGTAAATACCCAGTAGTGCAATGGCTGGATCGTAGGGTAGCTCAATTTTTAACTTTTTAAGGGACTTCCACACTGTTTTCCAAAGTGGCTGTACCAACTTGCATTCCCACCAACAATGTAGGAGGGATCCCCTTTGTCCACATCTTCTCCAACATTTGTCGTTTCCTGCCTTGTCCATTTTTGCCATTCTAACTGGCATAAGGTGGTATCTCAAGGTGGTTTTGATTTGAATTTCCCTGACGGCTAATGATGTTGAACATTTGTTCATATGTCTGTTAGGCATTTGTATGTCTTCATTGGAAAAGTGTCTGTTCATATCTTCTGCCCATTTTATGATTTGTTTATTTGTTTCTCGTGTATTGAGTTTGAGAAGTTCTTTGTAGATCTTGGATACCAGTCCTTTATCTGTGGTGTCCTTTGCAAATATATTCTCCCATTCTGTGGGCTGCCTCTTAGTTTTTTTTGACTGTTGCCTTGGCTGTGCAGAAGCTTTTTATCTTGATGAAGTCCCACAAGTTCATTTTTTCTTTTGTTTCCCTTGCCATGAAAGACGTTGCTATGGCTGATGTCAAAGAAGTTACAGCCTATGTTCTCCTCTATGATTCTGATGGATTCCTGTCTCACATCAAGGTCTTTCATCCATTTGGAGTTTATTTTTGTGTATGGTGTGAGAGAGTGGTCAAGTTTCATTCTTTTGCATGTAGCTGTCCAATTTTCCCAGCACCATTTATTGAAGAGACTGTCTTTTTTCCACCGGANCCACTGGATGTTTTTTCCCACTTTATCAAAGATTAGTTGCCCAAAGAGCCGAGGGTCCATTTCTGGGTTCTCTATTCTGTTCCATTGATCTATGTGTCTGTTTTTGTGCCAGTACCATGCTGTCTTGGAGATCACAGCTTTGTAGTGTAGTAGTTGATCAAGATTAGAGCAGAGATCAATGAATTAGAAACCAAGAGCACAGTAGAGCAGATCAGTAAAACTAGAAGCTGGTTCCTTGAAAGAGTAAATAAGATGGATAAGCCACTGGCCAGAATTATTCAAAAGAAGAGAGAAAGGACCTAAATTAATAAAATTATGAATGAAAGGGGAAAGATCCCGACCAACACCAATGAAATAGGAAGGATCATTAGAAACTTTTATCAACAACTTTATGCCTATAAATTAAACAACCTGAGTGGGGCAGAGTTAAGATGTCGGAGGAGTAGGGGTCCCCTTTTTTAGCTGGCCCCCTGAGTCAAGCTGGATAGGTACGAGACCATCCTGAAAATCCACGGAATCAGCCTGAGACGCAGGAAGATACATCTGGATCTCTACAAATGAACTTCCCCAGCACTGAGTATTGAGGTATGAAGCGGGGAACCATGAATCCGCGCACAGATATCGGAAGATAAACGGACAGGGGAGGGAGCCTCCTCACTAGGGCGCCGGGAAGCAGTAGCCACTTGCACTGGGGAGCAGGCCAGACTCGCGGACCGGCACCCGCGAGACAGGCAACTGAGGCCGTGAGCCTCGGAACATGCGTGCGAACAGACTGAAAACCGGAGCTCTGGAGTGCATACGAACCACACTGAAACAGAGAGCTCGGGAGCACACACAGGGGCAGCTGGTGGTGTTAGAAACACAAAGGACAGAGACGCGCTGGCCCTGAGCAAGGGCTGGGAGAGCAGCTGTGGGGTGCACAACCCGGACGCTGCAGGGTTTTTAGCAGCACCAACAGAAACAGAGTTAAAGAGGCCAGGAGAGCTCAGTGGAGAGTGGACTGCGGTCTCTCTGTTCTGAGACAGAGGCTAGGATTCGGCCAGTGCTGCTCTGACTCTCAGAAGAGCCACAGAAAACCGCCAGGGAAAGCCGCCAGAGAACAAAAGCCTGGAAATACCAGCTCACATTGTGCCAATCCCCATCCCTCCTCACAGGGGACAGGGACACACTGTACCCAAACAGGGTTGCCTGAGTATCAGTGCAGCAGGCCCCTCCCCCAGAAGGCAGGCTGAAAAATCAAGAAGCCCACATCCCTAAGGTCCCTATAAAACAAGTGCACACTGCCTGGATCCTGGTCAATAATTTGGGCTCTGGGCAACCCCGTAACCTCTCCTCATCAGAAAGACAAGAAGGAGAAATCCCCCCAGCAAAGAAAAGACAATGAGTCTGTGGCCTCTGCAACAGAACTGATGGATATGGTTATAACCAAATTTTCAGAAATGGAATTCAGAGTTACAATGGTCAAGAGGATGTGTAAACGTGAAAAAAATATTAACAAAAATATTAATGAGAATATAGAATCTCTAAGGGCAGAAATGAGAGCGAATCTGGCAGAAATTAAAAATGCCATGAATCAAATGCAGTCAAAACTAGATGCTCTGACGGCCAGGGTGAATGAGGCAGAAGAAAGAATTAGTTAATTGGAGGATGGGGTGGTAGAAGAGAAAGCTAAAACAGAAACTTGGCTCAAAAAAATCCAATCTCAGGAATGTAGGTTATGGGAGATTACTGACTCAATGAGACATTCCAATGTCAGAATCATCGGCATCTCTGAGGGGGTGGAAAAAGAGAGAGGTCTAGAAGAGATATTTGAACAAATTATAGCTGAAAACTTCCCTAATCTAGCAAAGCAAACAAGCACTCATGTCCAAGAGGCAGAGAGGACCCCTCCCTAATTGAACCATGACAAACCTATGCCACATCACGTCATAGTGCAATTCACAAATATTAGATTGAAGGATAAAGTATTGAAAGCGACCAGGGCAAGGAAATTTCTCACGTACCAAGGCAAAATATTAGGATTATGTCAGCCCTGTGTACACAGCCCTGGAATGAGAGCCATGTTGGGGGGGGCATTTTTAAAGCTCTTTCAGAGAAAAACATGCAGCTAAGGATCCTGTATCCAGCATGGCTGTCATTCAGAATTGATGGAGAGATAAGGACCTTCCAGAATCGCCAGACACTGACCAATTTTGTAACCACAAAACCAGCCCTACAGGAGATATTAATGGGGGTTCTATAAAAGTAAAAAGCCCCAAGAGTGATACAGAACAGAAATTTACACTCTATAGAAACAGAGACTTTACAGGCAACATGACATCATTAAAATCATACCTATTCTTCTGAAGCTGTTTCAAAAAATAGAAACAGAAGGAAAACTACCAAACTCATTCTATGAGGCCAGTATTACCTTGATCCCCAAACCAGGCAAAGACCCCATCAAAAAGAATTACAGACCGATATCCCTGATGAATATGGATGCCAAAATTCTCAACAAGATCCTAGCTAATAGGATCCAACAGTGCGTTAAAAGGATTATCCATCATGATCAAGTGGGATTCCTCCCTGGGATACAAGGGTGGTTCAACATTTGCAAATCCATCAGTGTCATAGATCTATCAACAAGAAAAGAGTCAAAAACCATATGATCCTCTCAATTGATGCAGAAAAAGCATTTGACAAAATACAGCATCCTTTGCTGATTAAAACCCTTCAGAGTGTAGGGATAGAGGGTACACTCCTCAATTTCATAAAAACCATTTATGAGAAGGCTATGGCGAATATCATTCTCAATGGGGAAAAGCTGAAAGCCTTTCCCTTAAGATCAGGAACACGACAAGGAACAAGGATGTCCACACTCACCATTATCATTCAACATAGTACTAGAAGTCCTTGCAACAGCAATCAGACAACAAAAAGAGATAAAAGGTATCCAAATTGGCAAAGAAGAAGTCAAACTTTCTCTCTTTGCAGATGACATGATAGTCTATATGGAAAACCCAAAAGACTCCACCCCCAAAGTACTAGAACTTATAGAGCAATTCACTAATGTGGAGGGATGCAAATCAATGCTCAGAAATCAGTTGCATTTCTATACACCAACAATGAGCCTGAAGAAAGAGAAATTAGGGAATCCATTCCATTTACAATAGCACCAAAAATCATACGTTATCTTGGAAATAACTTAAGCAGAGACGTAAAGGATCTATATTCTAGAAACTACAAATCACGCTTGAAAGACATTGAAGACCCAAATAGCTGGAAAAATATTCCATGCTCATGGATGAGAAGAATAAACATAGTTAAACAAGATCCATCTATATATTACTGACAAGACACTCACTTTAGCCCTCAAGACACCTGAAGATTGAATTGCGGGAATGGGGAACCATCTCTCATGCTAATGGATGTCAAAAGAAACCTGGAATAGACATACTCATATACGACAGACTAGATTTTAAAATAAAGACTGTAACAAGAGATGAAGGAAGGCATTATTATGATTAAGGGGTTTATCAGTGAAAACGCAACAGCCCAAAACTGTTGTGATGCAGCAAAAGCAGTTCTAAGAGGGAAGTATACTGCAGTACATGCGTACCTCAAGAAGCAAGAAAAGTCTCAAATACACAACCTAACTTTACGCCTAAAGGAGCTAGAAAAGGAACAGCAAATAAACCCTAAAGCCAGCAGAAGGGAAATAACAAACATTACAGCAGAAATTAATGATATAGAATAAAAACTGGTAGAATGGATTAATGAAACTAATAGATGTTTCTTCAAAAGAATTAATAAAATTGAAAAACTTCTAGCCAAACTTATCATAAAGAAAAGAGAAGGGACCCAAATAGATAAAATCATGAAGGAAAGAGGGGAGATCACAACCAACACTACAGAAATACAAACAATTATATGAGAATACCATGAAACATTATATGCCAACAAACTGGACAACCTGGAAGAAATGGACAAATTCATAGAAACTTACAAACTACCAAAACTGAAACAGGAAGAAATAGAAAATTTTAGCAGACCCCTCACCAGCAAAGAAATTGAATCAGTAATAAAAAATCTCCAAACAAAAGTCCTGAGCCAGATGGCTTCCCAGGAGAATTCTACAAGATATTTAAAGAATTAACACCTATTCTTCTCAAACTATTAAAAAAAAGAAGGAAAAAAATGGAAGGAAAGCTTCCAAACTCATTCTACAAAGCCATCATTACCTTGATTCCAAAACCAGACAAAGACCCCAGTAAAAAGGAGACTTACAGGCCAATATCCCTGATGAACATCAATGCCAAAATTCTCAATAAAATACTAGCAAATCAAATTCTACAGTACATTAAAAGATTTACTCACCACAGTCAAGTGGGATTTACTCTTGGGCTGTAGGGGCTTGTTCAATATCTGTAAACCAGTAGACATGATATACCATATTAATAAAAAAAGGATAAGGACCATATGATCCTCTCAATAGATACAAAAAAAAATTTGACAAAATACAGCATACATTCTTGATAAAAAGTCTCAAGAAAGTAGGTATAGACGGAACAAACCTCAACATCATAAAGACCATACAGAAAAGACCCACAGCTAATGCAGTCTCCAACGGAGAAAAACTGAGAGCCTTTCCCCTATGGTCAGGAACAAGACAAGGATGGATGTCCACTCTCACCATTACTATTTAACATGTTTTTGGAAGTCTTAGCCTCAGCAATCATACAACAGAAAGGAAAAAAAAAAAGGCATCCAAATTGGCATGGATGATGTCAGACTTCCAGTATGTGCAGACAAACCTGATACTCTATGTAGAAACCCCAAAAGACTTCCAAAAATTGCATTCTAGCATACATGAATCCAGTAAATTCGCAGGATGTAAAAAATCAATGTGCAGAAGTCTGTTGCATTTCTATACACCAATAACGAAGCAGCAGAAAAAGAAATGAAGGAATCGATTTCATTTGCAAATGTACCAACAACAAGATACCTAATATAAATCTATCTAAAGAAGTAAAAGATCTATAGTCTCAAAACTATAGAGCACTTATGAAAGAAATTGAACAGGACACAAAGAAGTGGAAAAGCATTCCATGTTCATGGATTGGAAGAACAAACATTGTCAAAATGCCTATACTACCCAATGCAATTGACACATTTAATGTGATTCCCATCAAAATACTACCCTCATTTTTCACAGAGCTAGAACCAACAATCCTAAAATTTGTATGGTACCACAAAAGATCCCAAAGAGCCAAAGGAATTCTGAAACATAAAAGCAAAATTGGAGGCATCACAATTCCGGATTTCAAGCTATATTACATAGCTGTAGTCATTAAGACAGTATAGTACTGACACAAAAACAGATACCTAGATCAGTAGTACAGAAAAGAGAATCCAGTAATAGACCCACATTTCTCTGGTCACCTAGACTTTGACAAAGCAGGAAAGTCTATCCAATGTAAAAAAGACAGTCTCTTCAACAAATTGTGTTGGGAATACTGAACAGCAACATGCAGAAGAATGAATGTGGATGACTTTCTTACACCGTACAAAAAAAAATAAATTCAAAATGAATGAAAGGCCTTAATGTGAGACAGGAAACCATCAAAATCTAGAGGAGAACAGGCGCAGAAACTTCTTTGACCTTGGCCCTATGAACTTCTTACTAGACATGTCACAACAGGCAGGGAACAAAAGCAAATAATGAACTGTTGAGGCTTCTTCAAGATAAGCCTCTGCACAGCAAAGGAAACAATCAACAAAACTCAAAGGCAGCCTATAGAATGGGAGAAGATATTTAAAAATGACGTATGTATTAAAAGATTAGGATCCAAAATCTACAAAGAACTTATCAAACTCAATACCCCAATAACAAATAGCCCAATTAAGAAATGGGCAGAATACATGAAAACACTTTTCTAAAAAACATTCACTCTGGGAAACAAACTGAGGGCCTCAGCGGCAGGGGGAGGGGGGAATGGGATAGGCTGGTGATGGGTATTAAGGAGGGCAGTGGGTATTGCATGGTGCACTGGGTGTTATACGCAAGTAATGAGTCATGGAACTTTACATCAAAAGCCAGGGATGTACTGTATGGTGACTAACATAATATAATAAAAATATTATTATTAAAAAAAGACATTCAGATGGCTAACACACTCATGAAAATATGCTCAACATCATTTATTATCAGGGAAATACAAATGAAAAACCATGATAAGATATCATCTCACACCTGTCAGGATGGCTAAAATTAACAACACAGGAAACAACAGGTGTTGGAGAGGATTTGGAAAAAGGGGAACCCTCTTACACTGTTGGTGGGAATGCAAAGTGGTGCGGCCACTCTGGGAAACCATATGGAGGTTCCTCAAAAGGTTAAAAATATTACTACCCTATGATCCAGTGACTGCACTAATACATATTTCCCCAAAGGATATAAAAATACGGATTTGAAAGGGGTGCATGCACCCCGATGTTTATACCACCATTATCAACAATAGCTAAACTATGGAGAGAGCCCACTTCTTCATCAACTGAAGAATGGATAAAGAATATGTGATATATATACACAATGAAATATTACTCAGCCAACAAAAGAATGAAATATTGCCATTTGCAATGATGTGGATGGAGCTAGAATGTATTCCGCTAAGTGAAATAAGTCCCTCATATGACAAATACCATATGATCTCACTCATGTGGAACTTAAGAAAGAAGATACATGAACATATGGAAAAGTGGAATGTAAAAAAAAGCAGAGAGGGAAGCAAGCCATAGGAGACTTAATGATAGAGAATGAATTCAGTGTTGATGAAGGGAGGTGGGTGGGGGATCAGCTAGAGAGGTGATGATTATTATGGACGGACGGCACTTTCTTTGATGAGCACTGGATGTTGTGTGTAATTGATGAATCACTGAATTTTACTCTAGAAGCCATTATTGCACAGTATGTTAGCTAACTAATATTTAGATTTAAAAAAATTTTTCTCTTCTTTCTCCTATGGATCCTCCTATTTCTTATGAGAATGAAGGAGGGGTAAACAGAAGGGGGAATGAACCATGAGAGACTATGGACTCCGGGAAACAAACTGAGGGCTTCAGAGGGGAGGGGGTAGGGGATTGGGATAGACTGGTGATGGGTATTAAGGAGGGCACATATTGCATGGTGCACTGGGTGTTATATGCAAATAATGAATCATGGAACATTGCATCAAAAACTGGGAATGTACTGTATGGTGACTAATATAACAAAATAAAAATTATTTAAAAATTTTTTAAATTAAAAAATTAATAAAAATTAAGAGAAAATTTATCACCAAGTCCAAGGTAACCTAAATTTTCTCTTCAGTAATCTTGTGAGAATTTTAGAGTTTTGTTTTTTTACATTTAGGTCTATGGTTGATTTGGGGTTAATTGTTGGGGAAAAGGTAAGATCTATCTAGATTCACTTTTTTTTGCACGAGGATGTGCCCTTATTCCAGCACCATTTGTTGAAAAGACTATCTTTGCTTTGTTGTATTGCCTTTGCTCCTTTGTCAGAGATTGATTGACTATATTTATGTTCAAATACACCTTTCAGGTTTTCTATTCTGTTCCATTGATCTGTCTATTCTTTTACCAGTAGCACATTGTTTTGATTACAATAGTTTTATAGGAATTTTTGAAGTTAGATAGTGTCAATACTTCAATTTGTTCTCTCCCAATATTGTGTTGGTTTTTCTAGATTTTTTTGCTCTCTGTATAAACTTAAGCATCACTTTGTTGATATCCAGAAAATAGCTTGCATTGATTTTGAATTGGATTGCATTGAATGTATAGATCAATTTGTGAAGAAATGACCTCTTGATAGTATTTTCTTTCTGTGCCTATACATGTAATATTGCTCCATTAATGTAGATCTTCGATTTCCTTTATTAGTTTTATATTTGTATTCATATAGACCTTATACATATTTTATATGCCAGAGTATTTCAAATTTTCTTCTAATGCAAATAATTTAGTCTTTTTAATTTCAAATTCTAATTGTCTACTGTTAGCATGTAAGAAAACAATTGACTTTTGTATATCAACTTTGTATCCTGCAGTTGTGCTATGTAGTTACTTATTAGATCCAACAGATTTTGTTGATTCTTTGGGATTTTCTACACACTCAATTGTGTCATGTGTGAACAAAAATAGTTTTACTACTTCCTTCCCAATATATATACCTTTTATCTCCTTTTCTTATTGCATTAGCTTGGAATTCCACTGTGATTTGAATAGGAGTTGTTACTGATCTTAGATCGAAAGTATCTAGTTTCTCACCATCAAATACAATGTTAGCTGTAGGATTTTTGCAGATGTTCTTTGTCAAATTGAGAAAGTTCCCATATAATTTTAGTTTGTCGAATGTTTTTCTCAGAAATGGATGGATGTTAGATATTGTCAAATATTTTTTCTGTATCTGTATGATCATATGATTTTTATTCTTTAGGTTCTTGATGTGATGACTTACTTACATCAATTGATTTTTGAGTGTTGCAGCAGCCTTGCATACATGGAATAAATCCCATGTGGCCCTGTATAATTTTAATATATAATTTATATATAATTTTTTATACCTTGTTGAATTTGAGTCGCTAATATTTTGTTTAGAATTTTTGCATCTGTGTTTATGAGAGATACTAATTTGTACATTTCCTTTATTGTAATGTTTTTGTCTGGTGTTAGTATCAGGGTAATGCTGGCCTCAGAGAATGAGTTAGGAAATATTCCCTCTGCTTCTATTTTCTGGAAGAGAGTGTGGAACTTGGGATCATTTCTTCTTTAAAATATCTGGTCAAATTCACCAGTGAACCCATCTGGGCCTAGTGCTTTCTTTCTTGGAAGGCTTTTAATTCACTTATTTAATTCCTGTAATAAATATCAATCTATTCAGATTGTGTGATTTCACCTTGTGTGAGTTTTGGAAGATTGTGTCTTTCAAGGAATTGGTTTCTTTTAGGTTATCAAATTTTAGGCCATAGAGTTCTTATTAATACTCCTTTATTATCCTTTTAATACCCATGAGCTCAGTAGTGATGACCCCTCTTTCATTTCTGACGTTTTAAATTTAGGTCTTCTCTCTTTCTTACTTAATCTGGCTATAGTCTTATCAATTTTCTTGATGTTTTGAATTAACCGGCTTTTGACTTTATTGATTTTCTCTATGGATTTCCTGTTAATTTTATTGGTTTCCTTAAAAATTGTTATTATTTTTTTTCTTCTGCTTATTCTGGTTGAAATTTGTTCTTCTTTTTCTGGTTTTCTAAGGTGGAATCTTAAATTTTTGATTTCAGATTTCTTCTAATATGTGCCTTTCATGCTATAAACATTTCTGTAAGCATTGCCTTCACTGCATCCACAAATACTAAGTTGCATTTTCTTTGTCATTTAGTTCAAAATACTTTTTAATTTCTCTTAAGAATTCTTCTTTGACCTATGTATCAGTTAGAAATGTGCTGTTTAATCTCTAAGTATTTTGGCAGGTTCCAGCTATTGTTAATTGATTTCTAGTGTTATTTAATCATGGTCTGAGAGCATACTTTGTATGATTTCTTTTCTTCTAAATTTGTCAGGTGTATAGTATGTTCCAGAATGTGGTTGATCATAGTGCTTGTTCAGTGTGAACTTGAAAATAAGGTGTATTCTGCTGTCATTAGATGAAGGGTTCTACAGATGTTAATTAGATACAGTTGGTTGATGGTGCTATTCAATTCAGTTATTTCTTTACTGATTTTCTGCCTCAATTACTGACAGGAATGTTGAAATTTCCAGCTCTAAATGAGGATTCATCTATTTCTCCTTGCAGTTCTATCAGTATTTGACCTCACATGTTTTGATGTCCTATTATACGTGATAACAGTTGTTATATCTTCTTAGAGAACTGGCCCATTTATCACTGTTATGCCTCTCTTTTCCCCTGGCAGGTTTTGTTGCTCCGAAGGCTCCTTTTTCTGAGATTAATATAGCTACTCCAGCTTTCTTTTGATTCCTGCCAGCATGGAATATCTTTCACCATACCTTTACTTTTAGTCTATCTATGTCATTTATATATAAAGTGATGTTTTGTGCATAACATATATTTGTCTCTTCTTTTTTATGCATTCTGACAGTCTCTGACTTTTAATTGGTGTGTTTGACCATTAACCGTTAAAGTGATTGATATAGTTAGACAAATATACTGTGTTTGTTATTGTTGGCTACGCTTTGTTTATTTTTTTATCCTCTTAAGTTTTTTTCTGCCTTCTCTTTTTTTTAACTTAAAATTTTATATTATTCCATTTTCTGTCCTCTCCTAGCATATGAATTATACTTTTTAAAAAACTTTCTTTAGTGGTTATTCTCTTTTGCAAAATGCATTTACAATTAATCCATGTGTACTTTCAAATAACATAATGTTGCTTCATGTGTGGCACAGGAACCTTGTAACAGAATCTCTCCCTTCAGTCTCATATAATATTGATGTCATTCATTTTACTTTTTAATAATCTCTAATCACCAAATACATTGTTACAATTATTATTTTGGACAAACTCTGATCTGTGAGGTTAGTTAAAAATAAGAAAAAATGTGATTTTATTTTACCTTAATTTATTCCTTCTCTAGTGCTCTTCTTTTCTTTATGTTGGTATGCATTTCTCATTTATATAGTTTCCTTCTCCTTGAAGAACTTCTTATAATATTTCTTGGATCACAATTCTACTGGCAATATATTCCTTCAATTTTTGTTTGAGAAAATCTTTAATTTTTCTTCACTTTTGCAAAATAACCTTTCTGGATACAGAATTCTAAATTTCTGAGTTTTCTTTCAGTACCTTAAATATCTTACTCTATTCTCTTCTTTTTGCATGGTCTCTTAAGAGAAATTTTATTTTTGCCCCTCTTTAGATAAGGTGTGTTTCTTCTTGCTTCCTTCAAGATTTTCTCTATGTCTTTAACTTCGTGCAGTTTGAATAAGATATGCCTACATGTAGATTTTTTTGTATTTATACTGCTGTTGTTCTCTGAGCTTTCTTAATCTTTTGTTGGATACCTGTCTAATTTTGAAAAATTTTTAATCATCACTTTAAGTATTTCTTATATTTCTCTTCTTCTTCTTGTTTTGGCATTCCTAGTATGCCTATCTTACACCTTATATAATTGTCCAACACTTCTTAAATATTTGACTGTATCTTTTTAATTCTTTTTTCTCTTTGCATTTCAGTTTTTGAAGTTTCAATTAACATATCATCAAGTTCACTGATTCTTTCTGTAGCCTTGTTCAGTCTGTTGATAAGCCCATTCAAGGCATTCTTCATTTCTGCTATTGTTTTTGATTTCTAGCATTTCCTTTTGATTATTTCTTCAAGTTTTCCTATATCCACTCACGTATTCTTGTGTATTGTCCTCTTTTTCAATGAAAGACCTTATTATAATTTCTGCTGTAACAATTCCACCATCCACTATCTCTGCCTTATCTAAGTTTGGTTTTGATGTTTGTGGTTTATCTTCAAATTGGTTTTTGTTGTTGTTGTTACCCTTTTGAGTGCCTAGTACTATTTTGTTTAAAGCTGGGCATGATGTTCCTGATAAAAGGAACCGAGATAAGTAGGCCTTTAGTAGGAGGCTTTATGCTTATATAATTAGGAGTTAGGCTGTGTTTAGTTTGCTGTTGGACTATGCTTGGTTTATTCTAGCTATTGTTCTAAGAGGCCAAAATTTCCTCTAGTATTTTTGTTTCTGTTTTCCCTGTTGTCTTTGGATTTCCTTAGAGAGGTATTCTTAAAAAAAGAAAGATGTATTTATTTGAGAGAGAGAGAGAAAGAAAGAAAGAGAGTGAGTGCAGGGTGGGGGAGGGGCAGAGGGAGAGACAGAGAAGCTTAAGCAGACTCTCTGCTGATTGTGGATCCCAACATGGGGCTCCATCTCATGACCCTGAGATCATGACCTGAGCTGAAAGGAAGAGTCAGACACTTAACTGACTGAGACAACAGGCACCCTGAGAGTTATTCTTAAATAACTGATACTCTGATACTGGCTGCAGTAACAGGATTCTGCTTCTAGGCTTCTGCTCTGGTAAGCTCTAATTCTCCATTTTCAACTGTCTATCCAATATTTGAGGCAACTGTTTTCCCTCTGACTTCAATTCTCTGTTTTATCTAAGGGGAGTTGTTCATTTTCAACTTGTTCATCATTTTTCCTGTGAGGATGGGTGAGATAACTTTCAAGCTTTTTAATTGTTGGGTCAGAAACCAGAAGTTTCACATTGATCACTTTTTATTCCTTGGTTTATAATTCTCTGTCTGTAAAATAAAAGAATAATATCATTACTTGGTAGCTAAATTCTTCCCTAGCTTTAGCATTCTGTTGACTCCAAAAGCAGTGACTTGCATAAATGATTATGCTGTTATGTGACATTTGCTACCCTTCTTCTACAGGCAGACCTCCAGGTGGACAAGGAGAGGCACAATTTCTTTGAGTCCTCCCTTGATTATGTTTATCAAATCCAGGAAGTTCAGGAGTCCAAGAAGTTCAACATTGTGGAGCCAGTAAGTTCTATCTGTTGATGAATAGTCTAAAAATATTTACCAAATACCAGGTAACCGTAGAGAACTTTGATCATAAAATTGAAATTTCAAAGATGGTGAAGGATATTTAATGCTTAATAATGAATGTCAAGAAAATAAACACACTAGCTTGGGTTGTTCTTGCTCTCTTACTAATAATATTTTCTCTCTCTTCCTTACCTCTCCTCTCCCACCTTTCTTTCCTCTCCCATTTTCTCTCCCCCACAGCTATGATTTTTCTTTCCTTCTCTTTTTTGGCTTCCTTTCTCCTTTTCTCCCTCCTTTGATTTCTCTGTTACCCTTCCTTTTACCTTGTTCTCCACCCTTCATTGCTCTCATGCTTTCATAAAACTTCTAAAGTGCCTATCATATGCCAGTCAATGTGCTAGGAGCTCATGTCTCTTGCACTCAATGACTTCCTATTGTACTATTTTTACTTCTATCTTCTTTATTTTTTTCTACTTACATCTCCTTGACTATAAAAGGGGTGTGCTTTGATTTGACAACTATGTTGAATTTTAACTCACAGTGCAGAAAAGCTAGAAAAAATTAAAGGAAAAGAAAAACAAAAATAACAAATTCCCCATACAGAGATAATCACTGTTAATATTTTGGCATTTTCCTTCCAAATTTTCTGTGTATTTATTATATTTCTTTCTCTATTTACATGTGTCTTTGTACTTGTAGATGTGGGTGTGTGTACACATGTGTGCAGGTCTGTGTACACATGTATATATTTTTCACGTGAGCATGTATATCTATGTACATGTGTATCTGTCCATACAGTTGTATATATCTTTATATATATGTGTGTGCAACCAAGTATTTATTCGTTTATACAAAAAACATAATTGAGCTTCTGTTATATGTCAGGCACTAGGCTAAACACTAGGTATCCTATAGTGAACAAGACAGACTCTGTCTCTGTCTTTATGAAGACTACACTCTTATTGAGTAGACAGTAGGGAAAGAAGGATACACATAAATAAAACTAATTGTAAGTTATGATAAGGGCTAAAACAAATAACAAGAATGGGTAGCTACTTTAAGTGGTCAAGGAGGGACTCTGAAAGTATCACTTAAGATAAGTTCTAAAGAAAGGGAGGATGAGCCCACATGAATAATGGGGAAATAATATTACAGACACAGAAAAAATGCATGTGTATGGTCCTTAAGTTAGGAAAGAATGGTGTGCCTGAGGAATGAAAAGATTAGTGTCTTTAGATACAGGCAATAGAAAAGGAGAGTGGCAGGAAATAATGTATGATAAGAAGGCATATGAATTGTAATCATGGTAAGGAGTTTGGATATTAGTCCAAGTGTAGTGGAAAACCACTGATAAGTGTTAAATAGGATATGACATGAGCTGATTTTGTTGTGTGAAGAATGGCTTGAAAGAGAGCAACAGTGGAAGTAAGGAAACCAATTAGGAGGCTACTACAGTAGTCTAGGCAAGAAAAGATGTTGGTTTGGGTTAGGGTAGTGAAAGTGGAAACAGAAAAGAATGGCTGGATTAGAGATATATTTTGGTTGTAAAACTGATAGGCTTTGGATGGAGATGTGAGTGGAAAAGAACTCAAGGATGATTCTTTACTTTCTGGCTTGATTGAGTGGGTGGTAGTGTCATTTCCTGAGATGAGAAAGCTTGGAAGAGAAACAGAAAGATTGTGTATATGACAATGTATGTAGTACACACACCCATATACATGTGTGTGTGTGTGTGTGTATGTACATAGTTTTTATCTGTGTTTATGTATATGTACATATATATAGTTTGTGTTTATAATATATGCATATGGTATATCTGTGTGAATATTTATATATACCTACCTGCTTATTTTCTAAAAAGAATAGAGCAATTATTACTACTTCCTATTATACTTTACTATTGCCAGAATTGAGCATTATTGTTTAAAGGTTTGTATTTCATAGATGGAATCATATTTTCATTGCTTTTTTTTCTGTGTATTTAATTATTAATGAGGTTGAATATTTGGAACATTAAAAATTTTTATTGATCATTTGCATGTCTTATTCTGAAACCCCTCTGAAACATTTCTAATTTGAAGATGGGTTCACACTCTGAATCTTTTAGCATCATGACAGTCTTTATTAAGTTACAGAATCCTACTTTACTCATTTATTCACTTATCTATTCAACAAATATTGAGTACCTACTCTGTGCCAATTCTGACGATATAGAGAGAAAATACACAGTGTATTCCCATATGATCCAAACTATGAATGGTTTTATATGCTATCTGGAAAGGATCTGAATGAATACATTTGTTAGTAGTTCTTATTTTCTGGAACTAAGTCTGATGTAAATGTTTAATAAGAGAAGAGTTATGTGTAGACTTGTTCGTATTTCCATGATTACTTTTAACACTATGCTGGGTATGTGGAATTTCTTTTCTATGTTTCTTTTTCCTTTATTTGGTAATGAGAAGGTACTGATGATAAAATTATTTGTATACGTTTTCCCTAGGTGTTGGCCTTTCTTCATAGTCTCTTCATTTCCAACAGCTTGACTGTGGAACTCACACAGGATTTCCTCCCATACAAACAGCAGCTCCAGCTCAGTTTGCAGAATGTGAGTTTGCATGTGGGTTTCTTCACCTGTCCCTGCATTCCAACTGGATTTCAGCCGCAATGACCTTGACCGTGAAATCCCAGCTTAGTGCGTTTTAAGCCAATTTGTCAGGACATACTGGTGTGGATCATAAATATTTTAGTGTGCTTGCTCCTCCAGTTTCAACTCTTACCAGTCTTTGAGACTTATTGTTGTTCAAACCTACTCTTCTTTCTACCCAGTGACACCTCTATCTAGCCAATAAATATTAAACGTTGTTGATTTATTGCATCCCTCCCAGGTCAGAACCCAGCTATGGGCTTGTTTAAGCACAGGTCTTATGCTGCTTCCATGTTGGTCAGTCAAGGCACTTGTGAGCTTTATGACCATGAATGCCCATTTCCCCCTCTCTTCCTTTTCTCACTAATTACTAGAGTTAAATAAATTGTATATAAAGGTCTTATTCACCTTCTTTCTCCTGCTGGTTCTTATAGATGGCCATAGGCACAGCCTTCCCATCTTTGTAACATATATATATATATTTCTCATTCGTTTATTTAACCCACATTTAATGAATGGTTATTGATACAATACATACTCTGTGCCAGGCATGGACATACCATAATGATGTATATTAGTTTTTCTTTCCTTGGGGAGCATACAGTCTCTTGCAGGAAAGAGATACTGGAACACATCATAATTCCTTGTGATAAATGTTTCAATAGGATTAAGTCCAAATATTTTAAGGAAGCCCAGAAAGTGGAACATTTGACTGCCTGGCACAGTTAGAGAAGGTTTCACTGAGGTAGTGACTTTGGACTAGTTGTTACGTTGCATAAAATGTGTAGAGTATTTTTATATGAAAAAGGTTGGTAATAAGGTTGGTAGTGGAAACAAACTTCATCTGGTTGTTTAGGAGGATCCTGACTTATAGTAGTTTTGTTTCTTTCTTTCTGGGTACTCACCTTCACCAGAATGTGAGAGCCTCTAACTTCTATGGATTTATAAAATATTCCTATAACCAGGTTAATCATTTGAATCTTCCTCCAAATAGAACTTGAAAAGTTTGAGTTTAATAACAACCCTTTGTATCTGTGTATATGATGAACTCATTCACAGGATAATCAGTAGAGTGGACCCAACAAGATAAGGTAGCTCAGCTCACCTTTTTGACTGGTGTAACAGTCTTGAGGCTGGACACTAAGGACCTATCTCTAGTGATTTTCACACCCACATTTCAAACAGTGTTTTGCTATTGTGTTTTAGTTGTATAGTTTTAAATAGATTTCTTCTTACCATTAGCTTTTGTTATTCATGAATATGAAAACATAACTTTTTTATTGACCTGCCTTCAAAGATAACACCTTGTCATGTATTTTATCTTAATAGCCAGAATTTGGTTCAGAATCAAGTAGGCAGTAACTTTACTTGAGGCAGAACTTTGAAGTTGCCATGATAATATTATCTTTGGAAACTTTCTTTACAGTTTCCCATCTTGTAAAGCAGAGGTTAGTCTGGTGCTCAGAATTCTAAGAACCCCTATTTATTGGCTTATGTGATTCCCATTAGGAAAAAAAAAAAAGGTCTCCCAGATGTGTTTTTATGGTTATATGGCTATTTATGTTTCTGTTTTCCTTTTAGTCTTTAGTACTGTTAAACTCCATAAAGTTATTTTCTAGTCACTATGCTATTTAACATTTTTTTGCTATGGTGTAGCATATTACGCAAACCAAGAAAACTCAGTACTGGATCTGCTTTTTAATAATGATGATGGTAATGATAATTCTGATGATAATGTCTTCACAGACAAGAAATCATTTCTCCAGTACCCGGGAAGAGATGGAAGAACTTAAAAAACGGATGAAAGAAGCTCCTCAGACATGCAAACTTCCAGGACAGCCTACAATCGAAGGCTATCTGTATACACAAGAGAAATGTGTGTGGGAATACAAGAATACCCACTGGGTTTAAGTAGGCTAGCACCTACTGCCACTTGGCCTCTCCAAACTCCAGGCACCCATATCGTTCACAGACCCCTGACAACTACATCTCTTTGGAGAACAGTGTGGAAATCGTGACCAAAAAAAAAAAAAAAAAAGGAAGGAGAAATTGGAGGGGGAGGTTAAGCATTTGTCTTACAAAGACTCTGGGATGATAAGATCTAAGGAGGCAGAAAAATAATATATTATTATTACTATCTCATTTAATCTTTAAAACCACTTATCATACCCATTTTACTTGAAGCCACTGAGGCTTAGAAAGATCACTAGTTGAATGTTACCCAACTATCAAATATAAAGCCTAAGAGTAAACTCAGTTCTATGAATTGCTGAAACCTATGCTCCTATCACTACACCCTATACCTTCCACTGCCTTAGGAGCACAAGTTTGCTCTTAAAGCACTAAACAATAACCATTGTGATTTCAGTGGGCAAGACAGTTGTTCATTGCTAACCAAGGAACATGGGTTAACTTATCCTTTCACTGAATATTGCAGAAGATTCAAGCCTTCCTACCTACTAAATTACATTATGAAAACCTGTACGTGCTCTTTGATTTGCCTTATGAACTATGACCCAATGCTCCCAAAGCCTGTGACTTCAGCCCTGCCCAGAATGATCATACGTGGGAAGAAGAGGCAAAAGAGGCTGCTCAGATGTTACCAGTGGCAAAAACTACTGCAATTTACAAAGCATGACATTTAAGCAGTGATATTATCTTTTCCTCTCTTAGAGAAATTAACTTTTGATAGTATTCAAAGATATGTTCTTCCACCTTTCAGGTTTATCTCTTCAAATCTGCATTGCAGAATTTCTCAATCTCAGAGCAGTTGACATTTTGGGCTGGGTAGTTCTTTGTTCTGGGAGGGTCATGTACATTATAGGGTACTTAGCAGCATCTACAGTCTGTCCTCATTGTATTCTAATAGCACCCCATAGGTGTGACAACCTAAAATGTCTCCAGACATTGCCAAATATCTCTTGTGAGGCAAAATTTTATAATACTGCTATATTATAAAAGATATAGGAATGATGATTTTGTAATCTTGGCTCTAATGTCAACTAGCTACATGGTCCTTCTGTGCTCCAGTTTTCTAATTTGTCAAATGGATATGATGTTGCTATTCAGTTGAATGTTCACTGAGCATCCTTTTTGCCAGACAATATGCAGTGCATTGGGGATTTAAAAAAATGAACCAATCTTAGTTTTTGCCTTCAAGAAGTTTACAGTCTGATGAGGAAGACAGACAACTATATCAAGAATTATAAGGAAATGTGTTGAGCACTGCATTTGGGGTATATATCTAAGGCCTTCATTGAGGAAGCAATCTTTGAATTAGAACTTGAATTATGAGTGGAGGTTTGATAGGCAAAAAAGGGGGGAAGAAAAATTCCAGGTATATACCATTGCATGTTACTCAGGCACAAAGGTGTGTGAGGATGTAGTTTATTTGCAGGGTCTTAGTTTGTCTTAGCTCTGGATTACGCCCTGGATTACACCTGCCATCCTGATGTAATTATTAATAGCGACCCATTCACTCTTAAGTATGTATTGAATTTGGACTAAAAATTTATAGCCACCTATGTATTTGGTAACTGAAAGTAATTCAATCAGACAGGACCATAGAGGGTGGCAAAAGACAAAGTAGGAAAGGTAAATATGATCATATTATGAAGAGTTTTGTGGGTCAACCTGAGGTTAGAGACAGTGGGAAAGCCATGCATGATTTTAAAGAAAAAGGATATAAATAGAGATATGTATTTTTAAAAAATATTCCTTTAGCTAACGAATGGAGAATGGACTAGAAGGGAGTGATCAGAGATGGGAGAAATCAGGCCACTGGTCATAATTAATTAGAGAAATGGTGAATTTTTTTGTTTGAAATAATCATAAAACATTACAAGTAATTCAGCAATAGGGTCCTGAACTAATTCAGTTCTAAAAGGGATGGAGAGGAGGCAGCAGCTGCAGGAGGGACATGTGGGTAATAGAATGAGCGGAACCCAACCACCAATCATATGGGACAAGTTACAGGGAAGAAGAAGCAGAAGATTACATGTGTTTCCAACTCATACAATAGGATGAGTAGTAGAAGCATTTAGAAGGGACATGGCAAGAACAGTTATTTGGAGCAAGCTAGAGCAGATGTGGAAAGCATTTGATGAGGGATAGGATCTCTATATGTGCTGGTTGCTAGTCCTGCAGGGTTGGAATTCAGGGGCAAGTTTAGAGCTAGATCTGAAGCCCTATGACTATGGAGAGCAGACTACACCTATACCACTTCCATCTTAGGGATGTATTGACCATACAGCCAAATGGTATAGTCTGTCAGCTCACTTTTGCCTATCATTGTAGGGGCTTTGGGAATATCCTGGGTGAAATATTACTGCCAGTATGAGAAGGAGACCAAAACGCTCACCATGACACCTATGGAGCAGAAGCCAGGTGCTAAACAGGTCAGTTCTTTTGTGTGCCTTATTTTTTGAAATGCATCTGTGACTGTATCTCAGAAAAGAGTGTATCTTAACTTAGTGTCAAAGAATCAAGTCCATCACTTTCATGTGAAGCCATGACTGTATGTTCCTTTTGACCTAAGTTTGCATTGGACCAGATACTACTCAATTGAGTGAAATATATCTGTTAATTATGTCAAGCCTTCTGAAATGCCTGTGCTTTTTCAGATCATTTATTAAATTATTACAAGTGCTTGTCACATTGTATAAGAAAATTTGCAAGAATGTGGATGAATTACAGGAGGATAGTGTTACTTGCTTCTAAGAAGTCTCTACTTCTTAGGATTCTTAGGATTCCTTTAAATAGCAAGTGTTTAAAATATCATTTTCCAAAAGTCCTTGTTTAGAGAAGTATGTCTGTTTCCTAAAGTTGGAATAACCTATACCCCATAGTCTGTGTAATGTTCAGATATATTTAAGCAGGTAATGCCTCTTCTTCTGTCCTCCAAAACTTCCCGTCTCCTAAAATGTCAAGATGAGTTTAACACACTAAGAAAATAGTTATACCTAGAAGAACCTAATCTTGTACTTTACAAACTATACTTTACTTATTATATTATATTATTTATATTATATATATTATATATATATAGTCCATTCTCCATTTTTTAGCTAAAAGAATATTTTTTAAATACATATCTCTATTTTTATCCTTTTTCTTTAAAACCATGCATATATATGTATATATATATATATATATATATATGATCACACAGCCAAAAATTTTTATTCTTTCATCTCACTTTTGCCTACCTTTATAGAGGTTTTGGAAATTCTCTCTCTCTCTTTCGGGTTTACTAAGATAAAATCTTACAGATAGGCTGTTCATATTCTAAAAGTAGTGTAGTGTGTCCCTGAAACTGTCTCTTAGACTGGGTCTTAAGGCATGATTTTTAAGGATTTCTATTCTTAACAAATTGTTTACAGAGTAAAACAAGGTTCATTTGTTAGCACTGAACCTTGGTGGTACGAGAAGACCCAATTTTGGTAGGCAGAAATTTAGAGAAAAATTGGGCCAATTTGTCTCCATTGCTGATGCTTTCCATGGAGGATCTCTCTTGTATGGCTTTTCAGAGAAAATTAGAGAGGACTGAGATTTGGTGTCAGGCGATTGAAAACTGCCTTTTTTGTCTTTAACCAAAAATTGTATCACTCAGCTTTTTTTAAAATGTTTTTTATTATATTATGTTAGTCACCATACAGTACATCCCTGGTTTCTGATGTAAAGTTCGGTGATTCATTAGTTGCGTATAACACCCAGTGCACCATGCAATACGTGCCCTGCTTATTACCCATCACCAGTCTATCTCATTCCCCCATCACTCAGCTTTGAATGTGTATTGGAGATGGAATGCACCTCTAATGAAGTGTACCAAATGGGGTTTCCAGAACCCTCATCCATGCTTTTATATGGGCCAGTTACTCATTCCTGACTCCAAAACTCTTCTTAGTTTCCAGTGTGTTAATTACCAAAGTCCCTTTCAATGTGACTTCAATAAATTTGTCTTGTGTTCTACCACAATATTTTTTCCATTTCTGTCACAACTTAGCTGATGCATCTTACTTTCTAGTGCTGGAGTTTTTTCCTTTTCTTTTCCTACACACATTACTGTCCCAAAAAGTAAGCTGATTTGGGCCCTTTCTCTCCTGCTCAAGTACCTACTGCAAAGCTCAATGCAGAAGCAGTAATTATCACTTTCATATCCTCCTAGGAGATGAGCACAAGCTCTCCTTTTAGTTTTTCTTTCCTTCTTCCCTTTTTGTTGAGTGGCAGCTTGTAAAATTGCAGTAGTGTCAGCCTAAGCAGTTTTAATATGGGATTCCTTATGGAGTAGAAAGAGGAACTTGGTTCTCTATTTAGAAGGAAGGGAAGGTAAAGTAGTACCTTGAGTTTCCCTAAAATGAAGTTGGAAGTGATTTCTTCTTGTCAGTTCTCTCAGTTCCTATTACTGGTTTGTGTTTTAGAAAGGTAAGTAATGCAAGTAAGCGAGACTGTGATAACACCTTAAAATCCACTATTTATTGAACATCTACTGTGTGCCAGGCACTGAGCTAGACACTTTTGGCATGTGTCTAATTTACTTTCCCAGTAGTCGTGTCAAGTATTAAAAGTTCAATTAGGCCTCTTTCTGACTATGGTATTTACCCTTGTTGCCTACTATTTCAGCCTATCAACTTCCATTTGTGTTGTCCTGCTCACTTAATAGGTTATCTTCCCATATTCTGTTTTATAAGATCCCCATTATTTCCCTGTCAGGCAGTTGTGGTAAGAGGAAAGAGTGCTTTATTTTGACTTTCAACAACTGGGTTTAAATCCTAGCTCTGTGACCTAGGAGCTTTTTGACCCCAAGTACATTATATAATGTTGTTCAGTATCATTTTCCTCATCAGAAAAATGGCAAGAATGATACTGTAGTTCATAAAAATTTCTTAGCCACTAACTCTTTCCTAGATTCTAGAGATATAAAGATAAATAAGATGCTGCCCATGCCCTTGAGTTCTCAGTCAGTTGGGGAAATAAGGCACAAAAGCAGGAAGCTTTAGTATAATGCGTAAAACACATAGTAGGCAGTGCATAGGATTGGGGAAGAATTTTGGAGGAAATGAAAGCTGAACTGCACTTTGTAGAACAATTAAGAGTTTAGGCAGACCAAGAATATAGATAAAGTCATTGCAGGTGGAAGAAGCATTATTTGCAGTTTTGAGTCATGAGAGTTCTGACATGTGTGAAATGAGAGCACTTCTGCATGAATGGGGCATAAAACAGATGGAGGAGTAATAGAGAGGGCTGAGGCCCCTGAGCTATGATACCTCTGAATCTGAGGGAGTTGAGAGTTTAAAGAGGGAGGCTGAGTATATGATGCTGTTAATTACTGTCATCTCGAAAGAGTAGTAATACCCCTCAGTATTGGGGTAAAGAAGGCAGATTGAAGGTTGAATTTAGAGTTGAGTTTTTATAGTATAGGAGCAGCAAAAGGATAGGCCTGAAAGGGGGTTGAGTGTGCCAATAAGAAAGAAGTATTGTTTGATCTGTTGGATCAGCTGTATAGGCCAGTTTGGATGGCATAGTACCTAGACCCAGACCTGCACTTGGGAAGTGTTTCTGAATTCCAGGCAGCAAGGTGGTCAGCATTTTCCCCATTTAACAGATTGTGAAGTTAAGATTCAGAGAAGAAAATGATTTGCCCTGGGTTGTAAGCTAGTAAATGGTATAACTGAGACAAAACCCCAGGTTTTAAACTTCCTAGTTTATTACTATTTCCACTATACCGACTTGGGTGACTTTGGGTATGCCATTTTACCTCTCTGAGCTTCACTTCTTTCTAAGGGTTATTGTGAAGAAAATTGGTTTAAAGATACCTAGCATAATGTGTGGCAAATGGTAGGTAATTGATAAGTGTTACTTCTCTTTCGTATACCACATTGTCTCTGTTGAGATGATAGAGGGAAACTGAACAATGTGGGATTGGGAAATTTTAATCTGTGGACACAGTGGAGTTCAGTGGCCTTATTAAGCGCCCATAAGACTAAGGTGGGCTACACTATTCTGCATATATGAAATATCAAATGGAACTTTGAGTAGTATATAAATTGGCTCATTTTCTCTACTCCTGCCCTATCTTTGGAGAGATTGCTTTTGTGATTCCTGTCTTCCTGAAGAGTCCAGAGGTGGGGAATGAAAATATTTCTCTCCCCTCCTCCATCTGCCAATTTAATGGAAGGAGGGTCACATAAAGCCACTTCCAACCTGGAGGTTTTATGAAAATTTTATTTGGTACACTTAATGCCATTTGGTCAGCCCATTTGTCTTACATTCCCCTTATATTATGTATAATGAGCTTCCTGTTTAATCTACCATGCTTGGAAAAGAGTACTGACTTACCCTGAGCATTTTGTCCTGGTCTCAACCATTAATTGTTGGAGCAAGAAGAAACCATCTGCTGCAAATACTGTTTGAAGGGACAAGGTTCTTTCTTTTTTTTATAATAATATTTTTATTGTAGTATGTTAGTCACCATACAGTACATCCCCAGTTTTTGATGTAAAGTTCTATGATTCATTACTTGCATGTAACACCCAGTATGAAGGGACAAGGTTCTCAGTGAGGCTAAACATTACTCCTGCTGCCCTGACAGATGCCTTCCAAGTGGCTGAGGCTACTGCAGGAGGCAGAAGAAACTTCTGTGCATTTTTTTTTCAAATTGGCTATTAATCCTTCTCTTATATCAGGGGCCTTTGGACTTAACCCTGAAGTACTGCGTGAGGAGGAAGACAGAGTCTATCGACAAAAGGTTCTGTTTTGATATAGAAACTAATGAAAGGTAAGCTGTGCTAGTATGAATTGGTAATGTCTTCATGTGCCAGGTGCTGAGCCTGAGTAGATCTTTTATTTTCCTCTGTCATCTCTTGTGATGAAAATGAGTAAATCTATTTGTGACAGTATTGTCTTGGCTCTTCTGCCTGCTGTTCACAGGAATCCCTGTTAGACCTGGCACAGAGCTGGTTCTCCCTGTGGAAGGTTCAGTCATCTTTGCCTCACCTGCTCTAGGCAGAATAAGTCACTCCTAGGATTTAATTTGCTGTCAGATATGCAATGGTCAGCATTTGGTGATGCTGCAGGGACGAGATAACAAAACTCATTCTTTTATTTTTTTGTGGTATCAAGTTTTTATTTAAATTCCAGTTAGTTAACATATAGTATAATACTAGGTTCAGGAGTAGAATTTAGTGATTCATCACTTACAGACAACACCCAGTGCTCATCACAAGTGCCCTCCTTAATGCCCATCACCCATTTAACCCACCTTCCCACCTCCTCTCCAGCAATCCCAGTTTGTTCTCTATAGTTAAGAGTCTGTTTCCTGGTTTGCCTTTTTTCCCCCTATGTTCATCGGTTTCATTTCTTTAATTCTACACGAGTAAATCATACAGTATTTGTCTTTCTCTGACTTATTTCACTTAGCATAATATACTCCAGCTCCATCCACGTTGTTGCAAATGGCAAGATTTCATTTTTTTTATGGGTGGGTAATATTCCATTGTACATGTGCCTGCACATGTGTGTGTGTGCGCGCGCTTGTGTGTGTGTGTACACAGTATCTTCTTTATCCATTCATCAGTTGATGGACATTTGGGCTCTTCCCATCATTTGGCTATTGTTGATAATGCTGGTATGAACATCAGGGTGCAGGGGCGCCTAGGTGGCGCAGTCGTTAAGTGTCTGCCTTCAGGTCAGGGCGTGATCCCAGTGTTATGGGATCGAGCCCCACATCAGGCTCCTCCGCTATGAGCCTGCTTCTTCCTCTCCCACGCCCCCTGCTTGTGTTCCCTCTCTCGCTGGCTGTCTCTATCTCTGTTGAATAAATAAATAAAATCTTAAAAAAAAAATCAGGGTGCATGTATTCCTTCAAATCAGTATTTTTGTATCCTTTGGGTAAATACCTAGTAGTATAACTGCTGGGTCATAGGGTAGCTCTATTTTTACCTTTTTGAAGAACCTCCATACAGTTTTCCAGAATGGCTGCACCACTTTGCATTCCCAACAGCAGTATAAGAGGGTTCCACATCCTTGCCAACACATGTTGTTTCCTGTGTTGTTAATTTTAGCCATTCTGACAGGTGTGAGGTGGTATCTCATTGTGGTTTTGATTTGTATTTGCCTGATGGCAAGTGATGTGGAGCATATTTTCATGTGTTTGTTCGCCTTCTGTATGTCTTCTTTGGCAAAATATCTATTCATATTTTCTGCCCATTTTTTAATTGGATTAATTTGTTTTTTGGGTGTTGAGTTTGATGAGCTCTTTATAGACTTTGGATACTAACCCTTTATCAGATATGTCATTTGCAAATATCTTCTCCCATTCAGCAAAACTCATTCTTTTATCTCCTAATAAAACATACAAGAACAAGTGAATTGGAGCACATTTTAAGGGGAAATAGAAGGGATGGAGGATGGTAGTGGTATTGGGGAGTCTTTTCCCCCCACTTGGTACAAACATGATATAGACTTCCCCTACTTTGCAGGTAAACTAGAAATAGTTTTTAACTTTCTGATTTCAGCTAAGGCTTTCAAACTTTGTACTTTATTGCATTCATTTCTTTCCAGTCTCCTCTTTTTGTTTTCTGGACCTGGACAGTTTTATCAGAGATGAATTTAACCTTGAAATTTTAAAATGAGAGCATTTGGAGTTACTTTGGAGAAAAGCATATTATGTAGTTGAGAGGTTGATCCAAAAGTCAGTGAACAAATGTTTCTACATG
Source organism: Ailuropoda melanoleuca (assembly GCF_002007445.2). Taxonomy (NCBI): domain Eukaryota; kingdom Metazoa; phylum Chordata; class Mammalia; order Carnivora; family Ursidae; genus Ailuropoda; species Ailuropoda melanoleuca. The sequence continues at coordinate 49,892,094 of NC_048238.1, read as the reverse complement.
TTATTTCAGTCTATCATTTCTATGTATTAGGTACCGTGTAGTAGAATAGAACTTAAAACGGTCAGATTCCTAGAAAGGGACTTAAAGGTTGAATTACAATATCATATGAACAAAACTATTGATGACTGGAATCATAAAGATTATACTAAGAGATGAGGACACTTTTTTTTTTAGTCTGAAAATATGTAGAAAGTCCTTTTCCCCATTTGAAATTTCCGTTTGTTAATCCATATGATTTCGTTGTTAAAAATTGATGGTCCTGTCCAAAGATGGTTGTGATAGTAAACATTGTTACTGGTAACCATACAGCTGTCACTCATTTTTCCAACAGCTTCAGGCCTAGTTGGAAGGGGGGGGAACTATACTTCTATTTATTGCAGAAAATGACTGTTGGCTGTGGCTTCTCTTTCACGAACCTTTATTGTCTCTCACTCTGTAGCATCAAAGTGCTTACAAGAAATAAAAATATTCTGTGTCTAGTTTCATTCTGATTCCCTTTTCAGCTTAAATTTGCAAGCTGTTTGCAAATAATATTCCCATAGACTCAAGCAGTTGCAAATAATCTGGCTCTGAGATTGGGTGCTGGGACCAGTTTATCTTCATATATCTTGCACCTAGCACTATGCATGGCTTATGATAGGTACTAAATTTGGTGTTAGTTTTAAATGTATTTTCCCATTCCATAACACTGAGGAATTCTGAGACCAGAACCAAGAATTAAAGTTTTGATACGTCTGTGATTTTAGTTACCACATATTGGGCACTTAAAAAATATTCACTCATTTAATCCCCTTCCCCCATTTTATAGGTGAGGAGACTGAGACTTGAATATGTTAAGAGACTTGCCCAAAGTCACATAGTGGCAAGGCTGAGCTCAAGCACTCTTTATAGGTCTCCAAAGTCTATGTTTTTTTTTAAAGATTTTATTTATTTATTTGACAGAGAGAGAGAGACAGCCAGTGAGAGAGGGAACATTATCAGGGGGAGTGGGAGAGGAGAAAGCAGGCTCCCAGTAGAGCATGGAGCCTGATGCAGGGCTCGATCCCAGGGACCTGGGATCATGCCCTGAGCCGAAGGCAGACGCTTAACGACTGAGCTACCCAGGCACCCCTCCAAAGTCTATGTTTTCCTAGAAATTTTGTTCCATTGTCTTATAAGGAGAATAAACATGCTGTGAAATAAAGCGTCAAATATAATAATGAACAGGTGCTGAGGTACCTCTGCACACATGGAGTTTTCTGAGGAGTGTGGCATCTGCTTTCCTGTCTAGTAAATCTGATATTTGCTAGAAACAAAGTCAGCATTCCCAGCAGGCATCAGGCACCTGTACTCATGTCCCTGCAACACAGAGAGCAAAGGACTCTTTGAGTCCCTTTTACTATCTCAGGAATAGAGGGTAACTTATTTTTTAATTAGCTTTTCTGCCAGGGTGCTTATTTGGCTCAGTTGGTTAAGCCTCTGCCTTCAGCTCGTGTCATGATTCCAGGGTCCTGGGATTGAGCCCCACACATCAAGCCCTGCATTGGGCTCCTCGTTCAGTGAAAAGACTGCTTCTCCTTCTCTCCCTGCCTGCTGTTCCCCCTGCTTGTGCTCTCTCTCTTTCAAATACAATCTTTAAAAAAACAATTAGCTTTGCTGCCAATATTTGAAACCACAGGCTTATAGTTCATAGAGCTTGAAGTGCAATAACAACAACTATAATAACAATAACAACAACTGCTTACATTTGCCTATGTACCAGGCACTATTCTCAGCCCTTGAAGTGTATAATTTCCTTTAATCCTCACTACGGTTCTATGAGGTATGGGCTGTTATCCCAATTTCACAAAGGAAGACAAGGAGACAGAGAGAAATTAAGCAGCTTAGGTAACAGCTAGCAAATGGCAGAGCCAGGGTCAAAATCCGGGAATTCTGGTCTTCAAACCCACACTCTTAACCACTGCACTGTAGTGCACTTATGCTATATATGCTGTTTTACTCTGGATGACTGATTGGGACATCAGGAAGGGCAGGGCATTTGTCTAAGGTCATAAAGATAGTCAATGGAAGATCCTGGACTGGAAGTCAGTGTCCTTTCTACTTTGTCATCCTGTTCTTATCAATATCATTCTGTGAATTTGACTTTCTATGGCACCCAAGAATCCTCACATGCTTCTTGAGTAGTCACTTATTTATTCTTTCAGCCTCTCTGTAAGGTTAAGAGAAGACACATACTGGATTTTTCATTTTCCAGATAGGGAAGCTGAGTTCCAGGATGGGTTTAATGTCATATCTGGTCTGTACTGTCTGCTGTTATGTCTGTTGCTCATTTCCTTGTTCTTCCTCTGGCTTCAGGATTCAGCTGGGTAGCTGTCTTTACAAAGATTTCTAGACTTTCTAGCCCTATGTGATATGTCCAAAAGGTTGGTTATTTGTTAGAGAAAGGTAAACTTGAAAGAATCCAGTGCCCAAAGCCAAGTCTTGGTTTTCAGTTGATATTGGCTTTAAGATCATTTGGGGGTTTTCCTTTTTTAGATGTACTTTAATAGAAAGTGAAATAGAAATCCCATGATATCAAAACTGGAAGGGACCTCCCAGCTCATCTGGTCCAACTCCCTTATGGATAAAAAAAACTGAGGCCTATAGAGGCCCAGTTACTTTTCCAGGCTCTCTGAACTCTCTTGTCATTGTTCTTATCATTCCATGACTCTGAGAGAGGTCTTACCTTAACAGAAGGAGTAAGAGGAACCAGTTTCTCATAATGGCGCAGATACACAGGTAATGCAAGGAGACTTTATATCTGCAATAATACGGTCAATCTGAAATTCCCAGTTTGGTCGTGAAGGTCTAAAAAGCCCATATATTGTATACCAACTTGAAGTATCTCTGGTTGTAGGTATCCTACAAGTAAATAGAAAAAAAAAAATCTGTTTGAGGCTATCTCCTACGGAGAAAATGCCGGCTAAGAAAGAACATGGCTGTTGGACCAGAATTTCTAAATTTAAATCCTGGCTCTATACTTACCCACTGTGTGAGCTTATCAGTGCCTCAGTTTCCCTTTCTGTAAAATAGGGATTCCTATATAGTACCTGCTTTATACGTTCCTGGGTAGATTATATGAATTAATTCATATAAAGTACTTAGAACAGAACTTGGTACCTAGTGAGCATTCAATAACTGTTAGTTATTTTTAGTCATAAGATTGCTTAAGTCAGCCAAAAGGCCTCCTCCCTGTGCTGAGCCAGTGTGCATGTTGTTGAATTCTTTCCAACTGGAAATACTCTTTGAACATCATAGATGGGGGAAGTAGCAAAGCCACTTTTTTTGACGCGTAAATGTGCTCGTGCTGAACATGCTTACTCCTAGAGCCCAGACCAAACTGCTGGCTTCCAAGAGAGAAAGGCAGAGATAGCCACAGTTTGGCTCAAGTACAATGGAGCCAATTTAAGTGTGTATTATGGTGAGGTATCTTGGCATCTACCTTCCTATTTCCTTGCCCGACCCTGGCGTGAGCTTGCCAAGATACCACCTCCTCTAGGGTTCCCAAAGTCACCGTTCTCTAAATGTTTCATTGTTTTTTTAAGTAAAAGAGATTTTGAAACATTGGAATTCTGTATGTGCCTGCTCATTGTGACACCTCCCAGGGCTGAGAGAGACCTGAGATCACAAGACTCCATTCTCTCAAGTGAGTTTTCTACTTTTAACTTGTCATTTCTTCCCCCTTAGGCCAGGAACCATCACTTTGCAGGCCCTTTCAGAAGCTAACAGAAGGCTATGGATGGAGGCCATGGATGGAAAAGAACCTGTAAGTTACCTCAGGATACTAGAGAAACCTCAGCACCATAGTCCAGTGTGTGAGTGCCCTTAGTGGTACCAGTGCATCTAGGACAATTAAACGGTCAGATCATCAGACTCAAAATTTTAGATCTAGAAGGAATTGTTGACTTGACATTTCTTGTTTAAAAAGTAAGGCAGTTTGAGTTCCAGAGAGGGTGAGGGACTTCTCTGGGCTTACTCTCAGAAAAGGAATAACGGCTGGGCCTAGATTTCAGGTTTCTCAGCTTCTGGCTTCGGTGTTACCTTATGCAGCTGTGCCCACAAGATCTTCTTAGGAAAGAAAATTAAGCCTTTTTTTTCAGTTTATAAAATTAATATGTGTTCATATAGAAAGATGGAAAATAATTATCATAACGGAATAAGCATTTATTAAGATTTTATTCAAAATGGTTTCCTGCCCCCATCTGACATTCCCAAGTCAGCTTATTCTCTTTAAGGGTACAGCTGGTGGAGAAGATGGTACTGCCATCCCGTATCTCAAGATGTGCCAGTCCGTTTAGAACATTGTTACTCAGGAAGACAAGCAGTACCTTAAAAGGTTTAGTGATGATCATAGAAACGCCAACATGAAGAGTCAGAAATGATTAAAAAGCATTTTTTCTCTTTGGTATCTTCCACGTAGGTTTCTTCTAGTGGTATATGAACTAATATCGCCTTCGTAGTGTTGGAATTCCAGAATCTTGAATTTGCATCCTAGTTGTGCCATTCAGTGGTTGTGTGACTTTGAGCAAGTTATTCTCTCTCTCTGAGATTCAGTTTTCTTCTCTTCAGTAAGATGGGTTTAATGATCTCTGTTCTACCTACCTCACAGGGTTGCTTTGGAAAATCAAATGAATGGAAGTCTGTCAACCATAATGTGCTATGTTAGTTTTAGATGCTTCTACCTGGGCTAAAGAATGAGTGCAAAGCTACTGATATTCAATAATATTTGGATAGAGTCTAATGTTCTTGTTTTGGTCAAGGCAAAAATGTGCTAAGAGGGGGAAATATACTCCAGAGTGTTCTTTCTGTGTCTCCTCAGTGCCCTGGAGACTAAAGATGAGTGCCCAGATCTCAGATTGCATTTATAGCAACCAAGAAGGTAGCAGGAGAGAAGTGGTATTGTGAGGATTGCCATACAGAAAGTAGTGAATGACCTGTCTCTCCTCCCTCCTTCCCAGAATCCTGGAGCTTAACTACTGCATGCCTATGATGTTTCTCTAGGAAGATGGTAGGAGGCTCAGCGGCATTTTATTCTTGATTCCTTCTTCCGAACTTGTTCTCTCTTTAGGTTTTAAAGATCGAAGGATGCAGATGGCTTTTTGTGGAGAATAATATGGGTCCACTGAATATGGATCCTTAACAACTTGATTATGATAGACTTTCCACAAATATTTGTTTATAAAAGTGGCAGCAAGGGCTGGTCAGCGCAGAAATCTCACTCATTGAAATATCCAGGGGCATACAGACATGCAAAAAAATTTCTTTTAGAAGGAGAGCTTGTTAAAGCAGACTAACAGATCCCATGTCGAAGGCTTATTTCCTGCAGTTTCACATTATTATTGTTGCGGCTTTACTAAACACCCCAATTCACTAATCTTACACATGGTGCATATGCCTCTGTTTAAAGTGTCAAAGAAGATCAGGACTTGAAGGGACACCTACTCCAATCCTGATCATTTTAGAGATGTGAATTTTGAAGTGTAGAGAATGAAAAGGACATGCACGAGATTTCATGGTGAGGTAGAGGTGGAGCCAGGACTAGACTTCAAGAGTCAAGAATCTCTTCTTTTGTCTCTCACATAGCTATCAGTGTGTAGTTCAATATGACTCAGACAAATCTTGATCAATGCATGGATCTCTTTCAGTTGGACACTGGCTTTCCTACAGAGAAACACCCATTAATTAGCTGTTGGGGTAGGAGGTTGGTATTGGGAACATTTACATTTTGCCACCAATGCCCGTTAGCCATGTATCCGTTTGAAAACTATTTCTTTTCTCTCATGCTCTCTTGCTCCATCAGAAAAATTCTCCAAGCTTTACCTAAGTAAATCTCTAAGATGGGTAGGCTACAGCTTCAGCTGCAGTGAGCTTCTCTGCTGGTCTTCAGAGATTGTTAATTCAAGTGTTTGCTAGTGACCTAGGCACAGATGATTCTGTTTAGCCCACTTTTTCATCTTATTAAAGCTTAAGAGTCGCTAATGGTTTTGATGGTCTATCTGGGGAAAGAGATTTAGTATTATTTGCCACACTTACTTACAGTGATTCATAATAGCCATTGCTTTTTCTTTCTCTTCTTTTGTAGATCTACCACAGCCCCATAACAAAACAGGAAGAAAGTGAGTCAAATTTATGATCTATTGACATTACAAACCGCTAGCTGTCTTAATCACAGTTAGTACTTTCATCAGTAATATGTAATATTGATGCAAGCATATTTATTGATGCCTCTGTGTAGAATAAAATTCAGACCTATTTTTTTAAATATGTCTACTTATCGAAATAAGGAAGTCACTTTATCTTAGCTTATGTTGTGGGTAGTAATAGTAATACAGAGAAGAACATTGTATCTCTCTTGTTCTAAACACACGATGGAAATTATGTGCATTTCCATCCTAACATTTCATGTTTGATGTTGTTCATGCCTAAAACAAACATACTGCAATAGGATAGCTAAAAGCATTTTGTGTTATAAGAGTAAAAACGCTATTCTTCCCCTGAAAAAAATATCTTTCCATTTAAGGGCATTGGAAATGAAAAACCATAACCTTTATTCTCTCACTGCAGTCTCCTAGCATGATCAACAAATGTTTGGTAGGTAAAACTTGTTATAGTAGGATCTAACTCTGTTTTCCTTTGTTTGAAACAGTGGAGCTGAATGAAGTGGGGTTCAAGTTTGTTAGGAAGTGCATCAATGTCATTGAGACCAAAGGTAAGACATGAACCAGAGTATTGGTGGTGTTTGAATTTGGTCACTCTGAATTTATTCTGGGGCAATTTCTCTAAAGTAGCAATGATGCCATTTGTTGGTCAGGACTCATTTTAGCAATGAAGCCTATTTATAAGCCTTGAACACTAGACACAAATTTATAAAATTCTAGCAAATTCCAAACCATTGGTATCCAAGCATATTGGGAGAATTTGTGGTTTCCTGCTTTTAAAGAGAAAGAGCTTAAATAATCAAATGGTACAAAGTTCTAAGTTATACAAGAGAATTGTGTCCTAGAGATCTACTGTACAGTGTCAAGCCAGAGTTAGCAATGCTGTATTGCAGACTTAAAAATGTGCTAAGGTGGTAGATCTTGTGTTAAGAGTTCTTATCACAAAAAAATAATAATGAATAAAGAGGGCTGTAGGAAAGTTTTAGAGGTGATGGGTATGTTTCTGCATAGACTGTGCTGAGGGTTGGTTTCACTTATCTCCAAAGTCACCAAGTTGTATATATTAAATATGTACAGCCTCTTGTATTTCAGAGAGAGAGAGCATCAAACAGCATCAAATACCTGGGCACTCCTCAAGTAGTGTTATGAGAGTTCCATCACAAATAAATAAGAGTTCAATTTCTGCCACAATACATACTGGTTTAAAAATTGATGGAGTGCAAAGCTGAACTCAGACAAATGTGGAATCAGTGTTTTTTTAGGTTGATGATACTCTCTAGTTTCTGAGAATATTTACAATGTGGGCAGGTAGTATATGAGTCAAGCCTCTTTATCTTTGAAATGTTGCTAGAATTTCCCTATATGCAAAATGGCCTTTTGTTTCACATATGCCATATTCCATCCCTTTCTTCCTTTATCACTGCTCACGGGCAACTCAGGGTTGATATTTCCTCCTTTTTCAATTCAACCCTAGCTCCCTTCCAAGATGGCGGCACTATTCTCAGCCACCCGCTGCTACACACCTAAGCATATTTTTCTATTTACTATAGAGTATATTCTTTTCTGTTCACATTAATGAAATCTTGGTATAATCCAAATGAAAGTATGGAGAGAATAATTTGGAGAGAGGCTTCGAAACTGTTCCCCTAGAGCTTGGAGAGGGTAGGGAGACATTTTCCTCTTTGAACTGACACCAAGGTGTAAGTACCTATTTCTCTACCCTGAGGGAAATGAAAGGTCTAGCTATGGAAGCAAAACTGACCTCAATCTCTTTCCCTAGGGATCAAGACAGAGGGATTGTACCGTACTGTGGGCAGCAACATTCAGGTTCAGAAGCTACTGAATGCCTTTTTTGGTAACAATTTTAATTTCATAATTCTTATTGGAAATTGTGTATCAAAATAAAGGTGACCATAAGGCAAAGGAGACATTGCTATAAAAGGGTGTGGAATATTTAAGAAATAGTTTCAAAGGAAAAATGTACACATATTTGCCTACCCCGGCTCAGAGACAATCTTGCCTTGAAACAACTAGAATCTCTCCTTCTCCACATCATATTGACACCTCAGAACCTTTGCAATCTGGCTTCTACCCCAACCTCTCCACTGGAACTACTTTTGCCAGGCTTAGAAGATATCTTCTGTGAAATCCAGTGGACAATTTTCAGACTCTCTTGCTTGATCTCCTTGTGGACTACTCCCTCCTTTTTGAAACTTTCTTCATGTGTGACTTCTGTGACTCAACATCTTGTGATTTTTCTAAAATCTGTATTAAACCTTTCAAGTGACTCTTGTCAGGTCCTTTTTCCTCTTCTGATCTTTTCAGTCTTGGCTGCGTATTTTCAAGCATTCCATCTTTGCTGCCCTTTGCTTCGTCCTCTACATGTATTGCTAATGAATAAATACTAACCTGGTTATGCATCACATTTTTCCCTTTTTACATGTCTAGTAGTTTTTAAAGTTTTTATTTAAATTCCAGTTAGTTAACATACAGTGTGATAGTTTCACATGTATGATATAATGATTCAACACTTCCATACAACACCAATTGCTCATTACAAATATAATCCTTAATCCCCATCACCTATTTAACCCATCCCCCTACCCACCTCCCCTCTGATAGCCATCACTTTGTCCTCTATGGTTAAGAGTCTGTTCTTGGTTTGCCTCTCTCTTTTTTTCCCCTATGCTCACTTGTTTGGTTTGTTAGATTCCACAAATGAGTGAAATCATACGGTATTTGTCTTTATCTGACTGACTTACTTGGTTTAGCGTAATGCTCCCTAGCTCCATCCATGGTGTTGCAAATGGCAAGATCTCATTCCTTCTGATGGCTGAGTTTTATATATATATATATATATATATATATATATATATACACACACACACACACATATATACACATTTGTATATACATTTATATATGTATGTGTGTATATGTATATACACTTATATACATATATATGTATATACACTTATATACATATATATGTATATAAAAACATACACCACCTCTTTATTTATTCATCAGTCAATGGGCATTTGGGCTCTTTCCATATTTTGGCTTATATTCATAGTGCTGCTATAAACGATGGGGTGCATTTATAATTCAAATTAGTATTTTGTGTTCTTTGGTTAAATTCCTAGTAGTATAATTGCTGTATCGTAGGGTAGTTCTCTTTTGAACTTTCTGAGGAGCCTCCATACTGTTTTCCAGAGTGGACACACCAGTTTGCATTCCCACCAACACTGCCAGATGGTTCCTCTTTCTCTGCGTCCTTGTCAACACCTATTGTTTCTTTTGTTGTTGATTTTAGCCATTCCAACTAGTGTAAGGTGTTATCTCGTTGTAGTTTTGATTTATATTTCCCTGATGATGAGTGATGTTGAGCATTTTTTCATGTATCTGTTGGCCATCTATTTGTCTTCTTTGGAAAAATGTCTATTCATGTCTTCTGCCCATTTTTTTTAACAATTATTTGTTTTTTGGGTGTTCAGTTTTGTAAGTTCTTTGTAGATTTTGGATATGAGCCCTTTATCAGACATGTCTTTTGCAAATATCTTCTCCTGTTCTGTAGGTTGCCTGTTAGTTTTGTTGATCGTTTACTTTGCTGTGTAGAAGGTTTTTATTTTGATGAAATCCCAATAGTTTATTTTTGCTTTTATTTCCCTTGCCTCAGGAAACATATGTAATACGAAGTTGCTTTGGCCAATATCAAAGAGGTTACTGCCTGTGTTCTCCTCTAGGATTTTGATGGTTTTTCATCTCACATGTAGGTCTTTAATGCATTTTTTGTGTATGGTGTAAGAAAGTGGTCCAGCTCCATTCTTTTGCATGTAGATTACCAGTTTTCTGAATACTATTTGTTGAAGAGACTGTCTTTTTTTCCATTGATATTCTTTCCTGCTTTATTGAAAATTAACTAACCATTCAGTGGTGGATACATTTCTAAGTTTTCTATTCTGTTCTATGTGTCCATTTTTGTGCCATTGCCTTACTGTCTTGATCGCTACAGATATGTAATATAACTTGAAGTCCCTAATTGTGATGACTTCATCTTTGCTTTGCTTTTTCAAGGTTGCTTTGGCTTCAGGGTCTTTTGTGGCCCCATACAAATTTTAAGATTGTTTGTTCTAACTCTGTGAAAAATGATGTCAGTAATTTGATAGGGGTTGCTTTGGGTACTATAGACATTTTCATAATATTTATTCTTCCAATCCATGAGCATGGGATCTTTTTCCATTTCTTTGTGTCATCTTCAATTTCTTTCATCAGTGTCTTATAGTTTTCAGAGTACACATCATTTACCTCTTCAGTTAGGTTTATTCCTAGGTATGTTACGTTTTTTGTGCAGTTGCAAATGGGAGCAATTCCTTGATTTCTCTTTCTGCTGCTTCATTATTGGTGTATAGAAATACAACAGATTTCTGAACATTGGTTTTGTATCCTGCAACTTTACTGAATTCATTTATCAATTCTAGCAAGTTTTTGTGTAGTCCTTCAGGGTTTCTAAATATAGTATCGTGTCATCTGCAGATAGTGAATACTTGACTTCTTCCTTGCCAATTTGGATGCCTTTTATTTTGTGTGTGTGTGTGTGTGTGTGTGTGTGTGTGTGTTGTCTGATTGCTGTGGTTAAGACCTCCAGTACTATATTAAGTATCAGTAATGAGAGTGGACGTCCCTGTGTTGTTCCTCACTGCAGAAGAAAAGCTCTCAGTTTTTCCCCACTGAGGATGATACTAGGTGTGGGTTTTTCATATATTCCCTTTGTTTTGCTTAGGTATTCCCTCTAATCCCTTTTGAGGATTTTTTTTAAAAAAATTGCTTATTATATTATGTTAGTCACCATACAGTACATCCCTAGTTTTTGATGTAAAGTTCCATGATTCATTACTTGTGTATAAGACCCAGTGCACCATGTAATACATGCCCTCCTTTATACCCATCACCAGCCTATCCCATTCCCCCATCCCGCTCCCCTCTGAAGCCCTCAGTTTGTTTCCCAGAGTCCATAGTCTCTCATGGTTCATTCCCCCTTCTGTTTACCCCCCTTTCTTCTTCCCTTTCTTCTCCTACCAATCTTCCTACTTCTTATGTTCCATAAATGAGTGAAACCATATGATAATTGTCTTTCTCTGCCTGACTTATTTTGCTTAGCATTATCTCCTCCAGTCCTGTCCATGTTGCACCAAATGTTGAGAAATCGTTCTTTTTTTTTTTTAAGATTTTATTTATTCAACAGAGATAGAGACAGCCAGTGAGAGAGGGAACACAAGCAGGGGGAGTGGGAGAGGAAGAAGCAGGCTCATAGCGGAGGAGCCTGATGCGGGGCTCGATCCCATAACGCCGGGATCACGCCCTGAGCCGAAGGCAGACGCTTAACCGCTGTGCCACCCAGGTGCCCCAAGAGAAATCGTTCTTTTTGATGGCTGAGTAATATTCCATTGTATATATGGACCACAGCTTCTTAATCCAGTAATCTGTTGAAGGGCATCTTGGCTCCTTCCACGCACGATGTGGCTATTGTGGATAATGCTGCTATGAACATTGCGGTGCATATGGCCCTTCTCTACACTACGTCTGTAACTTTGGGGTAAATACCCAGTAGTGCAATTGCTGGATCATAGGGTAGCTCAATTTTTAACTTTTTGAGGGACCTCCACACTGTTTCCCATATTGGCTGTACCAACTTGCATTCCCACCAACAATGAAAGAGGGATCCCCTTTCTCCGCATCCTCTCCAACATTTGTTGTTTCCTGCCTTGTCCATTTTTGCCATTCTAACTGGTGTAAAGTGGTATCTCAATGTGGTTTTGATTTGAATTTCACTGATGGCTAATGATTTTGAACATTTTTTCATGTGTCCGTTAGCCATTTGTATGTCTTCATTGGAAAAGTGTCTGTTTATATCTTCTGCGCATTTTATGATTTGTTTATTTGTTTCTCGCGTATTGAGTTTGAGAAGCTCTTGGTAGATCTTGGATACCAGTCTTTTATCTGTAGTGTCCTTTGCAAATATCTTCTCCCATTCCGTGGGCTGCCTCTTAGTTTTGATGACTGTTTCCTTTGCTGTGCAGNGATGACTGTTTCCTTCGCTGCGCAGAAGCTTTTTATCTTGATGAAGTCCCACAAGTTCATTTTTTCTTTTGTTTCCCTCGCCTTTGGGGAACAAAGGAAAAAGTTGCTGTGGCCGATGTCAGAGAGGTTGCTGCCTATGTTCTCTTCTAGGATTTTGATGGTTTCCTGTCTCACGTTGAGGTCTTTCATCCATTTGGAGTTTATCTTTGTGTATGGTGTGAGAGAGTGGTCAAGTTTCATTCTTTTGCAAGTGCTTCAATATTCTCAAATCAATCTATGTGACAGTCCACATTAATAAAAGGAAAGAACCATGTGATCCTTTCAGTAGATGCAGAAAATGCATTTGACAAAGTGCAACACCCATTCATGATAACAATCTCAAATATTTTCATTCTTTTGCATGTAGCTGTCCAATTTTCCCAGCACCATTTATTGAAGAGACTGTCTTTTTTCCACTGGGTATTTTTTCCTGCTTTGTCAAAGATTAGTTGCCCAAAGAGCCCAGGGTCCATTTCTGGGTTCTCTTTTCTGTTCCATTGGTCTATGTGTCTGTTTTTGTGCCAGTACCATGCTGTCTTTGTGATCACAGCTTTGTAGTGCAACTTGAAATCTGGCATTGTGATGCCCCTAGCTTTGTTTTTCCTTTTCAACACTTCCTTGGCGATCAGGGCCTTTTCTGGTTCCACACGAATTTAAGGGCTGTTTGTTCCAGTTCTTTGAAAAATGTCATTGGTATTTTGAT
>NC_048238.1:49784417-49878826 GCF_002007445.2 Ailuropoda melanoleuca | reverse complement strand
GGGCCTTTTCTGGTTCCATACAAATTTAAGGACTATTTGTTCCAGTTCTTTGAAAAATGTCCTCGGTATTTTGATCGGGATAGCATTGAAAGTGTAGATTGCTCTGGGTAGTATGGACATTTTAACTATGTTAATTCTTCCAATCCATGAGCATGGAATATTTTTCCATCTTTTTATGTCTTCCTCAATATCTTTCAAAAGTGATCTATAGTTTCTAGCATATAGGTCCTTTACGTCTCTGGTTAAGTTAATTCCAAGGTAACGCATGGTTTAGGGGATGTACTGTATGGTGATTAACATAATATAATAAAATAAAATTAATTATTAAAAAAAAAAAAGAAATGCAACTGATTTCTGAGCATTGATTTTGTATCCCTCCACGTTACTGAATTGCTCTCTAAGTTCTAGTAGTTTGGGGGTGAATTCTTTAGGGTTTTCCATATAGAGTATCATGTCATCTGTGAAGAGAGACAGTTTGACTTCTTCTTTGCCGATTTGGATACCTTTGATCCCTTTTTGTCTTCTGATTGCTGTTGCAAGGACTTCTAGTACTATGTTGAATAATAGTGGCGAGAGTGGGCATCCTTGTCATGTTCCTGATCTTAAGGGAAAGGCTTCCAGCTTTTCCCCATCAAGAATGATATTTGCTGTAGGCTTTTCATAGATGGTTTTTATGAAATTGAGGAATGTACCCTATATCCCTACGCTCCCATCTTTTCTTTTATTAATGTGGTCTGTCACATTGGTTGATTTGAGAATACTGAAGCACTTGCAGCCCAGGAATAAATCCCACTGATTGTGCCAAATGGTTCTTTTACTGTACTGTTGGATTCAATTTGCTAGTATCTTGTTGAGAATTTTTACATCCATGTCCATCAAGGATATTTGCGTACAGTTCTCTTCTTCAGTGAAGTCTTTATCTCCTTTTGGTATCAGAAAAATGCTGGCCTCAAGAATGAATTTGGACGTTTTCCTTACTCTTCTAGTTTTTTGAATAATTTGAGAAGAGTAGGTATTAACTCTTCTTTAAATATTTGGTGGAATTCCCTTGTGAAGCCATCCGGCCCTGGACTTCTGTTTGTTGGGAGATTTTTGATTACTGACTCAATTTTTTAGTGGTTTTCAGTCTGTTCAAGTTTTCTATTTCTTCCTGTTTCAGTTCTGGTAATTTATATGTTTCTGGAAACTATCCATCTCTTCCAGGTTGTCCAATTTGTTGGCATAGTATTTTTTATATTCTCTTATAATTGTCCTTCTGTAGTATTTGTTGTTATTTTTTCTTTCTTATTTGTGATTTTATTTTTTTGGGTCATTTCTCTTTTCTTCTTAATAAGCCTGGCTAGGAGTTTATCAATTTTATTAATTTTTTCAGAGAACCAGCTCCTGGTTTCATCGATTTGTTCTATTGATCTCTTGGATTTTATATCATTGGTTTCTACTCTAATCTTTATTATTTCCTTCCTTATGCTGGCTTTAGGCTTCATCTTTTCTTTTTATAGCTCCTTTAGGTGTAAGGTTAGGTTGTGTATTTGAGATATTTCTTGCTTCTTGAGGTAGGCTTGTATTGCTATATACCTCCCTCTTCAGAGTATTTCTAGCAATTTTGATTAGATTCTGAAAATCATGGGTATTGCATGTCTTGATTTTGTTAACTTCTATTAAAGAGTATTGAAATTTGTTTTTTAGGTAGTTATTTGTAGATCAGCTTTGTCCATTTGAGGCTTCTTTATAAGCTTGTTAGGACAAATATAAGGTATCTTTTACTGGCTAGGATAGCCCTACTACTAAAGTCTGCCTTCCTTTGTCTCTTCATTCTTATTGGTTGGAACTTAAACATCTCCCAGCTTTGCATCACTTCTTGGAATTGTTCAGCTTAAGATTCCCTGATATTTCATTGGCTAACCTCATAGATTTTTTTAAAGATTATTTATGTATTTATTTATTGTTTATTTTAGAAAGAGAGAGAGAGCACAAGTAGGGGGAGGAGCAGAGGGGGAGGTAGAGAGCGAGGGAAGGAATGTCAAGCAGACTCCGTCCTGAGCGCAGATCCCAATGTGGGGCTGGATCCCATGACCCTGAGATCGTAAGCTGAGCCAAAGTGAAGAGTCGGATGCTCAACTGACTGAGCCATCCAGGTGCCCCTAGCCTCATAGATTTTTACCATGGCCACTCATGGCTTAGTATTCAATGACAGACTCAAGGAGACCCATGGAATTTTTTTTTTTTAGTTCTTTCTCTATACAGCTCCTTCTTTTATGGTACACTGCCCTGCAAATTCTAGCTGCCCCAGTCTGCCTCTCTAAACTCCAGTCTTTGTCTCTTCACCTGAGCAAGACTTCCATGCTCATCTTGAAGTTCTCATTCCCTGTGCTACCATTCAGAAAGTGCTTTCAGGTACCAAGCAGCGGCAATGGTAGGGATTTATTTTACTTGTTTCCACTATTTTCAGAGTCTTGGTCCTATGCTATACTTTATTCAATGACTACAAATAGCCCTTTCTTATATTTTGTCCATTGTTCTAATTGTTACCACAGGAGAGCAAGTCTAGTACCAGTTACTCCAACAAGACCTGGAGTAGAAGTCCCTCCATGGGGTTTTACTAGCACCTCTGTGCTGACAGCACCCAAAAATCTCCAGTCTAGACATCATCTCCTGAGTTCTAAATTCAGTGTATTCAGTTTCTCACTGGACCTGTGGTTCCCAAACATAAATTTAAGTCATGGCACATTAGAATGATCACATCTGTAAAGCATACTCTGTTAAAGGAACAAAACTGATTGTGGCAGAGGTGTTAATCTCCAAGGGCTGAAGGAATCAGAATTGGAATTGTCATAGACTCTCTCTGTACATAGATGTTTCATAGATACATCTATTTGACATGTCCAGAACTAAACTGAATTGTTTTTATCTTTCTTCAAACCTGCTGTTCTTCCTTTTGTGAATGGTAGTCAACTATCTGATAATCAGTTTTCATAAAGCGTCAGAAAACAAATTGAGTGTGGAGAGCTGCAGTTAGAATAAAGTACATATTTTTGTCTTTTCTGTGATGCATAGCTTACCTTCCATAACCCTGTAGGCCTGACACCCTAACCCTGTTAGTATTTGAGGATGCTACAGCATGTAATAATAGCAGGTGTAGTGTTTTTGTATTATAGAGTACATCATAATTGCCTCAGTATATGTTTGCATTACATCGCTTTACATTCTTGACTTAAAAATTCACATTGTCCTATTCCTGGCCAGTTACATCACATTTTATAAGCTATAGGACACTTTTTTTATTTATGAAAGGGCTTAAAGCATGGCCCAGAATATTTAGTCTCTGAATAATTATTGAACTCAGATTAACTGTTTAGAATTCTCTGTCTAGTATCACTACATTCTTCTACCTAATATATAATAAGCTAAAACATGTGCCATGCTCGGCATCCTACTGATTCTCTTACAGGCTTCAATAGGACTGAATTGGTTCCCTCAAATCACACATGGCAATACAATTTGATTCATAATATCATAGAAAGTGGCAGGGCTGTTATATTGTATCTATTCAGCATCAAGCTCCAAATATCAGTACTTACATGAATATCTGAAAAGTAGACCAAGAATTTCTGGATATAAATACTTATACATAAAAAATAAAACAGTGTCAGTTTACTTATTTATGCATAAAAGTGGTAATCCCTGATCCTTTCTCCAATTCTAATTCTAGATTTGGTGATCCTTATTCATTTAGCAAATAATTTGAGTATCTACCAAGGGTCAGGCATTTTGCTCAAGGATGTAGATTAGAGTGAACATATATCCCTTGCATTTCCTACCTTCATGGGGCTTACATTCTATAGGAAAGACTGTCGTTCTGCTAACTGAGAATTTTTATTTGTGTGGGGTGATCGCCCTTCTAAGCTTTTTTTTTTTTTTTTTTTTTTTTTTTACGTCTTCTGGGGATTCTCACTGGGATCCTCAAAGTTGTCTTTCTTCTTTTCATCCTACCCTGATCTGTTCCTGCACCACTGGGGCTGGCTGCCTTGGCTTTGTATAGACTCATCATGATTGATCCCAGGAGGAAGAGCATCCTTCTCCTTTTGCTCGCACTGCATGTTTTTCTCTCTTCTTTCCTTAAGTTTCATGCTCTATGCCAGTCAAAAGTACACTTCCAGCGATGTTTTTTAACTTTAACAACCTTTAGACTACTTTCTTTATAGCAGCTTCTACAACACATGACTGTGGGATTTTTTCTGTTGTTTGCTAAAAGCTTCCATTCTTTCCCCACCTGAAAATCTGTCTTTTTGGCAAATAAAATATAACACAGACCAGAGAGTAAATGGGAGGGGGGAACACATCCAAATCCATAATTCCAATTTTTCATTCAGTCCACCATTGGGTTAGTCACATTCTTCCCCCTCCCAAGATTGTTGCACTATGCTCTAGGTCAACAGATCCTACAAACTGAGGGGTAGCATCTTCACTCACGCTGAATCCATCATAAACTACTCTAATCACAGAGAAGCTAATCTGATTACCTCACAAACAGCGTGGTGCTACATCTAAGTGTTCTGTTTCTCCACCCCTTATCCAGTCATAGTCATCTTATTAATGATAATGCCTATTATATTATAATATAATAATTACGTATATTTATATTATAATCTTAACAATCATGCTCATGATAATACCAGTGTACCTAGCACATAGCCGGTACTCAGTAACTGTTCCTTCTGTGGAACTCTAATATCTTGTGCTTCAGAGAGTATTTCACAATGACTGAAACAGAGGGGTAAGATAGAGCAGGGAGACTGGATGTATTGACATGTGTCCTTTATGAAGTTGATTCTGGCTGGGAAGCTGTATATGGAAAAGCATTATTCCCACAATACTGTTACCTAATGCCGGAGGCCTACTGAACTAAACAGAAGAGAAATGAACATAGTGAGTGAAGTAACAAATCATTGGTAAGATGTTACTTATTTAGGTTTTAAAATTTCTCCTTTTATCTTTATGCTATTAAAAGGAAATACATTTAATTTTCAGAAACCAAATGAAACACCTAATGTAATCATATGTAGACAGTTAAATAGAATAGAGATGATAGTCGAGTTTTTAAAAAAATTCATACCTAACTATTCAGCATCTGAAGACTTAAGTTTAGTATTAAACTCACATATATCTGGACAAATAGATAATAAATATGTATGAAAAAGGAACAACTTCAAATTATATGAGCTCTTTGAATAACAGAAAAGTAATACCCTTAGCAAATAAAACAAAACCATATCGCACTCCACTTAGGAGCTGCAAAACTTGAACTCTATGCATTCATCTATAAAACAACTCTGTAGGTTAATAACCTTTATTATACTCAAGTATAGTGGGGAGCTTTACCTTTCAATACATATCAAGGCACTTTTATTCCTAAGGTCAGGGGTGTGTGTGTGTGTGTGTGTGTGTGTGTGTTTTAAAAACTTATACAGGTTCAATACTTTAATCACAGTTATACTTAGTAACCTCGATAGGTACTTTGAGTATTCTCAGATCGTGTGTGCTTTGCACCAGTACTACTAAAGGCTGGAATAATTTGTAAATAGTTAATGTTGTCCTTTTTAAAATTCTTTATTTGCCCTCAGTTTTGAAGCTAGAAATAAAGTTAGTGGTCTGAAAATTTGTTCTTTTTCCATTGTTTTCTTAAAACCTGAATAACTGATACCAAATTCATCTTTAGTTCCCAACTATTGCCCTTTTCTAACATTCTTGTCAATGTGTGAAAAGTGGGTTAGAAATATTCGTGTCAGGGGTATCTTAATTTACAAAAAAGTTAAATTGTTGACATATGAGTCTGATAACCTCTTTACCCTACCTGCTACCTGCTGCTGGGTTTCTAATCTGGAGAGTCTATGTCTTATCTCACCATGAATAAGGAACCAAGGAACTTTTTGCACTAATGTCCTATTGCTACTGTAACAAATCAGTCTTATGGAGTTAAAATCAAGATGTTGGTGGGATTGCATTCGCTCTGGAGGCTCTAAAGGAGAATCTGTTCCTTTGCCTTTTGCAGCTTCTAGGAGCTGACTACTTTCCTTATTTCCTATGTGCCAGGCACTGTATCAGGTGGTAGGTGTAGAGCAGTGAAAAGACAGACAAAAATCCCATTCCTCATGGAGCAGAGTCTCGCAGCAGCCGTATAGTTCATGGGTATAGTCATACATTTTTCTCCCAGAATAAACTCTGAATTATCCCAGACTGAGGGTTTTGTTGATCTCCACCTGGCAGTAGTGGCAATTAGAAAAGAGAAATCACAGTGTTCCTTTTTGAGAAAGCAGCCTGCTTCTTGAGCCAAGGTCTTTCATACTATTTATAAATGAAGCATTTAAGAAGAACATATTAACTTTGGGATAATGTAAAAGTATTCTTTTTTTCTGATATGGAGTATATATCTCATTTCCTCTGTCTGAACTCCACTGGTTCTCATTTTCTTCCTGGTCTTATTTCTTATCTTCTGCCTCCTGTCTTGGCTTATGAACCCTTTTCTATTTTCCTTAGACCAGTCTTATAGGTCACACCATTTCATCCATTGATTCATCCAGTGTTTATTGAATGTCTACTATATGATAGACACTAGTGTTTATGGCTGCTGTTTACCTCTCTTTATCTTTTTTTCCCTCTCATTCTTCACATATCCCTTGCTTTCCATTTTATCAATTTACTTTCGTAAAATGTCTCCCATTAGCTCATACTGGAGACCATTTCAGATACAAGTAACCGGTCAATTCAAACCAGTCAATTCAATCAGAAATGAAAGACTAGTCTTCTCTAGATCGAACCGAGCTGTCATCTGGGAAAATTGCATTTACAGAATTCTCAGGTAGGTAGTACATGCTCTAGCATTCCTCAGTCTATGTTTTATTTTGTTTTTTTTACAAGATGCTTGGATCTCTAGGAATCTAATATCCAGCACAATGGCTGACATAAGAAATATTTGTGGAATGAACGAGTGCCGTAATGATAATCCCAAAAGTCACAAAACTTATGACACAGTGCTGGCCACAGCAAAATCCAGCTATAGCCCCATATTCATATATTTCTCATATAGTTTTAATAACGGTACAAGTAATTGCCAGTTACATTTAGCAATCTTTCTCATACTTTTTCAAATAAAAACAAACATTACAAATCAGCAAAATCTGTAGAATAAGAATGCTCAGCAAGTCCCATTGTAGTGTGAGTATACATTCTAAATTGATTTCACAGATTGATCGGTCTATACGTATACTCACAATTTTACATTCCATGGTAGGTACATGTACTGCTAAAATATAAACTGAGGCATATTAAAAATTTTAAGAGCTAATTTGGGGAAAATCCATTTGAATTGGGCAGCATTCTGTCTAGCAGATAGAAAAGAGCTGCAAGGCTCTGTAGAAAATGAAAGACTTTTATAGGCAGATGGGAGCAGCAATAGGATGTTATATTAGGGGGAAAAGTAGGTTGCTTATTGCAAGGTTACTTTCCTTTAGGGAATGACAGGGGTCTATCAGACATATAATCTAACTAGTGCTGATCAAGTGATTCCTGATAGACTGGTTTAAAATTCCTTTTCTGGGAAAAACAAAATAATAAGTCTCAATTTGGGCAATGTGGGGCTTAACATAAGCGACTTCATTTTGGGCCTGTTGTCTTATGTTTTAAGAAGTCCACCTTTTCTGAACAGGCTCTCAGCCTAATTGAAAGATGTGATCAAATTTTAAGGCACCACTGCTACTTCCAGCTACTGCACTGGAGTGCTCACAGGTTTTTGGTTTTTTGATTTTTGTTTCTGAATATATGTCATGACATCAGGTTCACATTCTTTAAGTTGTTCATTCTCTTTGCTCCTTTTCTGACGTTCTAATCTCAGGGAGGTCATTTTCTTGGTGATTAGCAGCTGTGAGCATGCATTTAAAGATTTTGAGAGAATACAGTGTACAAGGGAGA
Organism: Ailuropoda melanoleuca; assembly: GCF_002007445.2. NCBI lineage: Eukaryota > Metazoa > Chordata > Mammalia > Carnivora > Ursidae > Ailuropoda > Ailuropoda melanoleuca. The sequence goes on along the minus strand of NC_048238.1, from coordinate 49,870,861 downwards.
CTGCTATGATTATTATAAGCAAGATAATTCCCAATGTCTGGAATGTACTTTGGAGCCATGGTTCCCAAGACCCAAACCAATCAGAATCTAAGAAAGTCAAAGAAAGTCCCTATTGAAGTTGCTTTCTTAATCCAAGTGAGTTGTTGCTGAGTCTCAACTTCCCCAGAGGTGTCAGTCCAAGTGCAGCATGTGGTATTGGCCGTAGCACAAACACCTGCCTGCTTAACTGAAAGATAATCAAGGGCTATCCTATTATCAAAACAACTTTGTCCAGAGAGTCTAGGGAATTTTTGTTGGGCAGTTATTACTTGAGTAGTAGATTCAGGCATAGTTACCAGAGTTAAGGAGCATTGTCTTCCTGTGTATTAACAGAGACGAAAAGCAAGTAGTGAAAGGCAAAAGGAATAAAGGCTTCCTATTGGAGATGAAGATCCTGATCTACAATCTTGGGAGAGCTCTTCACCTGTTATACGCAAACAATGAATCATGGAACACTACATCAAAAACTAAGAATATACTGTATGGTGACTAACATAACATAATAAAAAAATTATTTAAAAAAAGGAAAATCGTAAAGTGTAAAAAAAAAAAAAGATGTCATCTACTTCTGGGGAGGAACCTCCCTACTCAATAATAATTTTAGATATCCAGCTGGTGTGCAGCTCCAAGAGTCTGGAGGAGCTTCTTAAAACTGGGAGTTGTGGACCTAAGGTTCAAGTTCCAGAAGTTTGACTCCTGTCTGGGTAGTGAGGGGGACCTGGTATAATCCCTTTCAAGGAGGTTCAAGAGCATTCTTTATTCTTAATGATTCCAAATTAGAAGGGTGGGAGAAAATTGGAAATATTAGTTTGGAAAATTATAGCTTGTAGCCTGGATAATTGAGGAAAGTAACAGAATTTAGAATCAACTCCAGTGTAGAGTCATATAACAAAATCTCAATGACAATAAATAGGACTAGAATTTGATATTTCAGAGTTGTGTTATAATTTTCTATAGAAACATTCATTTTTTTCTACAATCACCCTCATTTCTATCAAAGATAATCCCAGTGAGACTAATTTGTTTGCAAAATAAATCTAGTCTCACCACACTGGCCTGATTATTTATATGAGTGTAGCAAAAATAGATTGGCCATATAAGCTCTTTTTAAATCTGCTTTGCTGGAACTTTTCGTAAGTAATCTTAGAGTGGACTTTTAAAACCCTCTCCAGGCTAAGAAACCAAGCCAAGGACTCACCATCAGACTTCTGGAATACCTTTAGATTTGGATGAATTCCTCTCTTCATGAGGTCCCCAACATATTCTGAGGTCCCTAGGCCTGCCAGCAAGTGACCTCCTTTACTCATCTGGTTAGGCTGGCAGGAATCCTGTAAGCAAGGTACCAAGCTTGTTTTTCCAAGGGGCTTTATTGAGTCCATAAAGTCAACCTTAGTCCCTTAAAGCTGTCTCTTCATATGTGATCCTATGTATATTCTCACATACAACATTCCAGTCAAAGCATTGGTAACATAACCATTGTTTCCAGTTGTGTGTAAGGAGAACAGATTCTTACTGAACTTATTCAAATAAGTATATTGCCTTGAAAATAAGAAAACTCATTAAGTTTCCAAATTCTGGAGAAATCAGGTAGAGAGAAAAAGTAAATGGTTACATTCTGTTCAAAAAGTTATACTTTATAAAATAAGTATAATTCATAGATAGCTTAAGAGAAAAAGGTCTCCTTAAATCTGGATAAAAGAAAACATTAATGAACCAGCAATGTTTCAAAGAAAAAGTTTTAAAAAATATAATTATCCTCATTAGATCATTCATCTTGGTGTTATTGTTGTTCTGCTTGAATCCAGTTTTTTTCCATTAGTTCTGGACATTCTTGCTCAGTTCAGTTTTATACTGGTAAAGTTACCAGAAACCTGTATTCTAGAGTATTTGTCAGATTCTTTTCATGAATCTTTCCAAAGATGAAGTGCTTTTGCAAAAGCATCAGAGTAAATAATAACTGTCTGTAAATGGCAAAAGACTTACAAATGTCCATGGTTAAAGGTCTGAGGGTAGTTCACTATAATAGAATTGTCAACAAAATTTGGTTATTTCTGTGACATATAGCATTTTATGGTAATTACTGGAATTATGAGTGGTGATATTATACTAAGATGTATCAGATTTTTAGGAATTTCACATTTCTAGGTCAGTTATATCAATAACATGCATCCATGCAATATAACCTAAGATAGTTTATCATCATTTATCTAACAATATTCCCCATGTAATTTAACATACCGAATAAGCCTAATTAGTTTAACATTTCTCTTTAAAAGGTGAGAGACAAATCCTTTGAGATTTTCCAACGACCCTCTGAGAAATCTCAAAGTTAGTTTGAGGTAAAAATGACACCATTTAGAATTTGATTTTGAGAAAGTGTCAAAGGTTAGAACATTTGATTAAAAAGGATCAAAGATCCGTTTGGTTATATATTTAGCCAAAGTGACATAGAAGATGGTAAAGGCAAACAAGAAGTTTACATAGTTCTGAAAAAAACAGCTCTCTTTTTTTATTTTATTTTTTTAAAAAGATTTTATTTATTTATTTGACAGAGATAGAGACAGCCAGCGAGAGAGGGAACACAAGCAGGTGGAGTGGGAGAGGAAGAAGCAGGCTCATAGTGGAGGAGCCTGATGTGGGGCTCGATCCCAGGACCCCGGGATCACGCCCTGAGCCAAAGGCAGACGCTTAACCGCCGTGCCACCCAGGCGCCCCTGAAAAAAACAGCTCTCTTAATACTGAGAAGACTGGGTTTTCTTAATTAATTAAGGACCTGATAAAGACAATGTGAAGTATAGTAAGTCATTTTGGTCAGACACAAAATCTTTGCTTTCCATGTAGATTACTTTATTAAAAGATAAAGAAAAACCTTTCATAAGTTCTTATCAAGAGCAGACCAATAATCCAAGAAAATTCTGTCCTTTTAGCATATGAAGGAAAATTTTTAGCTTTAGTTATGTATTACATAAGTACACTATTGATATAATAGCTTGTTTTTAAAACCCTTATTATTTCTAGTAGTTTTAATTACATCTATTAATTATAATTCTTAACCTTTAGAATCCTTAAGTTCTAGTAAAAACCAAGAAGTAAACAATAGTAGACTGGAAAATATAAGTACATTTCATAATTTCTAGAAATATATTCTTTCTTAGTGTGAATTTTCCAGAGTGGCACAAAATATGTTTAATTATAAACTCGGATATCTGTTTCTCTATAAAAGGAAGCCTAAGGTAGATAAACCTATGTTTAATAATTGATGTTTCAGTGTTTTATCTTATTTGGAACTGATCTAGATATTCAATGAATATCCATCATTTAACTTATCTCAGTATAAATTTAATGTTTTATCTTACCAAAAAGATTTAGGAAACTATTTTTAAATAGACGTACCATAAAGTATAATTATTGTTAAAATAATACTCTTAAAATATCATTGACTATATTCCCTATGTTGTGCCCTTTATTCCTCTGATTTATTCATTCCATAGCTGGAAACCTGTTTATAAATGTTTACTTACATCTATTTAACTTATTATTCTTAACAATTACGTTTAAATTAGTCATGAAAATTTTATGAAATATTACACAGCTAACCATTATATTAAGTTCTCTTTCTTTCTGATAAATTCTGTAATAGAGATAACATGAGCTTATTTGACTTTTAGTAAACCTAGATAAAATAAAAGTGTTATATTTAATGCTGATAACTTTAAAGACATACCCATTTTAATTAAACCAACAAACTTAAATGAGCCTTTATTTACTGAAGATTATCCTAGCTCACATGAACTTGAAAAACATTTGGGTTGATTTATATACTTCTGATAGTATGCTTGATTTATATAAATTCTTGTTTGTTTTTAAGCCAGTTAAATAGAGCTGTTTATAAATTAAGTTTGGCAATATCATCTGGAGGGTTGAAAAATATCACACATCTATAACATACATATATAGACATTCATAAATGTACAAACTCAAAAGGAGATCTTATATATTTCATTTTAGCTTAGGGGAGAAGGCCTAAAAAAAAAGCCTTTCTATCGGGCTCTGAATATAAACTTCCAATTTGGCCAACTTCTGAATATAGAGTTACCTTAAAAAAATCATTTCAAATATCTTTTCAGAATTCAACTGGGACAAATAATAAATATTCCTGACAGTGTTGAACAACACTTGGATCCAAGAGTTGTCCCAAAAGAGGGTGCAGAAGATGCTACCCCCCAAGATCCAGAACCAAAAGAAAGAAATAGCCAAAAGAAAGAAAGATGTAGGCCATTCCCCTGAGAGTAGGCAATGGTTGGGAGGACCCTAGACGCAAATCGAATGTGACCTGCATTTCTGTTCAGCCATAGCTAGCCATAAATGGGCTACAAGCCCACATTTCTGTCTGGCAAATTTGGGAGACCCCCCCCAACCTGACAGTTGCCAAGCCAAGCTCTCAGGACACAAAACAAGACAAAGAAGAAGGCAATGGCTGTCACAATAAAGACCAACAACCCATGACAAAAGTATCTGAAAGCAAAGTCATGAATCACAGTTCAAAAATTTAATTCTTACAAAAGTTTAATTCTGCAAATCTGAATTTGATAAGGAAGGGACACTGTAAACGTTTACCTTTCTCTCTTGACTAGGCATTATAGAGATTTGTGAGAGCTGACTTTGGTAAGAATTCTCACCATTTGGTGGCTTCTGCCCATTTTTCTGGGATCCCATCTGTAGGCTCTAGAGCAAGTAGGGTGTCCCAGTGGGTATTATCATAGTCACCAGAAACTGTAGAGGAGGAAAAATAATTTTCCCTCTACCTTTTATAGTGAGTGCTTGACTGAGGCCCATTTATCTCTAGAAGACCTTCTAAATGGAGAAGCATACCTAGGTTAAAAGTTCTCCATTGTAGTCATTGTAATTCAAGATTATTTTAGTAAGGTTAAGTGCTTGTTCATCCTTAAAATAAAATTTCGTTCATCTGAGGCCTCACGCTGGAGCCAGTCCAGCTTAAGTCAGGCTCAGTCTGACCCCACCCAGTCTGGTTTCTAGATCAGTCTCAGTCTGATGCTGAACTCAGTCTGGTTTCCACATCAGACTCAGTCCAGAAAAATAAATGCTCACATAAAGTCTGAATAATGCAGAGGCTGCAGAACTAGGATCCAAGAGGGACTAACCCACAACCTCCAGAGTCAGCAAGAAAGCAACAAGCTCAAGGGGCTCAACTGGTACCCTTGTGTGGTTGCTTGTTGTTCCTGGAGGCCTTTGCGAGTGGGTTTCTCCTACAGATCCCATTTCCAACATGAGAACTGTTACAAGATAAAGTAAAGCATATTAAAAACTTAAAGGTATTTGAGCAAAAATCAATTTGAATCAAACATCATCTTAACAGATAGAAAGGAGTTCAGAGGAACTGTACAAAATGAAAGACTTTTATGGGCAGAAGAGAGCAGGAACAAGGAAGTTATACTAGCAAAAAAACCCATATTGGTTATTGCGAGCTTACTTCCCTTATAAAGGATGGCAGTGGTTTATTAGGCGGATTACCTAACTAGTGCTGAAAGGATAATTCCTGATTGTTTAAAAATTCAAACTGAGGGCTTCAGAGGGGAGGGGGATGGGGGATTGGGATAGGCCGGTGATGGGTATTAAGAAGGGCACATATTGCATGGTGCACTGGGTGTTATACGCAAATAATGAATCATGGAACACTGCATCAAAAACTGGGGATGTACTGTGTGGTGACTAATATAACAAAATAAAAATTATAAAAAAAATTCCGTTTTTTTTGAGAGCAAAAACTGTAATTTAAGTCTCACTTTGGTAACATGGATTTAGCATAAGTGACTCCATTCTGTACCTGTTGTCTTATTTTTTAATAACTCAAAATTCTATAGAATACAAAGAAGAGAACTAATAAATCATAACTAAAAGCATGAAACTGAAGAATAATGAACAAATTTAACAATAAGGATTTTTATTGCTCAGAATTAAAGTACAGTAATAAATGTTTCACTTTTCTATACTAACTTCATATCTTAAACGCATTTGTTGTTGTACCTATCACCTATCATACTGTATTGAAATTATTAATTTTTTAAAACTTTTTATTATGTTATGTTAGTAACCATACAGTACATCATTAGTTTTTGATGATTCATTGTTTGCCTATAACACCCAGTGCATCATGCAATATGTGCCCTCCTTAATACCCATCACCGGCCTATCCCAATCCCCCACTCCTCTCCACTCTGAAGCCCTCAGTTTGTACCCCAGATTCCATAGTCTCTCATGCTTCATTCCCTCTTCGGTTTACCCCCCTTCATTCTTCCCTTCCTTCTCCTACCAATCTCCCTGCTATTTCTTATGTTCCATAAATGAGTGAAACCGTATGATAATTGTCTTTCTCTGCTTGACTTATTTCACTTAGCATAATCTCCTACAGTTCCGCCCATGTTGATGCAAATGTTGGGTAATCATTCTTTCTGATGGCTGAGTAATATTCCATGGTATATATGGACCACATCTTCTTTATCCATTCGTCTGTTGAAGGGCATCTTGGCTCCTTCCACAATTTAGCTATTGTGGACAATGCTGCTATGAACACTGGGGTGCATATGGCCCTTCTCTTCACTACGTTGGTATCTTTGGGGTAAATACCAAGTACTGCAATTGTTGGGTCTTAGGGTAGCTCTATTTTTAACTTTTTGAGGAACCTCCACACTGTTTTCCAAAGTGGCTGTAACAACTTGCATTCCCACCAACAGTGTAAGAGGGTACCCCTTTCTCCACATCCTCTCCAACATTTGTTGTTTCCTGACTTGTCCATTTTTACCATTCTAACTGGCATAAGGTGGTATCTCAATGTGGTTTTGATTTGAATTTCCCTTTTGGCTAATGATTTTGAACATTTTTTCATGTGTCTGTTAGCCATTTGTATGTCTTCATTGGAAAAGCGTCTGTTCGTATCTTCTATTTTTTGATTTGATTATTTGTTTCTTGGGTATTGAGTTTGAGAAGCTCTTGGTAGATCTTAGATACCAGTCTTTTATCTGTAGTGGCATTTGCAAATATCTTCTCCCATTCTGTGGGTTGCCTCTTTGTTTTGATGACTGTTTCCTTTGCTGTGCAGAAACTTTTTATCTTGATGAAGTCCCACAAGTTCATTTTTTTCTTTTGTTTCTCTTGCCTTTGGAGATGTGTCATGAAAAAGGTTGCTGTGGCCAATGTCGAAGAGGTTACAGCCTATGTTCTCCTCTATGATTTTGATGGATTCCTGTCTCACATCGAGATCTTTCATCCATTTGGAGTTTATCTTTGTGTATGGTGTGAGAGAGTGGTCAAGTTTCATTCTTTTGCCTGTAGCTGTCCAATTATCCCAGCACCATTTATTGAAGAGACTGTCTTTTTTCCACCAGATATTTTTTCCTGCTTTGTCAAAGATTAGTTGACCATAGATCCGAGGGTCCATTTCTGGGGTCCCTTTTCTGTTCCATTGGTCTATGTGTCTGTTTTTGTGCCAGTACCCTGCTGTCTTTGTGATCACAGCTTTGTAGTATAGCTTGGAATCAGGCAATGTGATGCCCCCAGCTTTCTTTTTCCTTTTCAGCATTTCCTTAGTGATTTCGGGTCTTTTCTGGTTCCTCAAATTATTTTTTTGATGCATATCTCTCCCAGCAGAATTTTGTTTCTCAGAAAAATAGGAACAATTCCATACATAACTGTAGTTCATACCATTGCATAAAATTCCTACCATATATAGTTTTATAAAATATGGTTCCTATGAATTTCTACAGATAGCATTAGTACCACCAAGGTATCTAAACTGACATGTAATTAATATTTGGAAATAACAGGGGTGCCTTGGTGGCTTAGTCAGTTAAAAGTCAGCCTTCTGCTCAGGTCATGATCCCAGGGTCTTGGGATCTAGCCCCACAGGGGGGCTCCCTGCTCAGCGTGGAGCCTGCTTTTCCCTCTCCCCCTGCCTGCCACTCCCCCTGCTTGCTCTCTCTCTGTCTCTCTCTCTCTGTCAAATAAATAAAATCTTTAAAAGATATATTTGGAAATAACAGATAGTAATTAACAAGTTAGTAATATTTTCACATGGGAAGCCAGAACTCTCAAAGATGCCTAAATCCCCATCAGAGGCTATCCCTCATTTAAACTATGTAGATCAGAATTGGTAAAGGGAAATAACAGGTTTTTTTCTCTGTTGGAGGGCATCTTTTATTTGTTCTGCATATTGCCCCCATCCTTTCCTCACTGTTGTTCCTTTGCTGGCCAGATGATCACATCCAGCCTTTCTATAGGCTGTTCTTATCTAGTTAGGTAGTTCAGTTTTGATTATTTTTCCCACCCAATTCATCTTTTTCATTATTTTAGAGCGTACTGTGGTCTCCCTCTAGTGGGGAAACTGTCATCTCAGAAAAAAAAAAAAAACATTCTAAAGCCAAGCAGTATGGCCATACTTCCGTATTTGTCCACCTTGTGGATTCTTATTCACCTATTAGATTTCCGTTCTGTATCCACGGAAAGCAAACCACATCTTAGCCAATACAGTCAATCACTTCCTTTTCTCTACTAGTTCTGTACTTTATATAATTTCTATAATTGTGCATTTCCTACTGTGATATAATTACTTCCTGGCTTATGTGACCTGCTTCAACTGTGTCTTAAGGAGAGGGACTACTTCTTATTCTTGGTTGAGAATCATGTATACATGCATATCAAGAATTTCTAGAATCTTAATTCAATGGAATATGACTGTGGGCCTTTGAAATCTTTCACTTCCTTCTAGAATTCCTGGGGATATCTGGAATTTGTGACAGACACTGTTACCACAGATTTCCTGAATATTTAGAAATGATATGTTAGCAGAAGGGGTGAGAAAGCTTCTTGGACAAGACTTCTATTTTCAACATTAACCTCAGTCCTTTCAAGGACCCCTTAGACCAGTCTATCATCTGTTGCACAGTCCCAGCTGGGTGCTTTACCTCTGAGTACATTTTGGATATCAACTGCTCACACCTCTTAGATTTCAAAAAAGCCAGAGAGGATTCTGCTGTTTCTCTTCTCTGCTCCTTATGACTCCCTCTACCTCTCTCACCCTTTTCCCTTCCCTTCCCCCTCCTCTTTTTTTTCTCCTCTTGCCAGACCTCTATTTCTTTTAACCTTTTCCTATGGGAGTCCTTCTGTTCTAGGAAGCCTCCATTTTCCAAGCAATCATCTGCTCCAGGACCCTTCATGTCTCTCAGAGTAGTCAAGTTAGGACCCACTCAGCGTATATTGATTGTTTGCACACATGTAGGCAAACTTAGTGAAGAAACCTATCACCCTAGGGAAAGAAGCTACAGAGCTTCTTACTAAGTCAGTCCTAAGATTTTATCAAACTGTAATTACTTGTGTATCTCCAGTTTATTCTTCACTCTGGTGCCCAATGTGCAGCCACTCTCTTATATCTGTGGGTACCCACCAGCATTCTGGGGGATCATCCCACTCTTGAGCCAAAATGCTCACTTATTTAATTGCCTCCTAAAGAGACCAATAACCTGCCTTACTGGCTCCACCCATCCATCCTCTGCCCAATGTTCTACACATGGGATTTGTGTACCCCATGGATAAATATTCAAAATCGACATCTAAGTGGAAAGTGACCCTAAGATAAAAATGGAGTAGGGTTGCCAAATTTGACAAGTAAAACTTATAGGATGTCCAGGAGAATTTTAATTTTAGATAAACAGATTGGGGCCACATTATACAAAAAATAAAACAAAACAAAAAAGCCCTAACTGTTGTTTATATAAAATTCAAATTAAACCGGGCATTCTGTGTTTTATCTGGCAACCTTAATCTGGGGTCAAGTGCTACAGAAATGGATGAGTTAAGATTTTATTCCTTAGCATAAGAAAAATGAGAAATGACAGAATGTTTTAAAACAAGTTTTATGAATTAAGTTTGCATTTTATTGACTGATGTTTCCATGAGGCCACCAAAATACTCCACCCTTCAAGCAAATCCAAGTTTGTTGCACTATTGTAACACAACCATGACAACGCTGTCTTAGCATGTTCTCAGAAGAGGAAGATCAAAGAAGGGAGTTCATATTATCACGTTTTAAAATCTGGTTTGAGGCAGGTCTTTTGTGGTTTTTCTTTTTTTTTTTTTTCATCTGTAACATAGTTTAATGAATTCAAAGTATTTTATGGTTAAATATACATTAGTAACTCTCTTTCCCTTTCCCCTTAATTCTTTTTTTTAATAATAATTTTTTTATTATATTATGTTAGTCACCATAAAGTACATCCCTGGTTTTTGATGTAAAGTTCAATGCTTCATTAGTTGCCTATGATGACCAATTTAAAGATGAAGAAACTGAAGCGCAAAATGGAACTTTTCTGGTCTAAGGTCCTTTGATCAGTTAGTAAGCAGAACCTGACTTTATTTTATTATTATTATTTTTTTAAATAATAAAATTTTTTCATTATACTATGTTAGTCACCATACAGTACATCCCAGGTTTTTGATGTAAAGTTCGATGATTCATTAGTTGCATATAACACCCAGTGCACCATGCAATACGTGCCCTCCTTACTACGCATCACCAGCCTATCCCATTCCCCCATCCCCCTCCCCTCTGAAGCCCTCAGTTTGTTTCTCAGAGCCCATAGTCTCTCATGGTTCATTCCCCCTTCTGATTACCCCCCCCTTTCTTTATCCCTTTCTTCCCCTACCGATCTTCCTAATTCTTATGTTCCATAGATGAGACAAATGATATGATAATTGTCTTTCTCTGCTTGACTTGTTTCGCTTAGCATGATCTCCTCCAGTGCCGTCCATGTTGCAGCAAATGTTGAGAAATCGTTCTTTTTGATAGCTGAGTAACATTCCATTGTATATATGGACCATAGCTTCTTAATCCAGTCATCTGTTGAAGGGCATCTCAGCTCCGTCCACGATTTACCTATTGCGGACAATGCTGCTGTGAAGACTGGGGTGCATGTGGCCCTTATCTTCACTACATCTGTATCTTTGGGGTAAATACCCAGTAGTGTAATGGCTGGATCATAGGGTAGCTCAATTTTGAACTTTTTAAGGGACCTCCACACTGTTTTCCAGAGTGGCTGTACCAACTTGCATTCCCACCAACAATGTAGGAAGGATCCCCTTTCTCCACATCCTCTGCAACAATTGTTGTTTCTTGCCTTGTCCGTTTTTGCCATTCTAACTGGCATAAGGTGGTATCTCAGTGTGGTTTTGATTTGAATTTCCCTGATGGCTAATGATTTTGAACATTTTTTCCTGTGTCTGTTAGCCATTTGTATGTCTTCATTGGAAAAGTGTCTGTTCATATCTTCTGCCCGTTTTATGATTTGTTTATTTGTTTCTTGTGTATTGAGTTTGAGAAGTTCTTTGTAGATCTTGAGTACCGCTCTTTTATCTGTAGTATCATTTGCAAATACATTCTCCCATTCCGTGGGCTGCCTCTTAGTTTTTTTGACTGTTTCCTTGGCTGTGCAGAAGCTTTTTACCTTGATGAAGTCCCACAAGTTCATTTTATCTTTTGTTTCTCTTGCCTTTGGAGATGTGTCATGAAAAAGGTTGCTCTGGCCTTTGTCATAGAGGTTGCTGCCTATGCTCTCCTCTAGGATTTTGATGGATTCCTGTCTCACATCAAGGTCTTTTATCCATTTGGAGTTTATTTTTGTGTATGGTGTGAGAGACGGTCAAGTTTCATTCTTTTGCCTGTAGCTGTCCAATTTTCCCAGCACCATTTATTGAAGAGACTGTCTTTTTTCCACCGGAAGTTTTTTCTGCTTTATCAAAGATTAGTTGCCCAAAGAGCCGAGGGTCCATTTCTGGGTTCTCTATTCTGTTCCATTGGTCTTTGTGTCTGTTTTTGTGCCAGTACCATGCTGTCTTTGTGATCACAGCTTTGTAGTACAACCAGAAACCCGGGAACATGATGACCCCAGCTTTGTTTCTCTTTTTCAACAATTCCTTGGCGATTTGGAGCCTTTTCTGTGTTCCACGCAAATTTAAGGGCGGTTTGTTCCAATTCTTTGAAAAATGTCATTGGTATTTTGATCAGGATAGCATTGAAAGTGTAGATTGCTCTGGGTAGCATGGACATTTTAACTATGTTAATTCTTCTGATCCATGAGCATGGAATATTTTTCCATCTTTTTGTGTCTTCTTCAATGTCTTTCAAGCGGGATTTGTAGTTTCTAGAATAAAGATCCTTTACGTCTCTGGTTAAGTTAATTCCAGGGTAACGTATGATTTTTGGTGCTATTGTAAATGGAATGGATTCCCTAATTTTATCCCTTTTATCCCTTTTTGTTGTCTGATTGCTGTTGCAAGGACTTCTAGTACTATGTTGAATAATATTGGCGAGAGTGGGAATCCTTGTCTTGTTCCTGATCTTAAGGGAAAGCTTTCAGCTTTTCCTCTTTGAGAACGATATTTGCTGTAGGCTTTTCATAGGTGGTTTTTATTTGATTGAGGAATGTATCCTCTATCCCTACACTCTGAAGGGTTTTAATCAGGAAAGGATGCTGTATTTTGTCAAATGCTTTTTCTGCATCTATTGAGAGGATCATATGATTCTTGGCTTTTTTCTTGTTGATATGATCTATCACACTGATAGATTTGCAAATGTTGAACCACCTTTGCATCCCAGGGATGAATCTCACTTGGTCATGATGGACAATCCTTTTAAGGTGCTGTTGGATTCTATTAGCTAGGATCTTGTTGAGAATTTTGGCATCCATATTCATGTGGGATATCGGTCTGTAATTCTCCTTTTTGATGGGGTCTTTGCCTGGTTTGGGGATCAAGGTAATATTGGCCTCATGGAATGAGTTTGGTACTTTTCCTTTTGTTTCTGTTTTTCGAAATAGCTTTAGGAGAATAGGTATTATTTCTTCTTTGAATGTTTGGTAGAATTCCTGGGGGAATCCATCAGGACCTGGAGTTTTGTTTTTTGGAAGGTTTTTAATCACTGTACAATCTCTTCATAATTAGTTGGTGTGGGGCGCCTGGATGGCTCAACGGTTAAGCGTCTGGCTTCGGCTCAGGGCGTGATCCCGGCGTTATGGGATCGAGCCCCACATCAGGCTCCTCTGCTGAGAGCCTGCTTCTTCCTCTCCCACTCTCCCTGCTGTGTTCCCTCTCTCGCTGGCTGTCTCTGTCAAATAAATAAAAAAATCTTAAAAAAAATAATTAATTGGTGTGTTTAAAAAATGAATTTCTTCCTGTTTCAGTCTTGGTAGTTTATAGGTTTCCAGGAAGACCTCCATCTCTCCCAGGTTGCTTAATTTATTGGAATAAAGCTGTTGATAAAAGTTTCTAATAATCCTTCCTATTATTTGGTGTTGGTTTTGACCTCTCCCTTTTCATTAATAATTTTATTAATTTTGTCCTTTCTCTATTCCTTTGGATAAGTCTTGCCATTGGCTTATCTATTTTATTTATCTTTCAAGGAACCAGCTTCTACTTCTGTTGATCTGCTCTACTGTGCTCCTGGTTTCTAATTCATTGATCTCTGCTCTAATCTTGATCTACTGCTTTCTTATGTGTGGATTAGGCCTGTTCTTCTATTCCTGTTCCAGCTTCTTGAGGTGAGAATATAAAAACTGAATTTTAGATTTTTCTATTCTTGAGTGAGGCTTGGATGGCTATGTATTTTCCCCTTAGGACTGCCTTTGCAGTGTCCCATAGGTTTTGGACTGTTGTTTTTTCATTCTCATTGGTCTCCATAAACTGTTTAATTTGATTTTTGATTTCCCGGTTTATTGAATTATTCTTGAGCAGGATGGTTCTTAGTCTCCAAGTGTTCCAGATGTTTCCTTGTGATTGAGTTCCACTTTCAAAGCACTGTGGTCTGAGAATATGCAGGAAATAATTTCAGTCTTTTGGTATCGGTTGAGACCTATTTTGTGAGCCAGAACATGATCTATTCTGGAGAATGTTCCATGTGCATTAGAATAGAATGTGTATTCTCTGGTTCTGGGGTGTAGTGTTCTATATATATCTATGAGGTCCAACTCGTCTAGTATGGCATTCAAAGCTCTTGTTTCTTTGTTGATTTTCTGCTTAGGTGATCTGTCTATTGCTGATAGTGGAGTGATGAGGTCCCCTACTATTAACGTATTTTTATCTATATGTGTCCTTATTCTGGTTAAGAGTTGGCTTGTGTATCTTGCTGCTCCCCTGTTGGGGGCGTAGATATTTATAATTGTCATATCCACTTGTTGGATACATCCTTTAAGAAAAATATGGTGTCCTTCTCTATCTCTAACTATAGTCTTTAGTTTAAAATCCAATCTGTCTGATATGAGAATTGCTACCCCAGCTTTCTTTTGAGGTCCATTGTCATGAAAGATGGTATTCCATCCCTTTACTTTCACTCTGGATGTATCTTTATGTTCAAAATGAGTCTCTTTTAGACAGCAAGTGGATGGGTCATGTCTTTTTTCCAATCTGCAACCCTGTGGTGTTTTATGGGAATATTTAGGCCATTCACATTGAGAGTGATTATTGAGAAATATGATTTTAATGATGTCATGTTGCCTGTAAAGTCTTTGTTTCTATAGATTGTAAATTTCTGTTCTGTATCACTCTTGGGGCCTTCTTACTTTTATGGAACCCCCCCCTTAATATCTCCTGTAGGGCTGGTTTCATGGTTTCGAAATTGGTCAGTGACTGGCGATTCTGGAAGGTCTTTATCTCTCTATCAATTCTGAATGACAGCCTTGCCGTGTAAAGGATCCTTGGCTGCATGTTTTTCTCTGAAAGAGCTTTAAAAATGCCCCCCAACCCTTTCTCTAATTCCGGGTCTTTGTAGACAGGTCTGACGTAATTCTGATACCTTTGCCTTGGTACGTGAGAAATTTCTTTGCCCTGGCCACTTTCAATACTGTATCCTTGGATCTAATATTTGTGAATTGCACTATGATGTGACGTGGCATAGGTTTGCCGTGGTTGAGCTTGGGAGGGGTCCTCTTTGCTGCTTGGACACAAATGCTTGTTTCCTTTGCTAGATTAAGGAAGTTTTCAGCTACAATTTGTTCAAATATCTCTTCTAGACCTCTGTTTTCCTCCACCCCCTCGGGGATGCCGATGATTCTGACATTGGAACATTTCATTGAGTCAGTAATCTCCCGTAACCTACATTCTTGAGATTGGATTTTTTTGAGCCAATTTTATGTTTTAGCTTTCTGTTCTACCTACCTATCCTCCAATTCGCCGATTCGTACTTCTGCCTCATTTACCCTGGCCGTCAGAGCATCTAGTTTTGACTGCATTTGATTCATAGCAATTTTAATTTCTGCCAGATTCGCTCTCATTTCCGCCCTTAGAGATTCTGTATTCTCGTTAATACTTTTTTCAAGTCTACACATCATCTTGACCATTGTTACTCTGAACTCCATTTCTGATAATTTGTTTATATCCATATCCACTAGTTCTGTGGCAGAGGCCACAGACTCGTTGTCTTTTCTTTGCTGTGGGGGATTTCTTCTCGTCATTCTGGTGAGGAGAGGTCGCGGGGTTGTCCAGAGCCCAAATTATTGCCCGGGACCCAAGCAGTGTGCACTTGTTTTATAGGGACCTTATGGATGTGGGCTTCTTGATTTTTGAGCCTGCCTTCTGGGGGAGGGGCCTGCCGTGCTGATAATCAGGCAACCCTGTTTGGGTAGAGTCTCCCTGTCCCCTGCGAGGAGGGATGGGGATGGTCACACTGTGAGCCAGTATTTCCAGGCTTTTGTTCTCTGGTGGCTTTCCCTGGCTGTTTGCTGTGCCTCTTCTGAGAGTCAGAGCAGCAGTGGCCGAATCTCAGCCTCTGTCTCAGAACAGAGGGATTGCAGTCCGCTCTCCACTGAGCTATTCTGGCCACTTTACCTCTGTTTCTGTTGGTGCTGCTCAACCCTGCAGCATCCTGGGATGCACGCCCCACACCCGGCGTCCCAGCCCTCACTTCCAGGGCCAGCACGTCTCTATCCTTTGTGTTACTAACACCGCCAGTGGCCAGCCACCTCCGGTGGCTCCGGAGCTCCGTTTCAGTGTGGTTCGCAAGCACTCTGGAGCTCTGGTGTTCAGACTGGTTGCGCGTGTTCCCCGGCTCATGGTCTCAGTCTGCTCTCTTGCGGGTGCCGGTCTGACGGTCAGTCTGCTCCCCAGTGCAGGTGGCTACCGCTTCCCGGCACCCGAATGCGGCGGCTGCCTCCCCATTCTGTTTATCTTCTGATATCTGTGCGCGGATTCACGGCTCCCCACTTCATACCTCAGTACTCTGTGCTGGAGATGTTCATCTGTAGAGATCCAGATGTATCTTCCTACGTCTCAGGCTGATCCCGTGGGTGTTCAGGATGGTCTGGTACCTATACAGCTCGACTCAGGGGACCAGGTGAAAAAGGGGACGCCTACTCCTCCGCCATCTTAACCGACCTACATGAGGCAGGTCTTTTGTTATTGGTGCCTACATGATTCAGATTGGGTAAAGTTCAGAATGCACAGATGCCAAGCACCCCACGTTCCCAGAACTGTGGCTGTTCACTGTGACCCTGGAAACCACTGGAGTGTGGGGGATCCGGCTTATGACTAGTGGCTCAGCGTGAATTTTGCTAACACTACCAGTCTGAGCCCTTCTGCAGTCAGGGTCCCTGAGAGCCACCTTGACTGGGTCTCTCTAACATCGCAGAGAGAAAGCAAAGCACCCAACAGACAGAGAATCAGTTCAGATATCTGGACTGAAAGGAAAAGTGACTCAGACACAATAGCAGGACAGAGGCAACACACATAGGAGAATCCCATGAAGTGCCAGGTTCTGGTGAACAGGGGACACTGCACTGCAGGGTATTACAGGCCCTCTTCTTCATGGAGCCACTACTTTCAAGAGCAGAAGATGTAGCTGACTTTCCTAACAAAAAGAACCAGACACAAAACAGTAGACAAAATAGGAGACAGAGAAATATATCCCAATGAAAGAACAGGACAAAATTGCAGGAGGAGATCAAAGAAAAAAAAGAAATAAATAATATTCCTGATAGAGAATTTAAAGAAATGACCATAAGATACTCACTGGACTTCAAAAAAGCGTGGAGGACATCACTGAAAAACAGGACAAGGAGATAAAAAAATATCAAAAATGAAGAACTCAATAAATGAAATTAAAATACAATAGATTGTAACAAATAGCAGGCTAAAAGAATCAAAAGAACGTATCAGTGACCTGGAGTATAGAGTAATGGAAAGCAATCAGTCTCAGCTGAGTAGAAGAGAGATAAATACTACATAATGAGAATAGACTTAGAGAAATCAGTGAGTCAATCAAGCATAATAACATTTGCATTATAGGGATCCCAGAAAGAAAGGGGGGGCACAAATGTATTTGAAGAAATAATAGCTAAAATTCCTGGATCTCGGGAGGGAAACAGAGATCCAGGTTCCAGAGGCACAGAGATCCTCAAAAAAATTCAACCCAAGGAGGTCCACTCCAAGATACATAGTAATTAAAATGGCAAAAATAGTACAAAGGAAGAATTTTAAAGGTTACAAGAGAAAACAATACAGTTACGAGAAAGAAAACCACATAAGGCTTTCAGCTTATTTTTAAGCAGAAACTTTGCAAGCCAGAAGAGAGAGGCATGATGTATACAACGTGCTGAAAGGGAAAACTCTGTAGCCAAGAAAACTCTATCCATCAAGGCTATCATTCAGAATAGAAGAGAGATAAAGCATTCCCCAGACAAAGAAAAGTTAAAAGAATTCATGACCAGTAAACCATCCCTGTAGGATACTGTCTTAGTATCCTCTCAGAAGAGGAAAATCAAAGAAGGAAGTGCATACTTAAAAAGTCTTTGGAATCTGGTTTGAGGCAGGTCTTTCATTATTGGTGCCTGCATGAAAGTTCTATGTGCACAGATTCAGAATATTAAGGGGGACTCTCTGAGTGAAAAAATCCATAAGTAAGAGTAGGAAAAATAAGCACAGAAGCAAAAAGAAAAAAGTATATCTGTAAAAAGCAGTCAAGTAAAGCACAAAATAAAAGGATGCAAAATATAAACCAAATACAGGAAATGTGGAGCCAAGAGGAGTAAAGAATGAGTTTAAAATTAATACAGACTACAATATGCAGATGTTACTTATAGAAGGAATGGTAACCACAAAGGAAAAAATAAGATTAGATATGCAAAAAAAAATAGAGTAAGGAATTCAAGTATATCACTAAAGAAAATCAGCAAACCATGAAAGAGAGAAAAAGAAGAAGGATATGAAAAAAAACCCATGAAACAAGTAACAAAATGGCAATAAATACATATCTATAAATGCTTGTTTTGAATGTAAATAGACTAAATGCTCCAATCAAAAGACATAGGGAAACAGAGTAGATAAAAAAGCAAGGCCCATGTATATGCTGCTTATAAGAAGCTCATTTCAGACCTGAAGACACTTGCAGATTGAAAGTGAGGGGATAGGGAAACATATATCATGCAAATGAATGTCAAAAGAAAGCCGGACTAGCAATATCATAATGTATTGGACAAAATAAACTTTAAAGTGAAGACTGTAACAAGAGACAAAGAAGGATACTATATAATAATAAAGGGAATGATCTAACATTTTCTAGTGCAAATGGAACGTTCTCCAGAATAGATCACATATTAGCTCACACAACCAGCTTCAATAAATTAGAAAAGACTGAAGTCATACCATGCATCTTTTCTGACCACAATGCTATGAAACTAGAAGTCAACCATGAAAAAAAAATCTGGAAAGACCACAAATACATTGATGTTAACAACATGCCACTAAATGAATGGGTCAATGAAGAAATCAAAGAAGAAATAAAAAAGTACATGGAGACAAATAAAAATGAGAACACAAAGGTCCAAATCCTTATGGTTGGAACAAAAGAGTTTTTAAGAGAGAAGTTTCTGGCAATACGACCTAACTCAAGAAGCAAGAAAAATCTCAAAACCCTCACATTATACCTACAGGAGCCAAACAACAACAACAAACAACCATAACCTAAACAGCAGAAGGAAGAAAATAAAAAAAAACTAGAGTAGAAGTAAATTATATAGAAACTAAAAAATAATAGAACAGATCAATGAAACCAGGAGCTGTTTCTTTGAAAATTTCAACAAAATTAATAAACCAATAGCCAGACTCATTTAAAGGAGAGAGAGAGGACTCAAAT
Organism: Ailuropoda melanoleuca; assembly: GCF_002007445.2. Lineage (NCBI taxonomy): Eukaryota > Metazoa > Chordata > Mammalia > Carnivora > Ursidae > Ailuropoda > Ailuropoda melanoleuca. Next base: position 49,851,636 of record NC_048238.1, on the reverse strand, counting down.
AAACAAAATCACCAATGAAAGAGGAGAAATAACCAACACCTCAGATATACAAACAATTATAAGAGAATATTATGAAAAACTATATGGTAACAAATTAGACAACCTAGAAGAAATGGGTAAATTCCTAGAAACATATAACCCACCAAAACTGTACCAGGAAAAAATAGAAAATTTGAACAGACTGATTACTGGCAAAAACATTGACTCAGTAATCAAAAAACTCCTGACAAATAAAATACCAGGACCAGGTGGCTACACAGGCAAATTCTTACTTATTTATCTCAAATCATTAAAAAAACCAAAAATTTCCAAATTCATTCTATGAAGTGAGTATAACCCTGATACCAACCAAAACCAGAGATAGACACCACAAAAAAGGAGAACTATAGGCCGGTATCTCTGATGAACATAGATTTAAAAATCATCAACAAAATACTAACAAACCGAATCCAACAGTACATTAAAAAAAAAAAAAACATTCAGCACAGTCAAGTGGGATTTATTCCTGGGACACGAGGTGGTTCAATATTCACAAATCAATCAACATGATATATCACATCAATAAGAGAATGGATAAGAACCATAAGATCGTTTAAATAGATGCAGAGAAAGCATTTGACAAACAGTACATATCCATTTATGATAAGTCTCCTCAACCAAGTAGCTGTAGATGGAATGTACCTCAACATAATAGAGGATATATATGAAAAACTCACAGCTAATATCATACATGATGGGGAAAAATTGACAGTTCCCCCCCTAAGGTCAGGAAGAAGACATGGATGTCCACTCTCACCACTGCTATTTAATGTAGTACTGGAAATCCTGGCCATGACAATCAGACAACACAAAGAAATAAAAGCATCCAAATCCATAAGGAAGAAGTAGAACTTTCACTATCTGTAGATGACAAGATACTATATATGGAAAACACAAAAGACTCCACCAAAAAACTAGTAGAACTGATAGTTCATAAAAATTCACAGGATACAAAATCAATGGGCAGAACTATGTTGCATTTCTATACACCAATAATGATGCCGCAGAAAGAGAAATTAAGGAGACAATTCCATTTACAATTGCACCAAAAATAATAAGATACCAAGGAATAAACCTAACCAAAGAGGTGAAAGACCTTTACTCTGAAAACTATAAAACACAGTGAAAGAAACTGAAGATGACACAAAGAAATGCAAAGATACTCCATGCTCCTGGATTGGAGGAACAAATATTGTTAAAATGGATATACTACCCAAAGCAATCTACACATTTAATGTAATCCCTATCAAAATGCCAACAGCACTCTTCACAGAGTAGACCAAATAATCCTAAAATTTCTGTGGAGGCACAAAAGACCCCGAATAGCCAAAGCAATCTTGAAAAAGAAACATAAAGCTGGAGATACCACAATTCCAGACTTCAAGTTATATTACAACCCTGTAGTAATAAAAAAATGTATGGTACTTGAATGAAAATGGACACATAGATCAATAGAAAAGAATAGAAAACCCAGAAATGAACCCACAACTATGTGGTCAGTCAGTATTAGACAAAGCAAGAAAGAATATCCACTGGGAAAAAGACAGTCTCTTCAACAAGTGGTGTTGGGAAACTGGACAGCAACATGCAAAAGAATGAAACCAGACTACTTTCTTACAGCAAACACAAAAATCAATTAAAAACTCTGGGAAACAAACTGAGGGCTTCAGAGGGGAGGGGGCGGGGGATTGGGATAGGCTGGAGATGGGTATTAAGGAGGGCACATATTGCACGGTGCACTGGGTGTTATACGCAAATAATGAATCATGGAACATTGCATCAAAAACTGGGGATGTACTGTATAGTGACTAATACAACAAAATAAAAAATTATTTAACAAATGGATTAAAGAACTAAATATGAGACCTGAAACCATAAAAATCCTAGAGGAGAATACAGGCAGTAACCTGTTTGTTCATTATTTCTCCTCTCTCACTTGTGATTTTATTTATTTTGGCCCTGTCTCTCTTCTTTTTGGTGTGGGTAGAGGTTTATCAATTTTGTTTGTCTTTAAAAAAAAAAACAGATCCTGATTCATTTATCTATTCTATTGTTTTTGTTTTTGTTTTTAGTTTCTGTATCATTTTATTTCTGTTCTAATCTTTATTACTTCCTTCCTTCCACTGGATTTAGGCTTCATTTGTTTTTCTTTTTCTAGCTCCTTTAGGTGTAAGGGTGGGTTGTATTTTTTTGCTTCTTGAGGTTGGCCTGTATTGCTTTACTCTTCCATTTTGGGACCTCTTTTGTTGCATCCCAAAGGTTTTGGACAGTTGTGTTTTCATTTTCATTTGTTTCCATGTATTTTCTTATTTCTTTTTAAATGTTTTTTTCTTTTTCTTTTCTTTCTCTTTCTTTCTTTCTTTCTTTCTTTCTTTCTTTCTTTCTTTCTTTCTTTCTTTCCTTCTTTCTTTCTTTTTTCTTAGAGAGAGAGAGAGAGCTTGCGTGCGAGTTGGGGGGGGGATGGTGGTGGGAGGGGCAAAAGGAGAGGCAGAGAGAGAATTTGAAGTAGGCTCCATGCCCAGCATTGAGCACAAGGCAGGGCTGAATCTCATAACTCTGAGTTTGTGACCTGAGCCAAAATCAAGAGTAGGACGCTTAACCAACTGAGTCACCCAGGCACCCTTGTATTTTCTTCTTTCTTATTTGATTTCTTGGTTGACCCATTCTTTATTTAGTAGCATATTATTTAACCTCCATGTATTTGTGGTGTTTCCAAAATTTCTTGTAGATGACTTCTAGTTTCATAGTGTTGAGGTCAGAAAAGGAGTATGGTATGATTTCAGTCATTTTTAGTCTACTGTTTTAGGATAGAATGTTCTGAATATATCTGTCAAGTCCATCTGGTGCAGTGTGTCATACAAAGCCATTGTTTTGTTGTTGATTTTCTGCTTAGATGATCTGTCCATTGCTACAAGTGAAGGGTTAAAATCCCCTACCATTATTGTATTATTATCAATGAGTTTCTTTATATTTGTTATTAATTATTTTACATATTTGTGAGGTCAATTGTTAGGTGCATAAATATTTATAGTTGTTATATCTTGGTGGATTTTCCCTGTCATGATTTTATAGTACCTTTCTTTGTCTCGTTACAGTCTTTGTTTTAAAGTCTGTTTTGTCTGATTTAAGTATTGCTACTCTGGCTTAATTTTGACATTGTTATGCATGATAAATATTTCTCCATCCCCTCATTTTCAATCTGCAGGTATCTTTAGGGATAATTTGAGTCTCCTGTAGTCAGCACATAGATGGCTCTTGCTTTTTATCCATTCTGATACTCTGTGTCTTTTGATTGGAGAGCTTAGTCCATTAACATTCAAAGTAATTCTTGATAGATATGTATTTGTTGCCGTTTTATTACTTGTTTTGTCATTAGGTCTGGAGATTTCTCTGATCCTTTCTTGTCTTTGTCACTTTTGGTCTCTTCTTTGCACTCATAGAATTCCCTTTAATATTTCTTGCAGGGCTGGTTTAGTGGTCAGGAACTCATTTAGTTTTTGTTTTGTTTTGTTTTATTTTGGCTAATTGATTGATTGCTTGAGATTGTCTGGGGAATTCTTTATCTCTCCTTCTGTTCTGAATGATACCCTTGCTGGATGGAGTATTCTTGGCTGTAGATTTTTCCATTCAGCAGTTTACATATATCATGCCCCTTTCTTCTGGCTTGCCAAATATCTGTTGAGAGAGCTGCAGCTAGCCTTATGGGTCTTCACTTGTATATTAGAGACTTCTTTTGTCTTGCTACTTTTTAAATTTTTTCTTCATCACTCTATTTTGCAAATTTAATTGCACCCTATCTTGGTATTGGCCTGCTTTTGTGGATTTTGATGGGAATTATCTGTGCCTCCTGAATCTGGGTATCTGTTTCCCCAGATTAAGGAAGTTTTTGGCTATGATTTCCTCAAATTTTCTGCTCCCCTTTCTGTCTCTTCTTCTTCTGGGACTGCTAAAATACAAATGTTATTACATTTAATGGAATCACTGAGTTCCCTAAGTCTATTCTTGTGTTCCATAATTCTTCATTCTCTCTTTTGTTCATCTTCAATGTTTTCCATTATTTTGGTCCGTTTATCATTTACTTGTTTTTCTGCTTCTTCCAGCTTTGTGTTCATTGCATTGTATGTTTCCAATTTCAGTTACTGCATTTTCCAGTTCTGACTGATTCTTCATTACCTCTTTTATCTTTGTGGTAAAGGTCTCCCTGAAGCCTTCCATTCTTTTCTCCAGCTCAGTGTGTATCCTTATGATTGTTCCTTTAAATTCTCCATCAGATGTGTTACTTATATCTGTTCCACTTACATCTCTGGCCTCAAACTTATCTTGTTATCTTGTTGTTTTAATTGGAATAAATCCCTCTGGCTTCGCATTTTGTCTAACTCTCTGTCTTCCTCTGTGTGTTAGCAAGGCCTGTTATGTTTCCTGCTCCTACGAGAAATGATTTTATGAAGAAGAGGTCATATAGTGTCCATGGCCTGGCGCTTCACAGAGTGTCTGCAGTGTATTCTCTGTGTGCTCTGCTGTTGTGTTTTAGCTGCTCTATCCTTCAGGCCAGTCATCTGCAGAGGCTGTCCTTGCCTGCTGTGGGCAGTGTTTGGTTTGAATGTGGCCAGTGTTAACTAGGTGTGCTCTGGTCAGCTTGTGTCATGAAATCTCACACCACTTCTACTAGAACTGAAGCCTAGCTGCACTCTCTGGTGCAGAGTCATGCTCTGGGCAGGGTTTTGTGCTGATCTTCTAGAGGAGGGGCCCCACAGTGCTGGAACTGAAGCAAGCATGACTGAGAAGGGCAGTTCCACTGGAGCACGGGGGGTGATGTTTGATGTAAGCTACTTAGGCAGCTAGTGTTGGTACTGTACTACTTCCCACAGGTGGCTCTGTATTTATGCTGAGGTTCAGGGAAGGGAAATGGTGCTGTCATTCCCCTGTTTCAGGATAGGCATCTTTGTGAATGCTGCCTATCAGGAATGTGCTCAGAATAATCTCCTTCCTGTGTGTCCAGAATTCTTCAGAATTCTTCCTTGCTCTCTGCCCCCAGAATGTTTGCCTGCCTTCTCTCCAGGAGCAGAGCAGTGCACTCCAGGCTCATACCAGCCAAACCCACTGTCCTTTAAAACTCCGGATTTAAGTCCCTCTGGTTGCAAGAACCCCGAAAATTCATTTCTTCTCATTGTCCAAGCCAGTGACTTTGAGGAAATGTTCTACTTGTGCATTCCCATGTGCTCCTCTCTCACTTGCTCTGCGCTACGACCGTGGCTCCCTCCCTTCCACAGTACCTGTGATCCCTTTTTTCCCTAAGCCCTGTTTCTGCACTTCCTACCTTCCTTGGTGTGGCCTCTTTTCTCCCTTCAGTTGTGGAGTTTCTTCTGTCACTTTTCAGGTCAATTTCTGGGTTATTTAGGATGATTTGATAATTGTCAGTTGTATTTGTGGATGGATAGGAGCCTAGGGTCCTTCTACTCTGCTGCCATTTTACTCTGTCTCCAGGTGCATTTTATTTTTTTTAAAAAGATTTTATTTATTTGTTTGACAGAGAGAGACAGCCAGCGAGAGAGGGAACACAAGCAGGGAGAGTGGGAGAGGAAGAAGCAGGCTCCCAGCGGAGCAGGGAGCCCAATGCGGGGCTCGATCCCAGAATGCGGGGCTCGATCCCAGAATGCTGGGATCATGCTCTGATCTAAAGGCAGACGCTTAAGGACTGAGCCACCCAGGTGCCCCTCCAGGTGCATTTTAAATTCATGTGTCTTTGCTGTGTCTCAGGCAGAGTTATTTAGTGTGCCGTCTTTTTAAGGGTGTGGTCTTGGTTTCCTGTAGCCCTCTGGCTCTCTGAGTTAAGCCCCACCGATTTTTAACATTCCTGCTGTAAGCCCCACTAAGTATCAAAGCCACCCATTTTGGGGACTCATCTTCCCATTGTGGGTCCCCAGGCCTGGGGATGCCTAGTGGATGACACCGTCCCTTCTCTGTGCTTTTCATGTCCCTTCTATTTGTGGTTGATCATGCTGGGAGTTTGGTTCCCAACCTTTTCTACAGCTCTCCTACCCTTTTTGATGTGGTCTTCTCTTTACAACTAGCTGTGGAAGATCTGTTCTGCTAGTCTTCAGGATATTTTCAGAGTTAGGTGAAATGTAGTTCTTGCCTCAGTGACTCTGTGGGATGAAGTGAGCTCAGGTTCCTCCTACTCTACCATATTCTCATTTTCTTTCTTCTTCTTTTTTTTAATCTTCTATGAGTATTTTCTTTGTGGTTACCAGGAGGTTTTTGTAGAACATCTTAAAGTTGTAAAAGTTTACTTTAAGGTGAAAATAAAAATCAATCCATAAAAAACTTTATATTTTTGCTTCTGTACCACACAGTTTGTTATTAATATGACAACTGACATCTTTTATATTGTATATCCATTAACAAAATTTTTCTAATTATAGTGATTCTTAATTTTTTGTCTTTTACCTTTTATACTGAAAAGTTAGACACCACCAATAAAGTATTATGAGATTATTTTTTTTCTTTCTTGAGGCTGAGAAGTATTTTTTTTTAATTTTATTTACTAGTTCTGTAACTTATGGTGCAATATTGGTTTCAGTAGTAGAATTCAGTGATTCATCACTTACATACTACACCCAGGGCTCATCACAACAAGTGCCCACCTTAATACCCATCACCCATTTAGCCCCTCCCCTGCCCACATCTCTCCATCAACCCTCAGTTTATTCTATATCATTAAGAGTCTCTTAGGGTTTGTTTCCCTCTCTTGTTTTTTTTCTTTCCCCCCATTCCCATATATTCATCTGTTTTGTTTCTTAAAGTCCACATATGACATTTATCTTTCTCTGATTTATTTTGCTTAGCATAATAAAGTCTAGCTCCAGTCACATCATTGCAAATGGCAAGATTTCATTCCTTTTTGACTGAATAATATTCCACTGTATATATATACCACTTCTTACTTATCCATTTATCAATTGATGGACATTTGGACTCCTACATAGTTTGGCTATTGTTGGTAATGCTGCTATAAACATTGTGGAGCATGTACCCCTTCGAATCTGTATTTTTGTATCCTTTGGGTAAATACCTAGTAGTACAATTGCTAGAGCATAGGGTAGTTCTACTTATAACTTTTTAAGGACTCTCCATACTGTTATCCAGAGTAGCTGCTCCAGTTTGCATTCCCACTAATAGTGGAAGAGGATTCCCCTTTCTCTGCATCCTTGTCAACATCTCTTCTTTCCTGTGTTGTTGATTTTACCTATTCTGACAGGTGTGAGGTGGTATCTCACCATGGTTTTGATTTGTATTTCCCTGATGATGAGTGATGTTGAGCATCTTTTCATGTGTCTGTTAGCCATCTGGATGTCTTCTTGGAAAAAGTGTCTATTCATGTCTTCTACCTATTTTTTAACTGGATTATTTGTTTTTGGGGTGTTGAGTTTGATAAGTTATTTATAGCTTTTGTATACTAATCCTTTGTCAGATATGTTATTTGCACTTATCTTCTCCCATTCCATAGGCTGCCTTTTAGTTTTGTTATTATCTTTACTGTGCAAAGGAATTTATTTATCTTGATGAAGTCCCAATAGTTAATTTTTGCTTTTGTTTCCCTTGCCTCTGGCAATGTGTCTAGTAAGAAGTTGCTACAGCTAAGGTTGAAGAGACTGCTGCCTGTGTTCTCCTCTAGGATTTCGATGGATTCCTGTCTCACGTTTAGATCTTTCAACCATTTTGAGTTTATTTTTGTGTATGGTGTAAGAAGGTATCCAGTTGCATTTTTCTGTGTGTCACTGTCCTGTTTTCCCAACACCGTTTGTTGAAGAGTCTGTCTTCTTTCCATTGGATATTCTTTCCTGCTTTGTCAAAGATTAATTGACCATATAGTTTTGGGTCTGTTTCTGGGTTTTCTGTTCTGTTCCATTGATCTATGCATCTGTTTTTGTGCCAGTACGATTCTGTCTTAATGTATACAGCTTCATAATATAGCTCAAAATCCAGAATTGTGATGCTTCCAGCTTGCTTTTCTTTTTCAAGATCACTTTGGGTAATTGGGTTCTTTTGTGGTTCCATACAAATTTTAGGATGGTTTATTCTAGCTCTGTAAATAATGCTGTTATTTTGATAAGGATTGCCTTAAATGTATAGATCACTTTGGGTAGTATAGATTTTCACAATATTTGTTCTTCCAGTCCATGAGCATGTGATGTTTTTCCCTGTTTTTGTTTCGTCTTCAATTTCTTTCATCAGTGTTTTATAGTTTTCAGAGTACAGATCTTTTACCTCTTAGGTTAGATTTATTCGTAGATATCTTATGGTTTTTGGTACAATTGTAAATGTGATTAATTCCTTGATTTCTCTTTCAGCTGCTTCATTATTGGTATATAGAAATGCAACACATTTCTATACATTGGTTTTGTATCCTGCATCTTCACTGAATTCATGTATCAATTCTAGCAATTTTTGTGGAGTTTTTCAAGTCTTCTATATAGAGTATTGTGTGATGTGCCAATATTGAATGTTTTTGCCGATTTTGATGCCTTTTATTTCCTTTTGTCATCTGAATCCTGAGGCTGAGACTTCCAGTCCTATGTTAAATAGAAATGGTAAGAGTGGACATCCTTGTCTTATTCCTGACTATAGGGGAAAGGCTGTCACTTTTTCCCCATTGAGGATGATATTAGCTGTGGGTTTTTTGTAGATGGCTTTTATGATGTTGAGGTATGTTCCATCTATGGATACTACATTGTTGAAGGTTTTTTATCAATAATGGATGCTATAATTTGTCAAATGCTTTTTCTGCATCTATTGAAAGGTTCAAATGGTTCTTACCCTTTCTTTTATTAATGTGATGTAACATGTTGGATTGATTTGCGAATATTGAACCAACCTTGCAGCTCAGGAATAAATCCCACTTGATCATGGTGAATAATTCTTTTAATGTACTGTTGGATTCGATTTGCTAGTGTCTCACTGAGAACTTTTTACATCCATGTTAATCAGGGATATTGGCCTGTAGTTCATTATAGTTGGGTCTTTGTCATTTTTTTAAATCAAGGTAATGATGGCCTCGTAGATGAGTTTGGAAGTTTTCCTTCCATTTCTGTTTTTTGGAACAGTTTGAGAAGAATAGATGTTAACTCTTCATTAAGTGTCTGGTAGACTTTCCCTGGGAAGGTATGTGGCTCTGGACTTTCCTTTTAGGGGGGGGGGGTTTGATTAATGATTCAATTTCTTTTCTGGTTATGGGTCTGTTAAAGTTTTCTATTTCTTCCTGTTTCAGTTTTGGTAGGTTGTATGTTTCTAGGAATTTGTCCATTTCTTCCAGATTGCCCAGTTTGTTGGCATATAATTTTTCATAATATTCTCTTATAATTGTTTGTATTTCTGGTTTGGGTTGTGATCTCTCCTCTGTCTTTCATGATTTTATTTGGGTCGTTTCTCTTTTGTTTTTGATAAATCTGGCTGTGGGTTTATCTGTCTTGTTAATTCTTTCAAAGAACCAGCTCTAAGTTTCACTGATCTATTGTAATGGGGGTTTTTATTTATTTGTTTGCTTGTTTCTATATTGTTTTTTCTGCTCTGATGTTTACTACTTCCCTTTTTCTGCTGGCTTTAGGCAATTTTATTTGCTGTTCCTTTTCTAGGTCATGTACATGTAAGGTTAGATTGTGTATTTTGAGACTTCACTTGCCTTTTGAGGTAGGCCTTTTTTATAATATACTTCCCTCTTAGGACTGCCTTTGCTGCATCACAAAGATTTTGGACTGTCATGTTTTCATTTTCATTTGCTTCCATGTACTTTTTATTTCATTTTTAATTTCATGATTAACCCATTGATTCTTTAGTACAGTGTTCTTTAACCTTCATGTATTTGTAGTCTTTTCCTATTTTTTCTTTTGTTTGACTTCAGGTTTCATGGCTCTGTGGCCTGAAAATATGCATGGTATAATCTCATTCTTTTTGTGCTTGTTGAAGCCTGATTTGTGACCTAGTATGTGATTTATTCTGGAGAATGGCCCATGTGCACTTGAAAAGAATGTGTATTCTGCTGCTTTGGGATGAAATATTCTGAACATGTCTATTAAGCCCATCTGGATCATGGTGTCATTCAATGCCATTGTTTCCTTGTTGATTTTCAGCTTAGATAATGTGCCCATTGTTGTAAGTTCAAGTCCCCTACTATTATTGTATTATTATCAATGATTTTATGTTTGTTATTAATTAATTAAATATTTGTGTGCTCCCTTGTTGGAGGCATAAATATATACATTTTTTACATCTTCTGGATGGATATATCCCTTAATTATGATATAATGCCCTTCTTCATCTGTTGTTACAGTCTTTTTTCTAAAATCTAGTTTGTGTGATATAAATATGGCTACTCTGGCTTTCATTTCACATCCGTTAGCATGATAGATGGTTTTCCATCTCCTCACTTTCAATCTGCAGGTGTCTTTAAGTCTAAAATGTGTCTCTTCTTTGGACTCTGGGAAACAAACTGAGGGCTTCAGAGGGGAGGGGGGTGGACCAGTTTAGTGGCCACAAATTCCTTTAGTTTTTGTTTGTCTAGGAAACTCTTTTTTATCTCTCCTATTCTGAATGACAGCCTTGCTGGATGAAGTCTTCTTGGCTGAATATTTTTCCCAATCAACACACTGAATGTATCCTGCCATTCTTTTCTGGCCTGCCAAGTTTCTGTGGAGAGATCTGCTGCAAACGGGATTTGTCTTCCCTTGTAGCTTAAGGACCTTTCCCCCCTTGTTGCTTTCAGGATTCCTTCCTTGTCTGTGCATTCTGAGAATTTGACTATGATATGCCTTGGCAATGGCTCACCTTTTTTAAATTTAATGGGGATTTTTTGTGCTTCTTGGATTTTGATGTCTTTTTCTTTCCCCAGATTAGGGAAGTTTTCAGCTATAATTTGCTCGAATAGACCTTCTGTCCATTTATGTCTCTTCATCTTCTGGGACTCCAGAATACAATGGAATGTTATTCCATTTCAATAGGTTGCTAAGTTCCCTAAGTCTGCCTTTGTGAGACATTACCTTTGTTTCTTTTCAGCTACATCTTTGTTCACAATTTTATCTTTTATATCACTGATTCATTCCTCTGCTTTGTCTATCCTCATTGTTCTGACATCCATTCACGTTTGCATCTGGGTTATAGCCTTTTTAATTTCAGCCTGACTAGATTTAATTCCTTTATCTCTGCAGTAAGGGATTCTCTAGTGTCTTCTATGCTTTTTTCAAGCCCAGGTAGCATCCTTATAATTGTTATTTTAAATTATAGTTCAGACATCTTACATATATCTGTATTGATTAAAGCTACGGCCATAATTCTTCCTGTTCTTTCTTTTGGGGTGAATCCCTCCATCTTGTCATTTTGGAAGTGAAAAATAAAATAAAATAAAATTAAAACTAAAAAGTAAATAAATAGGGGTTCCTTGTTGGCTCAGTCAGTTAAGTATCCAACTCTTGATTTAGGCTCAGGTCATGATCTCAGTATGGTGAGATCAAGCTCTGTCGCAGGCTCCGTGCTCAGTGGTATGTCTGCTTGAGAGTCTCTCCCTCTCCCCTCCTCCTGGTTGTATTTTCTCTCTCTCTCAAATCATTAAATAAATTTTTCATAATAATATTTTTTATTATATTATGTTAGTCAACATACAGAACATCCCTGGTTTTTGATATAAAGTTCAATGATTCATTAGTTGCCTATAACACCCAGTGCACCATGCAATATGTGCACTCTTTTCTACCCATCACCAGCCTATCCCATTCCCCCACTCCCCTCCCCTCTGAAGCCCTCGGTTTGTTTCTCAGAGTCCATAATCTCTCATGGTTCATTCCCCCTTCTGATTACCCCCCTTTCTTTATCCCTCTCTTCCCCTACCGATCATCCTAGTTCTTATGTTCCATAAATGAGTGAAACCATATGATAGTTGTCTTTCTCTGCTTGACTTATTTCACTTAGCATTATCTTCCTCCAGTGCCGTCCATGTTGCAGCAAATGTTGAGAATTCGTTCTTTCTGATAGCTGAGTAATATTCCATTGTATATATGGACCACAGCTTCTTAATCCAGTCATCTGTTGAAGGGCATCTCGGCTCCTTCCATGATTTGGCTATTGTGGACAATGCAGCTATGAACATTGGGGTGCATATGGCCCTTCTCTTTACTACGTCTGTATCTTTGGGGTAAACACCCAGTAGTGCAATGGCTGGGTCATAGGGTAGTTCAATTTTTAACTTTTGAAGGGACCTCCACACTGTTTTCCAGAGTGGCTGTACCAACTTGCATTCCCACCAACAATGTAGGAGGGATCCCCTTTCTCCACATCCTCTCCAACATTTGTTGTTTCCTGCCTTGTCCATTTTTTGCCATTCTAACTGGCATAATGTGGTATCTCAGTGTGGTTTTGATTTGAATTTCCCTGATGGCTAATGATTTTGAACATTTTTTCATGTGTCTGTTAGCCATTTGTATGTCTTTATTGGAAAAGCATCTGTTCATATCTTCTGCCCATTTTATGATTTGTTTATTTGTTTCTTGGGTATTGAGTTTGAGAAGTTCTTTGTAGATCTTGGATACCAGTCCTTTATCTGTGGTGGCCTTTGCAAATATATTCTCCCATTCTGTGGGCTGTCTCTTAGTTTTTTTGACTGTTTCCTTGGCTGTGCAGAAGCTCTTTATCCTGATNAGTACTTTTTGGAACATTCCTCTACAAGTGGTGATCTGCCTCAGCTTTTCATTGTTAGGATAGTCTATCTCTTTTTCTTTTTTGGACAGTTATGGATTATAAAATTCTTCTTTACAGTTGTTTTTAGCACTTTGAATTTATCATCCTACTCCCTTTTTGGCCCACAATGTTTCTGCTAAGAAATCTGCCCACAGTCTTATGAGGGCTAATTTGTACATGACAATTTGTTTTTCTCCTCCTACTTCCAAAATTATCTTTCTTTAACATTTACCAATTTGATTTTAATGAGTTTCATTTTGGCCTTGTGTTTATTTTTTGGTGGGAATTTTGGATGCCATGAGTTTGGACGTCTGTTTTCCTCCCTGTATTTGGGACTTCTTTGGACATTATTTCTTTAAATAGATTTTCTGTTCTTTTCTATCTCCTACTTTTGGGACATATTGCGTATATCGTTTTGCTTGATGGGAGTGCTGTAAGTCCTTTAGGCTTGCTTTATTTTATTTTTTTTTTCTTTTTGCCCCTCTCACTGGATAATTTCAAATGACTTGTTTTCAGGGTCACTGCTTCTTTCTTCTTTCTTGATCTGGTTTGCTTTTGAGGCTCTCTATTGAAGTTTTCATTTCACTTACTGTTTTCTTAGCTCCAGAATTTCTGTTTGGTTCTTTTTCTATGGCTTCTCTGCTGAACTTCTCATTTTTCTTGATTTCATTTAATTGTGTATGTTTGTTTTCTTATAACTCACTGAGCTTCTTTAAGATGATTATTTTGAATTTTTTTGTTTTTGCGTCAGGCAATGCATAGCTCTCCATTTTTTTAGGGTAACTTTCCAGTACTTCCTTTAGTTGCATCATATCTCCTCATTCTTAATGTTTCTTGTGGTTTTGGTTTAGTTTCTGCACATTTTAAGAAACAGCTGCCTTCCTAGTCTTTTTGGATTGGTTTTGACTGCAAAAGACCACCAGTCAGCCTGCTAGAGATTCTAGGAGCTTCTCAAAGTTTTTCTATGGGTGTGTGTTCCTCAGTCCTTTCCATCTGTCCTGGGGGAAAAGCTTGGACTGTACCTTCTCCCAATCTTGCAAATCCATGCCCCTGTATTAAGCAACCCATCCCTTATCTTTGTTCTTAGCTGCCCTCAGGTGTCCCAATTACGCAGTTTCCTTCCTGGCTGCAAGTGAAGTAATGCACCTGTTCCTGTGCAGAATAGGGTGATGCTGGGTTTACCTCACTCAGAAGACCTGTTACTATTATAATGGCTTTCCCCATTGTGGTGTTCTAAAAACTGCATAGCATCATAACAGGTGTGAATGTTACTGCCTATAGATTTTAGGGTTTCTTTTTACTAAGCATAATTTTATTTTCATCACAGTTTGATAGAGAATGGGTTTCAACATGAATCTTTCAGCCTTAGTAGACTCATGCCTATTAAGAGACAGGAAAGACATTTTATAGCTAGCTATCCTTTTGGGCACTTTGACTAACTATGGTCTACTGCCTGTTCTTGTAAATAAAATTTTATTGAAGTAAAGCTTCACCAGTTATTTCACTTATTGTCTATAGCTGTTTTTGCCCACAATGGCAGATTTTAATAGTTGCAATAGAAATTATATTGGCTGGCAAAATCTAAAGTAATTCCTATCTGGTCCTTTATTGAAAAGTTTGCTAACCCCTGCCTTCAAACCAGGTGCTTGAATCCAGAAGCCACAGCTGCACTGTAGGCTAATTGCCACCATTCTTTCATTCGGGTGGTATAGTGGTCTTACACTTCTGTCTTATAATCCATTTTCTTATTGAGATAGAATTCATGTATTTTCAATTCCTCTGTTACTATATATATATATATATATATATATATATATATATATAATTTTTACTTTATAAGTTCTACCAGTGTGAAGTCTTAAATAGGATGTGTGAGAATAATAATAGAATTCTATTTTTGTAGTGATTTCTTATCATAAAATTTTATTCACAAATATATAGCCATTCTTCTATACAGACTTTTCTCGGTTCATTTTCCTCAACTTGTTGTTTCACCTTCAAAGGGTGGTTTAGATAAAATACCCTTAAAAAGCTCTATTTTGAAGCCATTCCTTCATAGTTTTAGAATCATTTTACTTAACTATGACTTAATTATCATTGCTAATCCATTTTATAAATCAATCCCAGGCAAGTCCAAGGGCAATCGTCAATCTATTGACTTTTCATCTCCTTTAGTCTTAAGTAAAGAAATGCTAATGCAAGTTCTCAAATAGTCTTTTGTATTTTCTTTATCCTTTTCTATAAATCTCCGTGCTATACATTCAGCTGTTACTATCTTCTTCATCACTACTGAGTGAGACTTTGCTGTTGTGCTTTACTACTAAAATAGTGATAGGTTAGATTTATTCTGTAATTTATTGTTACTTTGTTCTACTGTTGCCCACTCTACCCTACATTGTGTACCCCCTCTTCAAGATAAATGTAGAGAATGACTTAAACACTTCAAAGTGACTTAATGCATTCCTTTTTTAAAAAAATTATTTATGTAAAATTAACCAGTTTAAAGTAAACAGTTTTGTGGCATTTAGTGACTTTTCAGTGTTGTGTAACCACTGCCTTTATCTGGTTCCAAAACATCTTCAGTGCTCTAAAAGGAAACCCAATTCCCAATAAGTACTAGTTCCGCATTTCCCCCCTCTCTCTGCCTCTGGTACATACAAATGTGATTTTTGTCTATGTGGATTTGCTTATTCTAGAAATTCCCTATTCAGATATTCTATATAGATGGAATTTTATGATACATAATCTTTTGTCTGGCTTCTTGGCATAATGTTTTTGAGTTTCATCCATGTTGTAGCATATATGAAATTTTCATGTTTTTTATGGCTAAATAATATTCTATTCATGGATATTTGGGATATTTTTACCTTTTAGCTATTGTCGATAGTGCTGCTATAAACATGCATGTTCATGTACATAAGTACCTGTTTCCAATTCTTTGGTTATATAACTAGGAGTAGAATTTCTTGATCGCACGGTAATTCTGTAACTTTTTGAGGAAGGCTGGACTGTTTCCTGCAGCAGCTGAACCATTTTACATTCCCACTAACAATGTGCAAGGGTTCCAGTTTTTCTACATCCTTGACAATATTTGTAATTTTCTGCCTTTTTTTTTATTATAGTCATCACTTTGTTTCTGAAATGACGTCTCATTGTGGTTTTAATTTTCATTTCTCTAATGATTAATGATTTGTACGTTTTTTTTCATGTGCTTGTTAGCCATTTGTGTCTTTTTTACTGATGTATTCTTGTATACATTTCTGCTTATCTATCACAACTGAAGGGAACAGATTGCATGTAAATACAGTGATTGTTAAAAATACCATACTGTTAGTAAATTTTGAGCTTTAATGTCAGTGACTTCTTAACTTGTCATGAACAATATGCCTGGAGGTTATTTTAATGAATGTTGTCTAAAACTTTGGTATAACTTATTATAAACTGGTTTCTCCCACATTCATTAGATGATGTAATAATATAATTACAGCAAGGATATAATAATTATTTTGATTCTTTCCAAGGAATTTGAAATGGGCAGCATATGTGGTGATTTTTTATTTGGTTCAGTTAATTATTTCTGTGGTATGGGTTTCAAGGCTGAAGTCACAGAAGCAAGGAATTATTTAGTGGAGTGAGTCTGGAAGAGTCTTCACATCCAAATCTCAGCTGTTGCTTTGTTATTTTTCATAATAATATTCCTGAATTTGGGAATTCTTTAAAGTTATCTACAGGGCCACATTATGGTTTTCATGGGCCCTAGGCACTTTTGCTTTCATGGGCTTCTCTTCCATAAAAATATTAAAAGTTCTATTTTTTAAAAGATTTTATTTATTTACTTGAAAGAGAAACCATGAGCAGGGGGCGGGGTAGAGGGAGAGGGAAAAGCAGACTCCCCGCTGATTGGGAAGTCAGACTACAACGTGGGGCTCAATCCCAGGACCCTGGGATTATCACCTGAGCCAAAAGCAGGTGCTTAACCAGCTGAGCCACCTACACGCCCCTAAAAGTTCTATTTTATCACTGGTTATAAAGGCAAATATTATAAAGAGTGAATTAATATTTTCTTTTGATTTAAAAAAATAAATTATTTCTTCAGCCTCTGAAAGTATCATGGGCCCTAGGCGTTGTGCTTACTCTGTGCAGTGGATGTCAGTCCTGGATATTTGGACACATTCCCTCATGATATCATATAGCCCTTTGTGATTTTTATTGTCATTGGCATATGAGTTCTTAACAGTTACAGTGATTACTTCTTAATAAAAATGTGCTCTTTACAACTACTTTGAAATATCTATCTTATGTAACTCAAATCATCTTAAACTTTCTTTTTGCTTCAAATTCATCATGGACTCAAAAATACCTTGCAGTTTCAGCTTGTTCCATTTTATTTTTATTTTCCACTTCATACCCTGCTTGGTACCATTTGAACTCTCGGCTGTTGGAAAGCCTTTCTCAAATAAGGCCTTTGGCTTGGCATGGCAGTTTTTGGCTCAGTATGTTTCAGAAGGTTAATTTCAGTGTTCATTTGATCTCCACTTGTAGCATTGAGGAGACAACAACACAGGTAGGCTGGAAAAGAAAAATTCACACAAGCGAGGCTTTAAATAGTGAAAAACTTGAAGAAATAAAAATGTCTATCAGTATGCTATAAATTCACACAATGAAATGCTATACAACAATTACAAGAGTTGATAAATTCTTTCTGTAAAGGGCCATATAGTTAATAGTTGAGGTGCTGAGAGCCACATTATGTATCTCAACTCTGCTGCATTGTGAGAAAGGAGCCATAGACAATATGTTATCTAAGGACAGTGTTTCAGTGGCTGTGTTCTAATAAAACTTTATTTATAAAAACAGGCAACAGGTTGGTTTTGGACCAAGGATGATAATTTTGTGACCCTTGAACTAAAGTTGGTTATATCAACATGAATAAACATCAGAAACTTAATTCGAATACGCACAGTAGAAGGATTAATACATTTTATTAACATTTGGATAAAGTTTAAAGTCCCAAAACACAATTTAATATTTATGGATGTGTGTGTATGTGTGTGTGTGTGTGTGTGTATGTGTGTGTGTGTGCGTGTGTGTCAGCGCACATGCACACACGGGAATGGTAAACATTGTATTCACAATAGTGGTTATTTCTGAAGAGGGAGGGTTGGGTACACAGAGTGAGTCAATTTATAGTGTTTAATTTCTTTATAAAAATGATCTGATGATTATATGGCATAGTATTTTGATTAGTACATGGATTTTTGCTATATTTCTTCTCTCTTTATCTTTATGCTTGAAATATTTTACAATAAAAAAAACACTGTGTGAGCCAATCAAAACATGTTTGAAAGCTAAACTTGACTCAGATGCCATCACTTTGCCACCTCTGCTGTTGATGCATGAAAGAATTCTAAGGAATATTAGCACGGTGGAAAATGAAGAGTCTTTATGTCAACAGATTAGAATCTACATTTATGTCTGGAGGCTTTTAATGCAATAACAGTTTATTATAGATGATTTGAATATTAATCAAGATGTAAGCTATTTCTTTGTCAACATATAACATTTCCTTTTTTCTCTTTACAAAATTGTTGCATAATTTATTGACAACATATACACATTATAATTACTTTTTATGACCTTATTCTCTAGCATACATCATAATAGCTTTCCATTTCCAGGTTTTGTGGACCCTTAAAAAAGACTCAGCTTGTTCCAATTAGATCTAATTACTTAATAATCTAATTGGACCACCTCTCCTCATCATGGAAGCTTTTTCTCTGACTTGCCTCTGGCCACTCCAGAAGTATCCTAGAAAACCTGGCAAACATTGTGCCCCCCCTTTTTTTCTTGTTTTAAGGATTTTATTATTGATTTTTGTTGAAGGAAGGAAAGACTTTGAGGTGGCCTTAAAAGATGGGTAGAATTTGAATAGGCTGAATACAGGAGGAATGTTTCAAGCAGAAAGGACAGTGAGCAAAATCTTAAGGAATAATACTCTTTGAAGACCAGTGACAAGTAAGCACATCGCAGCCTTAAAACTTGATAATTCTGAAAAACAAAAAGCAAAAAACAAAACAAAAAGCCCTTGATAATTCCTTGATATCCATCGAGTGTCCCATCTCCTCCCAGAAGCCTTCCTTGTTGACATCCTTCAAGATATTCTGTCCTTCTTATGTCTCTTATTGTCTCCCAAAATAGCTTGGTATTGAGCTATATTCAGTTTGGAAGAACGGTATTGTACCTTTTTAATAATATGATGCTCCATAACCATTGCTTTTCTTGTTCCAAGATAA
The DNA here is from genome assembly GCF_002007445.2 of Ailuropoda melanoleuca. Lineage (NCBI taxonomy): Eukaryota > Metazoa > Chordata > Mammalia > Carnivora > Ursidae > Ailuropoda > Ailuropoda melanoleuca. Next base: position 49,832,581 of record NC_048238.1, on the reverse strand, counting down.
AGGCTGGCATTCTTTTCTATTGACCTTGAACTCATTTGGTGAAGAGTTATGAAATGAACCATATATTGAGCTCCTTGAGGACAAAAATTTTGTTTTATCTACTGCTATATTCTCAGAACTTTGAAATAGTGTTTGGCACAGAAAAATTACTTCAGAAACATGTGTTGAATAAATAAATGAATGATGTTATTCCTTTCAGAGGGCATAGTTCTACATGGTTTCTAGTGAGATATGGGGTTATTCCAAAGGCAATTTTAGGTAACACAGTGGAAGATGGAACTCAAAGCTCTGAGTTTGTGATTGATTAACTTGGATTTTCACCCCAGTTTCCTTTTTATTTCTTACTTTAGTATAATTTTACTTTTGAGATCCTGTTTCCTTTTTATTTTTTCATATGCAACATACATATATCAGATTCTATGTAATATGTTATTTATTACCTCACCCAATTTCATGTATTGAATATATTTTATAAACCTTAGTATTTAAATGCCAATTTTTGGTTTCTTTACTTAATTAAAATTTGTTTGTGTGACTCTGCAAACTTTTTTTTTTACATTTGATACTTATAGATATGCTGTTATTATTTCAGTGTTTAGTTCATTATTCTCTGTAATTGTCACTCTTTAAGGCACAGTGTCCATAGTCATTGTCAGCTGAGATACAGAAAGACTAAAAAGGAAATTGTTTCTACTGGAGCCTAGCAGTTTGTTTATATGCCAGAGTTAGGGTATGATTCCAAAAAGTATCAACATACCTTCTTGTTTACTATAAGCACCCTGAGGGTCTTCAAGAATCCTCTTTGAGAGCCCACATTTCTTTACCAAAAGAAGAGGTTTTCAAGTCTGAATCCAGAATAAAGGAACTCAGAGAGAAGGCTGTTCTATAAGGGTTAACATAGAAGGTAAGAGACCACAAATCATGTCCATCTATTAATCTGAGCAATTGAAATCAGAGATGACCAAAAAGAACAGTGCTTAATGCTTATCCGGGTTTTTAAAGCTACATAATTTCCATTTGACAATTTATTATTTGTGTAATAAATCTGATCACAGATTTTTATCAAAGAAAAAGAAGCATAACTACAATTCAAGTACTGATCATAATCCATCATAATAAGCAAAATTTTCACACACATAGAACATCACAGGTATCTTAAATATTGTTACAAATAATTCTTGGTCACTTTTGTCAATATCCCAGAAGTCAAACAAAAGCAGAGAATAGAGAAGTGTATAAAATAAAATCTTTTATTTGATGAGTCCTACTGAGAGTGGCTGTCAGGTCCAGATTTTCACATAATTTTACCACTCCATAATTGTCCAGTTTTATATTTTTTCACCACAAATTATCAAGCATAGAATGGATAATTTATCTCAAGATCTTATATCATAAATTTCTAAGATAATGATTCTGTTAACCAATAAAATATCTATCCTTCCCCAAATTGAGGCCATCTGGGAAAAATGTTTCATTCTTTTTAACCACTAATCACATACTTATCCCTATCCCACTGTATTGTAATACTTATCTTCATGTCTGACTCCTACACTATACTGTATGTTCTTAAGACTTTGAATAATCCTTTAGCATCTACATTTGTATAACTCCTGTGTCATCATGCTCTTACAAGAATTCCCCAGGGTATTATGTCCTGGAATATTGTTGTTTATATCCTAAGTCCTGTGTCAGCACCATCTAAAACATGATATAGTCACACTTATAGTTCAGTCAGCTGAATAGATGTTTCATCAACATTTGGGAAACCACGTAGGAACATTTGGAGCAGGGGACAATGTCAGCAAGGTCATATTTGTAACCACACAGAAATTTTGTTTGCATGTAGTCCCTTGTTTCTGCCCTGACCTTACCACATTGCTTTATGCCGGCCTATTAAATCAATATGACAAATTCTTCATGTTGCCCTTATGAGTGTTTCCTCTTTTATGGGCCTATCTTAAGTCCTTCAGTTGAATGTGTATTGAATAAATACTATGTGTCAAACATGGTGATAAATGCTAAGGATAGAAATATAAGCAAAACCAGACATAGTCTTTGCTGTTTTTCATCAAAGACTCTTTTAAGATAGTGTTATGCTTTAGCATTATAAATTATTCTGATCATAGGTCAGATCATGCAGTTGTTCCTCTTGTGTCTAGGTTCATCAATCTTTTTTCCTCAGTCGTCTTCTCTTCCATAAGGAAGGAAATATTCTGGGTGATTATTTGTACTATGTCCAATGAAACTGTAAAGATATGGCAACAGTTTGGGATGGCTTCTTCAAGGTGATCCATCTCTTTCATGGCCTCATCAGTTACTGCTGAGGCTTTCTTTCTAGTGTGTGGATCTTCTATGATGCATCTGTCATTGTCAAACTTCTGAAGGAACTATACCAAGTCCAATGGAATTGCCTCAGGATTTAGTTTTTCTCTTTACACATAGTTATTACATAGCTCAAGGCAAGTTCTCACTGAGACTGTGTCAGCTGGCACTTGCTAAGTCTAAAGGGAAGCTGTTATTTCTTCTCTTGGGTTAAGTTATCCTCAAAAGGTTGGTGTTTGGATAGAGATTTCTGAGTGCCCTGTTTTCTTAGTATTCTCTGCTTAAATCTGTAACCACCTCCTCTTGAGACAGCAAGTAGCCAACATGCACTCTCTTGGTAGGGCCTTGCCCATGAGGAAGTTTTGTCTTTTTTTCCCCTTTTTTTCTTTTTTTAATTGAAATATAATTGACATATAACAGTATATAAGTTTAAGGTATACAATGATTGGTTTCATACATTTATATATTGTGATATTATTACTATAGTAGCATTAGCTAACACCTTTACATGTCACACATGTATCATTTCTTTTTTGTTAAGAACAGTTAAGAATTAGTCTCTTAGCAACTTTAAAGTTTATAGTACAGTATTGTTGACTATACCCACTTGGTGTGCGTAAAAGCTCCAAAACTTATTCATCTCCTGGTTGTAAGATTTTAGCCTTAGACAACACTTCCCCAATTCCCCCAACCCCAGCCCCTGGTAAACCACCATTCTCTCTATGTCTATGAGTTCAGTTTTTTAATAATCCTGTTAGGATGGCTTTTATCAAAAATATGAGATAACAAATGTTGGTAAGGATATAGAGAAAAAGGGAACACTTATGCAATGTTAGTGGGAATGTAATCAGTGCAACTACTGTGGAAAACAGTATGAAGGTTTCTCAAGAAATTAAAAATGGAAATATGTATGATTCACTGCTTTACCTACTGGGTATTTACCCAAAGAAAATGAAAACACCAAGTAGAAAAAATAAATGCATCCCTATATTTATTGCAACATTATTTACAACAGCCAAGATATGAAAGTAACCCAGCTGTCATTGATAGGTAAATAAATAAAGAAGTTGTGGCATATGTGTACAATGGAATATTACTCAGCCATAAAAAATGAGACTTTACCATTTGTGACAACATGGATGGATCTAGAGGATATCATGCTAAGTGAAATAAGACATCAGAGAAACACAAATACCATATAATTCCATTTATATTTGGAATCTAAAAAGCAAACAGAAGAGCTAACAAATAAATCAAAAGGCAGAAAGAGACCTATAAATATAGAGAACAAACTGGTGATTTCTAGAGGGGAGAGGAGTAGGGAGATGGGCAAAAAGTGGTGAAGAGAAGTAGGAGATATGGACTTCCAGTTATGGAATAAATAAGTCATAAGGATAAAAATTAGAGCATACGGAATATAGTTAGTGGTATTACTTTGGTTTTTTAAAAGATTTTATTTGCGAGCGAGAGAGAAAGAACATGAACAAGGGAAGGAGCAGAAGGAGAGGGACAAGCAGAGTCCCCACTGAGTGCAGAGCCCAATATAGGGCTTGGCACAGGACTTGATCCCAGGACCCCAAGATCATGACCTGAGCTGAAGTCCGATGCTTAACCAACTTACCCACCCAGGCATCCCTATGGTCAGTGGTATTATAATTGCATTGTATACTGACAGATGTTAGCTTTACTTATGGTAGATAAAGCATAATGTATAAATTTGTTGAATCCCTGTGTTGTACACCTGAAACTAATGTAACATTATGTGCCAACGATGCTTCAATTAAAAAACAACAACAAAAGAAAGAAAGAAAGAACTGGATAGTAGAGAAAATGGTAACTGTGGTTGCTTCCTGTATTGGAAACTGGACCAGGGGTGGAAGGAGACTTCCTTTACATAGTGCACCTTCTATACTGTTCCAAATATATACGTAACCTGTATAAAATTAAATTAAAAGAAAAACAGCTTCAGTTTTTTTTTTCTGGATTCCACATATAAGTGATATCATAAAATATTTGTCCTCTGTCTGATTTACCTCACTTAGCATAATGCCTTCAAGGTCCATCCATGTTGTCACAAAGTCATAAATGGCAGGGTTTCCTTTTTTTCATAGCTGAGTAATATTCTATTATATATATGATATATATTTACATATTCATCTGTTGAAGGGCACTTAAGGCACAAGACTGTTTCCAAGTCTTGGCTATTGCAGTGCTGCAATGAACATGGGGGTGCAGATATCTATTCAAGATACTGATTTCAGTTTTTTGGGATATATATCCAGGAGTGAGATTGCTATTCTTATCTTTTTGATACTAGCCATTCTGACAGATGTAAGATGATATTTATTTTGTTTTTAATTTGCATTTCCATGATTATTAGTGATATTGAGCATCTTTTCCTGTGTCTGTTGGCCATTGGTTTATTTTCTTTGGGAAAAATGTCTATTCAGGTCCTCTGCCCATTTTTTATTGGGATTATTTGGCTTTTTGGTGTTGAGTTGCATACGTTCTTTATATATCTTGAATATTATCATATATAGAATTTGCAGATATTCTCTCCCATTCAGTAGGTTCCTTTTCTTTTTCTTCATGGTTTCCTTCACTGTGCAAAAATTGTTTTTTTTTAATTTTTATTTTAATGCAGTCCCATGGTTTATTTTAACTTTTATTTACCTTGGCTGAAAAGACCTATCTAGAAAATATTGCTAAGGTTAATGTCAAAAAGATTACTGCCTGTGTTTTCTGCTGGTTTTATGGTTGCATGTCTCACATTTAGGTCTTTATCCATTTTGAGTTTATTTTTGTATATAGTGTAAGAAAGTGGTCCAGTTTCATTCTTTTGCATGTAGCTGTCCAGTTTTCTCAGCACCATTTATTAAAGAGATTGTCTTTCCCTCATTGTATATTCTAGCCACCTTTGTCATAGATTAATTGACTGTGTAAGTGTGGGTTTATTTCTGGGTTCTCTATTATGTTCCATTGATCTATATGCCAGCTTTTGTGCCAATAACATTACTGTTTTTATTACTGTAGCTTTGTAGTATATCTTGAAATCTGGGATTGTAATACCTCTAGCATTGTACTTTTCTCAAGATTGCTTTGGCTATGTGGGTTCTTTTGTAGTTCCACACAGATTTTAGTATTTTTTGTTATATTTGTATGAAAAATGCCATTGGTATTTTGATAGAGATTGCATTGAATCTATAGATTGCTTTGGGTAGTATGGACATTGTAACAACATTAGTTCTTCTAATTTGAGTATGGTATATCTTTCCATTTGTTTCTGTTGTCTTCAGTTAGTTTCACTGATGTTTTATAGTTTAAGAGTAAATGTCTTTTACCTCCTTGGTTAATTTTATTCCTGGAGACTTTATTCTTTTGGTGCAGTTGTAAATTGAATTATTTTCTTAATTTCTCTTCTTACTGCTTCATGATTAGTGTATAGAAATGCAGCAGATTTCTGTATATTAAGTTTGTATCCTGCACTTTACTGAATTCATTTATCAGTTCCAGTACTTTTTTTTTTTTTGGATGGCCTTTCTATGTATAGTATCATGTCATCTACAAAGTGGTAGTTTTACTTCTTCCTTACTGATTTGGATGTCATTTATTTCTTTTTGTTGTCTTAATATTATGGCTTTGATTTCCAGTACTGTATTGAATAAAAGTGGCAACAGTGGACGTCCTTGTCTTGTTCCTGATCTTAGAGGAAATCTCTCATTTTTTCCATTGAGTATGATGTTAGTTCTGTGTTTGTCACATATGGCTTTTATTATGTTATGTTCTCTCTAAACTTAGTTGTTGAGAGTTATCCTGAGCAGATAATATATTTTGTCAAAGGTTCGTTTGCATCTATTCAGATGATCCTATGATTTTTATCTGTCATTTTGTCGATGTGGTGTACCATGTTGATTTGCACATATTGAATAGTCCCTGCATCCCTAAATTAAACCCCACTACACTGTAGTGAATGATCTTTTTAAAATATTGTTGAATTTGGATTGCTTATATTTTCTTAATGATTTTTTATCTATGTTCATCAGAGATATTGACCCTTAGTTTTCTTTTTTTATAGTGTCTTTGTCTGGATTTGGTATCAGGGTAATGCTGGTTTCATAGAATATAGTTTGTAGCTTTCCTTTCTATTATATTTTTTGGGATAGTTTGAAGAGAATAGATATTATCCCTCTTTTTTTAAGACTTAGGCAATTTCTACACCCAAGGTGGGGCTTAAACCCACAATCCTGAGATCAAGAGTCACAGACTCCACTGAATGAGCCAGCCGGGCACCCCACAACTCTTCCTTAAATATTTGGTAGAGTTCAAATATCAAGCCATCTTCTCCTGGACTTTTGTTTGTTTGGAGTTTTTTGATTACTAATTCAATTTTGTTACTAGTAATTGGTAACAAAATGTCTATTTTCTCCTAATTCAATTATGTAAGATTATATATTTCTAGAAATAAATTCATTTCTTCTACACTGTTCAATTAGTTGACATATAATTTCTTAGAGCAGTCTGTTATAATCATTTGAATTTTTATAGTGTTGGTTGTTATTTCTCTTTCATGTTTTATTTATTTGGGCTTTCTCTCCTTTTCTCTTGATGAGTCTGTCTAAATGTTTATTGGTGTGGTTTCCCTTTTCAAGGAATCAGCTTTTGGTTTCATTGATCTTTTCTGTTGTTTCTTTAGTCTCTATTTCACTTATTTCCACTCTGATCTTTATTATTTCCTACCATCTACTAACTTTGGGCTTTGGTTTATTTTTCTTTTTCTAGTTCCTTTAGAAGTAATGTTAGAGTGTTATTTGTGATTTTTCTCGTTTCTTGAGATAGTCCTGTATTGATATAAATTATCCTCTTACAACTGCTTTTGCTGTGTCCCAAAGATTTTGGACCACTGCGTTTTTATTTTCATTTGTCTCCATATCTATCTTCTTAATTCCTCTTTGATTTCTTCATTAAACTATTGGTTGTTTAGTAGCATGTAGTTTAGTCTCTACTTGTTTTTGTTCTGTCCAGTTTTTATACTTAAACAATTGCTTTTTGCAAAGTTTTTATTTTAATCCCCATTATCATAGTGTTATTATTAGTTTCAAGTGTACAATATAGTAATTCAACATTTACCTACATCACCTGGCACTCATCACAAGTGCGCCCCTTAGTCCCCATCACCTATTTAACCCATCCCCCCACCCACTCCCCTCTTGTAACCATCAATGTGTTCTCTATATTTAACAGTGTATTTCTTGGTTTGTCTCTCTTTCTCTCTCTCCCCTTTTTTTCCCTTTACTCATTTGCTTTGTTTATTAAATTCAACATATGAGTGAAATAATATGGTATTTCTCTTTTTCTCATTGACTTATGTCATTTAGTGTTGTACTCTCTAGCTCCACCCGTATCATTGTAAATAGCAAGATTTCATTCTTATTTATGGTACGATAATAGTCCATTGTGTATATATACACCACATCTTCTTTATCCATTTATCTATCAATAGATACTCGGGCAGATTCCATAATTTGGCTATTGTAATTAATGCTGCTATAAACATAGGGATGCATGCATCCTTTTGAAATAGTGCTTTTGTATTTTGGGGTAAATACTTTGTAGTGCAATTACGGGATCATACAGTAGTTCTATTTTAAATTTTTTTTGAGGGACCTCCATACTCCTTCCAAGAGTGGCTACACCAGTTTGCGTTCCCACCAGAAGGGCAAGAGGGTTCATTTTTCACCATATCCTTGCCAACACTTGTTGCTTCTTGGTCTTTCTTTCTTTCTTTCTTTCTTTCTTTCTTTCTTTCTTTCATCATTGTGACAGGTGTGAAGTGATACCTCATTTTACTTTTGACTTAGATTTCCTTGATGGTGAATAATGTTGAGCATCTTTTCACATGTGTCTGTTGCTCATCTCTATTTCTTCATTGTAGAAATGTTCATATCTTCTGCCCATTTCTTTTTTTAAAAGTCAATGAATTTCATTTATTTATTTATTTATTTATTTTTTAATTTTATTATTATATTATGTTACTCACCATACAGTACATCCCCGGATTCCGATGCAAAGTTCGATGCTTCATTAGTTGCGTATAACACCCAGTGCACCATGCAATGCGTGCCCTCCTTACTACCCATCACCAGTCTATCCCATTCCCCCATCCCCTCCCCTCTGAAGTCTTCAGTTTGTTTCTCATAGTCCATAGTCTCTCATGTTTCATTCCCCCTTCTGATTACCCCCCTTTCTTTATCCCTTTCTTCTCCTACCAATCTTCCTAGTTCTTATGTTCCATAGATGAGAGAAATCATATGATAATTTTCTTTCTCTGCTTCACGTATTTCACTTAGCATTATCTCCTCCAGTCCCGTCTATTCTCTGCTTGACTTATTTCACTTAGCATTATCTCCTCCAGTGCCGTCCATGTTGCAGCAAATGTTGAGAATTCGTTCTTTCTGATAGCTGAGTAATATTCCATTGTATATATGGACCACAGCTTCTTAATCCAGTCATCTGTTGAGGGGCATCTCAGCTCTTTCCGCGATGTAGCTATTGTGGACAATGGTGCTATGAACACNCCAGTCATCTGTTGAAGGGCATCTCGGCTCCTTCCATGATTTGGCTATTGTGGACAATGCAGCTATGAACATTGGGGTGCATATGGCCCTTCTCTTTACTACGTCTGTATCTTTGGGGTAAACACCCAGTAGTGCAATGGCTGGGTCATAGGGTAGTTCAATTTTTAACTTTTTAAGGGACCTCCACACTGTTTTCCAGAGTGGCTGTACCAACTTGCATTCCCACGAACAATGTAGGAGGGATCCCCTTTGTCTACATCCTCTCCAACAATTGTTGTTTCTTGCCTTGTCTAATAATCCTTCCAATTTCAATGTTGTTGTTCGTGACCTCTCCCTTTTCATTCATAATTTAATAATGGCTAATGATTTTGAACATTTTTTCATGTGTCTGTTAGCCATTTGTATGTCTTCATTGGAAAAGTGTCTGTTCATATCTTCTGCCCATTTTATGATTTGTTTATTTGTTTCTCGTGTATTGAGTTTGAGAAGTTCTTTGTAGATCTTGGATACCAGTCCTTTATCTGTGGTGTCCTTTGCAAATATATTCTCCCATTCCGTGGGCTGTCTCTTAGTTTTTTTGACTGTTTCCTTGGCTGTGCAGAAGCTCTTTATCCTGATAAAGTCCCATAAGTTCATTTTATCTTTTATTTCTCTTGCCTTTNCAGTCAAAACTAGAGGCTCTGACGGCCAGGGTCACCGAGGCAGAGGAACGCGTTAGCGAATTGGAGGATGGGTTAGTAGAAGAAAAAACGAAAATAGAAGCTGGTCTTAAAAAAATCCACGCCCACGAATGTAGATTACGGGAGATTACTGACTCTATGAAACGATCCAATGTCAGAATCATCGGCATCCCTGAAGGGGTGGAGAAAAACAGAGGTCTAGAAGAGATATTTGAACAAATTGTAGCTGAAAACTTCCCTAATCTAGCAAGGGAAACAAGCATTCGTGTCCAAGAGGCAGAGAGGACCCCATCCAAGCTCAACCAGGACAAACCTACGCCACGGCATGTCATAGTGCAATTCGCAAATATTAGATCCAAGGATACAGTATTGAAAGCGGCCAGGGCAAAGAAATTTCTCACGTACCAAGGCAAAGGTATCAGGATTACGTCAGACCTGTCTACAGAGACCTGGAATGAGAGAAAGGCTTGGGGGGGCATTTTTAAAGCTCTTTCAGAGAAAAACATGCAGCCAAGGATCCTTTATCCAGCAAAGCTGTCATTCAGAATTGATGGAGAAATAAAGACGTTCCAAAATCGCCAATCATTAACCAATTTCGTAACCACAAAACCAGCCCTACAGGAGATATTAAGGGGGGCTCTATAAAGGTAAAAAGGCCCCATCAAAGACATGGTTGTTGTACAAAGTTTTCGTACAAAGACTTTNTTTTTAATTTCTGTCAGATTCGCTCTCATTTCTGCCCTTAGGGATTCTATATTCTCAGCAACGCTTTCTCTGATGCTTTTTTCAAGTTTACTCATCATCTTGACCATTGTTGCTCTGAATTCCATTTCTGATAATTGGGATACATCCATATGTATTAATTCTGTGGCCGAGGCCAATTCTGTGGCAGAGGCCACAGACTCATTATCTTTTCTTTGCTGGGGGGGACTTCTCCTTCTCGTCATTCTGATGAAGAGAGATTGCAGGGTTGTCCAGAGCCCAAGTGTTGACTGGGACCCAGGCCGTGCGCCCTTGTTTTATAGAGATCTTAGGGATGTGGGCTTCTTCCTTAAAGAGTTATTTATTTATTTGAGAGGGAGAGACAGACAGTCAGCAAGAAAGGGAACCCAAGCAGGGGAGTGGGAGAGGAGAAGCAGGCTCCCGGTGGAGAAGCCGGATGAGGGGCTCCTTTCCGGAACGTTGTGATCACACCCTAATCCGAAGACAGGCGCTTAATAACTGCGTCACTTAGGCACCCCGGGTTGTGGGCTTTTTTATTTTTCAGCCTGCCTTCTGGGGGAGGGGCCTGCCGTTCGGTACTCAGAAAACCCTGTTTGGGTAGAGTCTCCACGTCCCCTGCGAGGGGGGATGGGGATGGGCACCCTGTGAGCCGGTATTTCCGAGCTTTTTTCCTCTGGCGGCTTCCCCTGGCGGTTTGCTGTGCCTCTTCTGAGAGTCAGAGCAGCAGCGGCTGAAATTCAGCCTCTGTCTCAGAACAGAGGGATCGCGGATCGTTCTCCACTGGTGTTCTGGCCACCTTAACTCTGTCTCTGTTGGTGCTGCTCAACCCTGAAGCATCGCAGGCTGTGCGCCCCACACCCGGCGTCCCAGCTCTCACTTCCAGGGCCGGCGCGTCTCTGTCCTTTGTGTTTCCAACCCCGCCAGCCGCCAGTCGCCAGCCACCCCGCGCGGGCTCCCGGAGCTCCCCGTCTCAGTCAGGTGTCTCGCGGGTGCTGACCGCGAGTCCGCCTGCTCCCCCGTGCAGGTGGCCTTCCAGCCTCCAGCCGCCAGCCGCCCCGCGCACGCTCCCGGAGCTCCCGGTCTCAGCCTGAATCCAGTGAGCACACCGGAGCTCCGGAGCTCCATGAGATGCTTGGTGACGCAGGCTCCCGGCTCACGGACTCAGTCTGCTTTTTATAGGGTGCTGGTCCGCGGTCCGCCCACTCCCTGGTGCAGGTGGCCCGCCAGCTGCCAGCCGTCCCGCGCGCGTTCCCGGAGCTCCCATTCTCATCTGCTGTCTCAAGCGTGCGGGTCTGCGGTCCGTCCGCTCCCCCGTGCAGGTGGCTACGGCTTCCCGGTGCCCTGACACGGCGGCTTCCTCCCCCTTCTGTTTATCTTCCGATATCTGTGCGTGTTTTCACGGCTCCCCACTTGGTACCTCGATACTCAGCGCTGGAGATGTTCATTTGTAGAGATCCAGATGTATCTTCCTGCGTCTCAGGCTGATTCCGTGGATGTTCCTGCTGGTCTGGTACCTATCCAGCTCAACTCAGGGGACCGGCTGAAAAAGGGGTCCCCTACTCCTCTGCCATTTTAACTCCCCTCCCTGCCCATTTCTAATTGGAATATTTGGTTTATGCATGTTGAGTTTTATAAGTTCTTTATATATTTTGAATACTAACCCGTTATCAGATATGTCATTAGCAAGTATCTTCTTCGATTCCGTAGGTTGCCTTTTAGTTTTGTTGATTGTTTCTTTTTTTTTTTTTTAGGATTTTGTTTATTTATTTGACAGAGAGAGACAGCCAGCGAGAGAGGGAACGCAAGCTGCCCATTCTCCCAATACAATTTGTGAAACAGACTGTCTTTTTCCCATTAGATATTCTTTCCTCCTTTGTTGAAGATTAATTGACCATATAATTGTGCATTTATTCCTGGGTTATCTCTTCTGTTCCATTGATCTGTGTTTCTATTTTTGTGCCAATACCATAATGTTTTTATTAGTACAGCTTTGTAATATAACTTGAAGTCTGGAATTGTGATGCCTCCAGCTTTGCTATTATTTTTTCAAGATTGCTTTGCCTATTAAAGGTCTTTTCTGGTTCCATATAAATTTTAGGATTTTTGTACTGGCTCTGTGAACAATGCTGTTGGCATTTTGATAGGGATTGCTTTGAATGTGTAGATTGCTTTGGGTAGTACAGATATTTTAACAATATTTGTTCTTCCAGAATATGAACACAGAATATCTTTCCCTTTCTTTGTGTCATCTTCAATTTCTTTCATCAGTGTTTTATCATTTTCAGAGTACAGGTCTTTTACCTCTTTGGTTAGGTTTATTCCTAGGTATCTTATTATTTTTGTTGCAATTGTAAATGAGGTTGTTCTCTTAATTTTTCTTTCTGCTGCTTCATTATTATTGTATAGAAATGTTACACATTTCTGCACATTGATTTTGTATCCTGTGACTTTACTGAATTCATTTATCACTTCTAGTAGTTTTTTGGTGGGTATTTAGGGTTTTCTATATAGAGTGTCATGTCATCTGCAAACAATGAAAGTTTTACGTCTTCCTTACTAATTTGGATGCATTTTGTTTCTTTGTGTTGTCTGATTGCTGTGGCTAGGACTTCCAATACTATCTTGAATATAAGTGGTAAGAGTGGACATCCTTGTCTTCTTTCTGACCTTAGGGGGAATAGCTCTGTTTTTCTTCATTGAGTATGATGTTTGCTGTGGTTTTTTCATATATGCCCTTTTTTATGTTGAGGCATGTTCCCTCTAAACCTACTTTGTTAGGGGTTTTTATCGTGAATGGATGCTGTACTTCGTCAAATTCTTTTTATGCATCACATTGATTGATTTGCAAATATCGAATAATCCTTGCATCCTGGGAATAAATCCCACTTGATCATGGTGAATGATTTTTTTAAATGTATTGTCAGTTTCTTTTTGGGACTATCTTGTTGAGGAATTTTCCATCTATGTTCATCAAAGATATTGGTCTACAGTTCTCTCTTTTTTTGTTTTTGTCTCTATTCAAGTTTTTTGCATTAGGGTAATGCTGGCCTCATAGAATGAATTTGGAAGTTTTCTTTCCTCTTCTATATTTTGGAATAGTTTGAGAAGAATAGGTATTAACTCTTCTTTAAATGTTTGGTAGAATTCAACTGTAATGCCATCTGGTCCTGGACTTTTGTTTGTTGAGAGTTTTTTTTTTTTTTTTAAGATTTCATTTATTTATTTGACACAGAGAGAGAGCCAGCAAGAGAGGGAACACAAGCAGGGGGAGTGGGAGAGGAAGAAGCAGCCTTCCAGCGGAGCAGGGGCTCGATCCCAGGGGCTTGATCCCAGGACCCTGGGATCATGCCCTGAGCCAAAGGCAGACGCTTAATGACTGAGCCACCCAGGCGCCCCTGTTGAGAGTTTTTTGATTACTGATTTGATCTCCTTGCCGGTATCAGTCTATTCAGTTTTCTATTTCTTCTTGCTTCACTTTTGGTGGGTTAGATGTTTCTTGGAATTTATCCATTTTCTCTATGTTTTCCAATTTGTTGGAATACAGCTTTTCATAATAATTTCTTAAAATCATTTGTATTTCTGTGGCTTTGGTTGTTATTTCTCCTCTCTCATATGCAATTATATTTGGGTTCTTTCTCTCTCTCTCTTTCTCTTTATGAGTCTAGCCAGAGGTTTATGAATTTTATTTATCTTTTCACAGAACCAGCTCCTGATTCATTGATAAGTTCTATTGTTTTTTTCAGTTTCTGTATCATTTATTTCTGCTGTAATCTTTACAGTTTCTTTCCTTCTGCTGGTTTGAGGTTTTGTTCTTTTCCTAGCTCCTTTAGGTATAATGTGGTTGTTTATTTGAGATTTTTCTTGTCTCTTGAGGTAGATCTGTATTGCTTTTGCTGTATCCAAAAGGTTTTGGACCACTGTGTTTTCAATGTCATTTTTTCCCATTTTTTAAAAATTTCTTCTTTGATTTCCTGGTTGACCCATTCATTGTTTAGTAGCATGTTGTTTAATCTCCATGTATTTGTGGTCTTTTCTAAATTTTCTTGTTGTTGACTTCTGGTTTCATAACATTGTGGTCAGAAAAGGTGCACTGTATGATTTCAGTCATTTTGTATTTGTTGATGCCTGTTTTGTGAGCTAATATGTGATCTATTCCGGAGAATGTTTCATGTACACTTGAAAAGAATCTGTATTCTGCTGTTTTAGGATGGAATGTTCTGATTATAACTGTTAAGTCCATCTGGTCCAATGTGGCATTCAAAGCCTCTATTTCCTTCCTTAAGCCAGAGTTTGGCTGATCTCTCCATTGATATAATTGAGTTTTAAATTCCCCTACGATTATTGTGTTACTATTGACAAGTTCCTTTAGGTTTGTCATTAACTGTTTTATATATGTGGATGGTCCTATGTTGGTTGTGTAAATACTTACAATGGTTATTGTATATAACATCTTCTGCCTATAGCAGTCTATATTTAGTTGATGATCACTTACATTTGAAACCTTTCTTCACTCATCTGCATCCCCCCTCATTTTAAGTATATATTGTTATATTCTACATACTTTTATTTTGTAACTCCATTTACTTATTTTTTTTTTACAGAATTACTTAGTTTTACTGCTTTCGTGTTTCCTTCTTTTCATACTCTCACTTTTCATCTTTCCTTTGCATTCAAAGAGTCCCCTTTAATATTTTTAGTAGGGCTGGGTTAGTAGTTAAGAACTCCTTTAGTTCTTGTTTGAATAAGAAACTCTTTATCTGTCCTTCTACTTTGAGTGATACCCTTGCTGGATAGGGTATTCTTGGCTATAGATTTTTCCCTTTTAATAGTTTGAACATATCATGCCACTTACCTCTGGCTTGTAAAGATTCTGTTGAAAATCTGTTCATGGCCTTATGCAGTTTCCTTTTTATATAACTGTCTTCTTTTCTCTTGCTGATTTGATTTTTTTATCACTACTTTCTCCATTTTGAGTACTGTGTGTCTTGGTGGATCTCTGTGCATCCTGAATTTGGATATCCTTTTCCTTCCCCAGATTAAGAATGTTTTGAGCTATTATGTTTTGAAATTAATGTCCTGCTCCCTTTTCTGTCTTCTCCTTCTAGGATGGCTATAATGTGAATGCTATTATGCTTGATAGAGTCACTGATTTCCCTAAGTGTATTCTCATTTTGCGTAATTATTTTTCTCTCATTTGTTTATCTTTATTTACTTTCCATTACTTTGTCTTCTAGGTCATTAATTCATTCCTCTGCATCTTCCAGCCTGCTATTTATTCCATCAGTTGTGTTCCTAATTTCATTTATTGTCTTCTTCATCTCTGATTTTTTTAATCTCTGTATTAAGGATCTCATTGATGTCCTCCACTCTTTTCTCAAGTTGAGCAAGTATCTTTATGATCATTATTTCAAATTCACTATCGGCCATGTTACTTAGATCCTTTTTGCTTTGGTCTTTTGAAGTGGTTTTGCCTTGTTCTTTCATTTGTGATATAGTCTCCTCATTTTGCCTTCCTCTCTGTGTCTTAGGAAAGTCAGCTATACCTATTGCTCTTGAAAGTAGTGGTCAGAGTGTGCACTTTTAACTAGGTGGCACTTGTCTTCCACCATAGGGGTTGCTCAGCCACTGTGGAGGGTAGAACTGGCCAAGACCACTGCACAGAATTCGAGTTGACTGATGGGGGCACGGTGCCACAGACTGTTCACACTGGTCCTCCTCCACTGGGGATGCACATCTGCCACAGAGACTGGGCCTGGCTGCTCCATACAGCATGGTGGGCAGTGGGTGCAGGTTTAACAAGGTGTGCACATCCTCTGTGAGAGGTTGATAGACCCAGGGTTGGCAAGGTTTGCATGTGTCTTCTGTGGGAGGGGATCTGTAGCACTGGGATTGAGGGAAACCTAGCTGGGGACATGTGCTATGGTGTAAGCAAGTTAGGTAGTGTGTTAGGTATGGGTGTCTGAAGAAATATTAACTGAGCAATTGGATAGATGTGCATTTATGAATTTGAACCAGGGAGGGAAACGTCCCCTGCAAGCTCTTTTGTTCCTGGAGAAGTCCCTCAAGTGAACTCTGAGATGAGTAACTAATTCTCCCTCTTGTAAGCCCCAGGTGCCTTTCAAACTGCTGCTTCCAAGCTGTGTCTCCTTGAACTGTGTTCTGTGCTGTCTGTAAGGATAGGGTCTCAGCTTCCTATTGCTTTCTCAGAGCCAAGCCTGCTGATTTTTATAGTTCCAGGTTTTAAGTCCTACTGTCCATAAGCACTCGCAAAATTCTGCCCCTCTGATTTTCAAAGCCAAATTCTATAGGGATTTCTTTTCCCTCTGTTGCTTCTACAGTGTGCTAGTCTGTTCCTTGCTCCTCTCTCAGCCTGCAGCCCCCTCCTTCCAGCATTCTGACCCATAGGGTTTAGGTTCCCACTGAATCCTTGCCCTTCCTACCCTCTTCAATGTGGCCTCTTTTCTACACTTAGTTATGGAGTTATTCTGCCAGTCTTTGGGTCCTTTTCTGGGTTGTTTGTTCTGTGCAAGTGTTATCTAGTTGTATCCTTTGGAGATGTGAGTTTAGAGTCCTCCTCCTCCACCTCCCCTGGAATTCCCTATTGGTGACTGCTTTTACATCCTGTATTTTTGCTTTATAAAGTTGGCTTCTGTGGTATTTGATATGCAGATATTAATAGGTGTTTTATTTTCACGTTGAGTATGTCTTTTAGCATTAAAACATGTTCTTTGTCTCATTTAGTGCTTTTGGGTGTGAAATCTACTTTGTCTGATATTGATTGCATTTGCCTTGTAGATCTTTGCCCATTCCTAAATTTTCCTCTTTTGCTTCACTTCCCTTTGGCTGATGTCTTTCCATTATGTTTTTCCCTTTCTTTTCCTAGGAGCAATACATTTTCATGACTTCTTTTTGAAGATCACTTAGAACACTCTTCCACAAGTGCTCTGATTTACTCCATTTTACAGTATTCTTATACTTTGTTTAGACTTTGTCTTTCTGGTGCTGATTTTAGATTAATCTTAGCCCTCCAGACCCCTTATTTTCTTATGAATGAACTTTTCCCAGCATTTTGCTTGCTCCCTGCAAATGTTTGTGAAGAAGGAATATTAATGATGGCTCCCTGGGATTTAGGGTTTATCTTTCTACTTTCAAGTGATTTGGAATTTGGGTGTTCTCTATGTTTTTGTTATGTGGAGGGCATGGCTTTATGTAGCCCTGTTTTTCTGGTGGTTCCATGTTGTTTTCTGGAGGATGTGTAGGGAGACTTAGATTTTACATGGCCAACATACCTTGACATATGCACTTCACATATGGTTAAAAATACTTTGTAAATATTTTAATGGCTACATAATATTATGATAAATAAAAGAACCAATATTTATCAGATGAGTTCCTTATTATTGAGTATTTTTTTCCCTTTTTTGTGATGACATATTTGTAGGTGAGTCTATTCTAATATATACGTTGGGTAGATTTGCTGAAGTAGAATTATTGCTTCAGGGTTATAAATGTTATTAATAATCTTGGTGTAATTTGAATCTAGGGAGAACCAATAGGCCACAGATGGATTTATTTCAAGCTACTAAAGTAGTCTCTACCCTTTTATAAGGTCACATCCCTCTTTCTATGTATATAACAGGATCCAGGTCTGAAATAGCTGGGAGCCACCAGTGCGGCTGGCTATTTCTGGTGAAGAGTGAGAGTTTGACTTCTTTGCCGATTTGGATTCCTTTTATTTCTTTCTGTGGTCTGATTGCTGAGGCTAGGACTTCTGGAACTATGTCGAACAACAGTGGTGAAAGTGGACATCCCTGTTGTGTTCCTGACTTTAGAGGAAATGCTCTCAGTTTTTCTCCGCTAAGAATGATATTCACTGTGGGTTTTTCCTATATAGTTTTTGTGATATTGAGGTATGTTCCTTCTGTCCCTACACTGCAGAGTTTTTATCAAGAAAGGATGCTTTTTGTTAAATGCTTTTTCTGCATCTGTTGAGAGGATTGTATGGTCCTTATCTTTCCTTTTATTAAAAAGAAGCCCAGAAACATGAGTGAATTTTTCTCAGATATTCACTGTGAGAACCTGATAGAGCTCCTGGAGGTAAAATTCACAAAAGTGTGTGGTCCCCCTAGGACCAGGCTCCCTTAGAGTTTTTGACTCTCAAACTTGTCCACACTGAGCCTCTAGCAATTCATCAATTGCAGATTAGGTTTTCCTAACCCTGTACTGGTTCCCAAGGAGTTTTCCGCTCCTGGGCTTCTGCTCTAGTAAGTTTTGATTTTCTGTATCTGCCTGTCTCTTTCTTCAGTTTTGAGGACAGTAGTTTGTTGTATGACCTCAGTTTTCTGATGGACCTAAAAGGAGTTGATTTTCAGTTTGTTATACTTTTCTTCTTGTGTGGATGAAAGACTTCCAAGCTTCTTACATGCCTGAATGGAATGCAAAGGAATTTTTTAAGACATCAAAGACATGGTTGTTGTACAAAGTTTTCATCTCTTGAAAACTGGGTAGAGTGACTATCTTTTAATATAATGTATTTCCTTTTTCTCCTTTAAAGATTTTATTTACTTTAGAGAAAGTGGGGGGAAGGGCAAAGAGAGAGGGAGAAAGTCTCAAGCAGACTCTGCACTGAGCACAGAGCCCAACCCATGTCTCTATCCCACCGCCTTGAGGTCATGACCCAAGCAGAAACCAAGAGTCTGACGCTTAACCAACTGTGCCATCTAGGCTATCCATTTTATTTTTCTTTAAAGGGGTAAAAAGTAAGAACTTTTGGAACATTAACTTTTTTTCTTTTTTTTTTTCCTCAAATAGATCCTAAATGCCCAGGAGACGTTGATTTTCATAATAGTGACTGGGACATTAAGACAATCACCAGCTCCTTGAAATTCTACCTCAGGTATGCCCGATACAGTTTGGAACTCTGTTTTTCATAGTTGATGAAATTTGTCTGGGTGGAGATTAGAGCTTATGTGGTCACAGTTTCAGGAGGTTGGATAGGGTTGCTAAAGAAAAAAAAGAGTGAAAAGAATTTCCATCAAAAAAGAATGTATATTAGAAAACCTTTAATCTAGGAATTTAGGCAAGTGAAATATCAAAATAATAGAATTATTATTGAAAAATGTCTTTTCCTTAAAGTAATGGAAGTTTTTCCATTGCGCATAGATTGATGTCACAATGTACTCATGAATATTATCAGGACTTAGGACAATTCAAGGTTGTTAATGTGTTTTGTTGAATAGTAACTATTTTTAAACATTAAATTGCATTTGCACAAACATAATATTTGTGTTTGTGTGTTATGTGTAATATTTCATGCTTTCATCCATATAATAGAAATTTAAAAAACAAGAAAATACAGTCATACAAATGTTAGAACTGAGTGAATTGAGAGCAATAGGAAAACAAAATTTACCTTATTAGCAAAATTTGGTGATGCACAGTGGTGATGAATATATCATTTAGTTTATTGGCATAAATTTATATTATGTGAAAAAATTTGGGACATATACTTTTTTGAGGGGGACATATACTTTTTAAACTCATTTATTTCTTACTATTCTTTATCTCCAATAGTATGTACCATACATTATTTACTAAACGTCTTTTTTTTCAATTATTGTACTCTTTCGGCATTTAGGATGCTTGAATATCATTAATCCAAAATAAATTGGGTCCCAGATATTGCTGTTAAATGACCTTCTGCTATAATAACATCTTAGAACTTTATATAAACATGAATGCTCTTTCCAGGAGTATTTCTCTGGCTTCTGCCAAAGAAGATATATACTGTTGTTAGAGGGTTTATTCTGTACTAAGTAAGCAGTGTTCTAGCTGCTTACATTGACAATATCATTTTTTTTACAATAATCCTGTAAGGTAGGTGGTATCATACTAATTTTACAGATGAGGACATTGAAAGGGACCCCCTTTCCCATTAAGTAATATCCATGCTCATAGCTCATATTATTTGAACCTAAGTATCTCTGACATATAGGCCACTGGTATTAGAGCCATTTTCTTCCTGTTTCCCATCCTCAGGTGCTATGGCCTTCTTGGAGTTGCTTGGGTAATTTTAGTGAAGACAAAGAGCAATCTACTATGCATACTTTTAGAAGACTGGTGATAATAACGAGAGTAAATGATTCTATGTCTCTAGCTTTTTCAAAAGGGTCAATTTTTTTCAAAGATTTGTATAGGTTAAGTACCTCCCCACATTACATCTTTCCCAATTCATCCCATAATAAGCAGTGTGGCCCTTTTGAAAGATGGGAAGATCAAGCCTGAGAGACTTAATGAGCAATACCTCCAATAAGAGATTTGTCCTTAAAACTTAATGTATGAGCCTTTAATATGCACTAGCCAGTTAACACCCTTTAGGTTTCTCAGATACATTAGTATTTTCAGAGGGACTCTTCATCTGTGTTATACGTACCCAACTCACCTCTTATCTCCAACATTTCCAGAAAAGTAACCTAAAAAGTATCCTTTCTCTCTCTAGTATCTTTAATCTCTCTTACTCAACTGGCTCTTTCCTCTCAGCATATAAATATGCTCTTGTAAAGCACATCTTTTTGACCTTGTGTCTTTTTTCATAAATGAATAAATTCATTCTACCATTTACTAAATCATTCAATAAACATTTCCTGAGTATCTAGTCTATGCCTTGCATGGTACTAGGCATTAGGCATACAATTGTGAATAGACGTGGTCTCTATATTTAAAATGTTATAGTCTAGCTAGGAAGGCAGAAAAAAATCAAATAATCATACAAATATAACAAACCATAGTAAGTGCTCTGAAGAAAAGGTGCAAGGTGTTGTGAAGGCATATAACAGGAAGACTTGGTTTATTCTGGTTGTTTTTCGAACTGAGGTTTGAATTATAACTTAGAATTAGCTGAGAGGGAGCAGTTCCTGACAGAGAATACTGAATACCCAAAGGCCCTGAAGCACAAGAGAGAATGACCCCTTCAAGAAACTATGTGTACCAGTATAGGAGGAGTATTATAGTATAGAGAGGGAGGGAGAGATATTAGGAGCCAGATCATGCAAGATCATATGGTACATTTTAGAAATTGAGGTCTGGATTTATTTTAAAAGGAATGGGAATAAACTGAGAGATTTGAAGTAGTAGGTTACATGATGAGATTTGCATTTTGAAACAAAAATAGAGAGATCGGATTAGAGGGAATCAAAATAGGTAGAGATAGAAAACAATTAGTAGGCTATTGCTGTGGTCCTTGAAAGAGATGATGCTTCTGCTTGAACTAGGGAGTAGCAGTGTAGATTGGTAGAAATAAGCATATTTAAGAAATTTAGGGAGTTAATTTAGATATGAGAATGGTAGAGATGGAGATAAAAGAATGACTTCCGTGTTTATGGCCTATACAACCAAATGGTGGCCATATATTTACTGCTTTGAGAAACACAAGAAAAGACTAGATATAGGGGAGATGACAAGTTGGGCTTTAGATATATCAAATATGGGTGTCTGAAGAAATATTAACTGAGCAATTGGATATATGGGCATGAACGCAGAGAAGAATTCAGAGCTTGAGCTACAAATTTGTGAATCATTGATAATATATATGATAATTGGGAGGCAGGAGCCTGGATGAGATTGCCTAATAAAAGAGATATTTCATGCCTTCCTATCCAAGTTTCAGTATATGAAGTAATCTACACGCAGTGTCTCTACTTCTTTTTTTTTTTTTAATTTATTTATTTGTCAGAGAGAGAGCGAGAGCGTGTGCACAAGCAGGGGGAGAGGTAGGCAGAGGGAGAAGCAGTCTCCCCACTGTGCAAGGAGCCCGATGCTGGACTTGATCCCAGGACCCTGGGATCATGACCTGAGCTGAAAGAAGACACTTAGCCAACTGAGCCACCCACGTGTCCCAGTGTCTACTTCCTAACCTTCCAGTTTGCTCCTTAACCCATTGCAATGTCCCTCCCAACACCTCTCCTCCACTGCAGCTGCTCTTGCCAAGGTCACTAGTGACTTCCTCAGTGCTAAACACAATGAACAATTGTCAGTCTTTACTTGATTTCTTTGTAGCATTTGAAACTGTTAATGAGCCCTCCTTGAAACTTTCTCCTCTCTTGGATTCTACTATATCACTTGCTTTGGCTTTCCTCATACCTTTTTTGACCATTTTTAGCAGTCCCCTTTGTGGACTTCCTACCTGATATTTTCCAGGATTCTCCTCTCTTTTTACTATAATGGAGGGATGGAAAATTCAAAAATCCACAGGGGCCAGGACACGGAAATGAACAAAGCAGACTACTTTCATATTAAGACATTGCATATTGAACCGTATTTGCATAGTGATCCCTTTGTTTATATATAGTCAGCAATAATATTTACTTCCACAAATAACCATATGGGCCCAATATAGGCAGATCTTTCCATTTGTCAATAGAGGTAGAAAATATGGATTTTATGTGAAATATCTCAATATTTTATATTCTGATAACTAATACAATACCATGTCTTTTTTATACACTATTCTGGGCAAATAATAAATGGAAGGCCTCATGTAGCTGTTGGCTATGAGTTGGCCATCTCTCCTTAAGCAGTGGTATCCGTTCTTGTGGTTTTAACCACTCACCTATGTTCACGGTTTTAGCCACTCTCCTAGGTTTATGATTTTCATATTTACTTCCCAGATCTAGAAGGGCATTCCATCCATCTACCTAATAGACATCTCCCTTTGGCTATCCCAAAAGTCCCTCTGGCTTAGCATCCCTACTTCCTTCTGAATCCATTTCTATTCTATCCAGTCTCACAAACCAGATGACCTTCTCCCTCACCAGTATATGCAATCATTGAAGAAGTTCTGTCTTTAATGTCTTTTAAATAATTCTCCTCATCATTTGTTTCTATCCTTGATGCCACTATTGTTTAGGCCTTTATTATCTCTCATTTGGATTACTACAATAATAATAGTGGCAGACAGTATAATATAGTGATTAAGAGCATAGACTCAAGACAGAATGCCTAGTTCTGCCACTTACTGGCTGTGCACTGTCTTGGATGAATTATTTAACTTTTCTGAACTTCAGTTTCCCCATTTATAAAATGGATATAATAACAATATCTACCTTACAGGGTTGTCTTGAGGATTAAATTAGTAAGTATATGCAAATCACTTAGAACAGTGAAGCATTTACCGTTATTATTATAAGTGAATTATTTTTTTCTGAGCTACCCATCACCTATCTTTATTTCATCATCACACTGGTCCTTTTACATTTCAAATTTTGTATATGGTACTCTTCTCAACTAGACTATTAGCTCCTTGGAGATTTGGAGTCTGTCTTATTTATCTTTAGATCCCCAATATCTGGCACAGTGTCAGGAACCTGTAGGTGCTGAGCCAATATTTTTTTACTAAATAAAGAAGTTTATT
This sequence comes from Ailuropoda melanoleuca, assembly GCF_002007445.2. Classification (NCBI taxonomy): domain Eukaryota; kingdom Metazoa; phylum Chordata; class Mammalia; order Carnivora; family Ursidae; genus Ailuropoda; species Ailuropoda melanoleuca. The sequence goes on along the minus strand of NC_048238.1, from coordinate 49,808,873 downwards.
GGGCCTCAATTTTCTCCTCCATTAAACTGGGATTTGAATAACTGCTCCATCTCACAGTATCATTGGAAAGATCAGATGGGAGGACAGATACGAAAGCACTTTGTAAACTAAAACTATCGAACTGCAAGGACTTAATGGCAGCATTCAGGGTGCGTCCACTTTGGAATTTTTCAGGACTGGTTTGTGACTCCTTTCACTTTTGGGAACTAATTAAAGACACTGCAAGACTAATTGGCTTATACTTTTGCAGGTCTTCTATTGAATTACTAGTAAGTAGCATTCCTCTGACAAAGTTTCAGGTGAAGAGAGATATGTATGTAGTTACACTAAGCTATAGGGATTGGAAACTTAAGCCTTGCTGCCTGCAGAACTGAAAATCCAAGGCCTGGCTATTCCCTCCCCAAAGGAACTGACAGTCTTCATTGATTTCAGGAATCTTTCTGAACCTGTCATGACCTATAGACTTCACAAAGAGCTGGTCTCTGCTGCCAGTAAGTATTTATGTTACTAGTTAATTGTGTTGTCTTGGCTTCTTAATAATGTTCATAGCAATTAACCTAGAAAACTGCTTGAGAGGAAGTGAGGGGAAAAAACAAAACTTATCCATAGATTTTTGTCCCCTGCCAAATGAGAGTATTCTTGCTTGGTGTCTAACTCAAGTATTATATTATTTTTCATAAATCAGTGTAAGTTGAGTAGGTTGGAGAAAACTGGCTAACATGAGGGATGTGACAGGTGTGAGGGCTTTATTGACTGAATGTGCCTCTTCCATTAGGGCGAGAGCATTGGCTCACATAACTAGGGGATGGCAAAATGGTTCCATTATAGTTGCTGTTTTAGTTTTTTCTTCATAACTTTGCCTTTTCAAATGCTTTTCAAATTTATGCTATGAATTATTACCCCTGATCTGTTAGTGCTAGAATCACATTTTCTTTTTAAGATTTTATTTATTTATTCGACAGAGATAGAGACAGCCAGTGAGAGAGGGAACACAAGCAGGGGGAGTGGGAGAGGAAGAAGCAGGCTCACAGCGGAAGAGCCTGACGTGGGGCTCGATCCCACAACGCCACGCGGGACCACGCCCTGAGCCGAAGGCAGACGCTTAACTGCTGTGCCACCCAGGCGCCCCTAGAATCACATTTTCTAGATGATAAAACAGAGGGTGAAAGTGGAGTGTTGCATGGGAAATAAGGCATACAGAGTCACCCCAAAACTTGGCAGCTGAAGAAGTATTGAAAGTTTTGGCTGAGGCCACTGTATGAGTGAGTATCCCTCCCTATCTCTACGTGACCCTTCTGCTTTGTGCTCTCTGTAGCATGCAGGAAAAAAATTGAGAAGACTTGACCTCATAATGAATTTTTGTTGAGGCAGGGGACCTTTGATCTTTAGTCTGAGCTGTCTCAGTGATTTTCACATAAACCCAGAGGTAGCAGTATACCTCCCAGCACCACAAAAAGATGGGTGGGCAGTGGAAGTTTATGTATGGAACTTTAGAAACAACCTGCTGTACCTAGAACTCTGACTTCCTCAGAGATGGTCTTATGTTCTCATCTTTCTTCTCTCTCTTCTTTAAAAAAAAAAAAAAACTTTTCTAGGCCTATTTCTTTGTTTTTATCTCTCTCTTTGTCTTTTATCTCTCTTTTGGTCTCTTTGTCTTTCTCTCTCTCTCCCTCTCCCTGTTTCAGTGTCTTTTTTTCTTGATCTCTCTTTGCCATTGTTTCTCTGTGCCTGTTTCTCTCTCTCTTTTCATCTCTCTGTGTTTCTGGTTGTGTGTGGATGTGTATGAGAGTTTGCTTGATCCAGTTGCCCAAAAAGCAAAACTATCTCTCTCTGTTCTCTCTCAGAGTCTGACAACCTGGATTACCGGCTGGGAGCTATTCACTCCCTGGTATATAAGCTACCCGAAAAGAACCGAGAGATGCTGGAACTTCTTATAAGACACTTGGTCAAGTAAGTAACTTCTGGGTTTTCAGGAAGAGTTTTTTGTTTTGTTTTGTTTTGTTTTATTATGTTATGTTAGTTACCATACTTCATTAGTTTTTGATGTAGTGTTCCATGATTCATTGTTTGCATGTAACACTCAGTGCTCATGGCAATACATACCCTCCTTAATACCCATCACTGGGCTAACCCATCCCCCCACCCCCTCCCCTCTGAAACCCTCAGTTAGTTTCTCGGAGTCCGTAGTCTCTCATGGCTCATCTCCCCGTCTGTTCCCCCCCTTCATTTTCCCCTCCCTTCTCCTATGGTCCCCCATGCTATTCCCTATGTTCCACAAATGAGTGAAATTATATGATAATTGTCTTTCTCTGCTTGACTTATTTCACTTAGTATAATCCCCCCCAGTTCCGTCCATGTTGATGCAAATGCTGAGTATTCATCCTTTCTGATGACTGAGTAATATTCCATTATATATATGAATCACATCTTCTTTATCCATTTGTCTGTTGAAGGGCATCTTGGCTCCTTCCACAGTTTGGCTATTGTGGACATTGCTGCTATGAACATTGGGATGCATGTGCCCCCTTCTTTTCACTGCATCTGTGTCTTTGGGGTGAATACCCAGTAGTGCAATTGCTGAGTCATAGGGTAGCTCCATTTTTAACTTTTTGAGGAACCTCCACACTGTTTTCCAAAGTAGCTGTATGTTCAACTTGTATTCCCACCAACAGTGTAAGAGGGTTCCTCTTTCTCCATCAGGAAGAGTTTCTATTAGAGGACTGGCCCACAGGGTAGCACTGCAGAGAAACTGTTTGTCAGCTCCTTCAGTCCCAGCCACCAACTGTTTCATCCTGGACAGGCTGAGTGCTCTATGAAGAAGGTGATTTTGACTTGGCCCATGTATATATCCTCCCAGAGTCATCATGCATCTTACTTGAAGGGTAATATCAGGTAAAGTAGGCTGAACACAGGCTTTGCAGTCAGATAAACTTGGTTTTAAATCCCAGCTGTACTACTTACTTAGCTGTATAATCTTCGATAAACCTCTCTTAGCCTGTTTGGCAATCTGTAAAATGAGAATAGTATTGTCCCCCATGCAGGACTGTTCTGTGGATTTGAATGAACACAGATAAAGTGCATAGCACATAGGAGATTCTCAAGAAATGGGAGTTAAGATTGTGGCCAACTTTTTGCTTGGTTATGACAGGCAGGAAAGACAGTATTATAGAGAGTAAGCCTGGTGATGAGCTCCAAGATGGTGGGTTTAAGTGGCATGGGTGATGCTTTTTGGCCAGAGGGTTCAATGTTGTGGATAAAGATGAATTTACCTGACTTGTAAAAGGCCAGCAACTGGCTCTTATGAAGCAGTATGGTGCAGCAGAAAGCACTCTGACTACAGGTCAGCAAATCTGGGTTCTGGTGTGAGTTCGCTACTAGCTTTCTTGACAGTCATGGGCAGGTCACTCTCGAGGCTTCTCCTGGTGTATTAAAAAGTACAGAAATGAGACAACAAGCTAAGAAAAATTGCAGTGCATTTTACATGTGTCTATTTTTCAAAATAAAGCTATCATCACACTCACAAAAATGCAATAATCATACATTTTAACCTCATTTGGAGAGGATCTCAAATACCTAAACTTGAAGCCCTTAGTGAAGGTGAGGCTCCAGGCTAAATGGCCCTCTTGGTGTCCCTCTGTGATAAATTCAGCATCTCTGGATCTCAGGTTTCCCTCTGATATAATGAGATATCACCAAGATTCAGTGCAGCTCTGGCATTCTGTGTTTTTTGTACTTCTATAACAAATGAGTATTTTAGACACTAATGTAGATAAATATGCAGAATTAACAAGAGGGTGCCTTTTATATTTATTGTCAATATTTGTAATTTGGGCTAATATAAAACATTAAGGGGCAGTTTCTTCCCAAAAAGTTGTTTGTGATAATATCAGTGAAAATACAGCAATCAGCACATAAATCATTTGCATATTAATTTGAAGTTGCCCTGGGGGAAAGAGAAATTGGGTTCAATTTCCACATTATCACTAATTTTCTGTGTGAACTAAAGAAAGTCCCTCCTACTCTCTGGGCCTCTGTTTATTCATCTATAATATGAGGGGACTGAACTAGCTAATCTCAAATAGTTATTCCTGCTCTGATTTTCTAAGTGTATTAGTATGTGACAGGAGCCAAGGACTCAGCTAAGAATTCTCCTGCTAGCAGCTAGTGAGAAGCACCTGCTTCCATCCACCCAAAGGCTGGCTACTGCCTTATGTCAAGAATCTTGGTCCTCAAAAAGACTAGAATGAGCACGTATTGCATGGTGCACTGGGTGTTATATGCAGCTAATGAATCATCGAACTTTGCATCAGAAACCAGGGATGTACTGTATGGTGACTAACACAATATAATAAAAAAAAAATTAAAAAAAAGGGAAAAAAAGCCTAGAATGAAAGGAACAAGAGACACAAACACACAAGACACAGAAATAGAAAAACAAATACCCTTAAATATATGAAATACTGCTCATTTTCTCAAAGGGGAAGAGTACAAATTAAACCTGCACTGAGATACCATTTATTGGTAAAACCTCGTGCATGACCATATTGTCTGTTGATGAGACTTTGGAGCAAATAGATACTCTACTACATTGCTAGCATTAATGCAATACGTAACTAGAGGAGGAAAATTTGACAAGATCTAAGAAGTCTGCATATTCACTTACCCTATGCCTAGAAATTCTACTTTTAGACATCTACCCTGAAGACACACCTTCACAAGTACCAAACAACATATGCACAAGGTTCATCACTGCAGCACAATTTTTTAATAGCAAAAGGTTGGAAATACAAAAGAATCCAACAATAGGGGACTGTTGAGTAAATAATGGTATATTCAAACAATGTAGTATTATACAATCAAAAAAGAATTAGGAAAATATCTACAAACTTTTTTGTAGCAATTTCTAGAATGCATTACAAATTTCAGGGTGTATAACAGAGAACAACAGCAAAAACAAAAAACCCAAAGTTTAAATCAAGGTATATGAGTATGCTACCCTTTTTTATAAGAAAAAAGGAGGAAAATAAGAATATATAAGAATATTAAACACATATTTTCTTACTTTTGTCAAATTAAGCACACAGATAAATAAAAAAACTAATGACTCAAAAAGGAAAACCACATGACCCAGCAGTTCTACTCTTAGGTATATAATAATGAGAAATGAGAACATATGTTCACATAAAAACATATACACAAATATACACAGTACCATTAATCATAGTTGCCCAAAGGAGGAAACAGCCTAAATGACCATCAACCAATAAATAAAAAAATAAAATGTGGTATAAATATACAATGAAATATTATTCAGTGATAAAAAGAAATGAAGCACTGTGGCACCTGAGTGGCTCAGTCAGTTAAGCATCTGCCTTCGATTCAGGTCATGATCTCAGTGTGCTGGGATCCAGCCTCTCGTCTGGCTCCCTGCTCGGCTGGGAGTCTGCTTCTCCCTCTCCCTCTCCCTCTGCCCCTCCCCCACTCATGCTCTCTCCCTTTGCCCCTCCTCTTGCTTATGCTCTTGCTCCTGCTGTCTCTCTCTCAGATAAATAAATAAAATCTTAAAAAAAGAAATGAAGCACTGATACATGCTACAACAGGGATGAATTTTGAAAATATTATGCTAAGTAAAAAGCCAGACACAAAATAGCACATATTATATGACTCCATTTATACAAAATGTTCAGAACAGACAAATCTATAAAGACCAAAAGTAGATCAGTGGTTGCCTAGGGCTGGGAGGTAGGGACATGGGAGGGAATGGGGAGTGACTACAATGGGGTTTCTTTTTAGTGTGGTGAAAATATCCTGAAATTAGATAGTTAATGATGGTTACACAACTCTGCGAATATACTAAAAACAATTGGAAAAAAAACATTAAAAGGGTGAATTGTGTGGTATGTGAAATATATTTCAATAAAGCTGTTGTAAAAACAAACTAATAAGTACAGTAAAGGAAACCATCAACAAAACAAAAGGGGAACCTATCGAATGGAAGAAGATATTAATCTGATAAGTTAATATCCAAAAAACATAAATCATACAACTCAACACCAAAAATTCCCAAACCACCTGATTTAAAAATGGGTAAAAGATCTAAATAGACATTTTTCCAAAGAAGACATACAGATGGCCAAGAGACACATGAAAAGATGCTCAATGTCAGTTACTTTCAGGGAAATACAAATCAAAACCATAATCAGATATCACCTGGCAGAGTATCTAGTATCAAAAAGACAAGAAATGACAAGTATTGGTAAGGATGTGGAGAGAAAGGAATCCTCATGCACTGTTGGTAGGAATGTAAATTGGTGCAACCACTGTGGAAACAGTATGGAGTTCCCTTAAAAAATTAAAAAATAGAATTACCATATGATCCAGTAATTCCACTACTGGATTTACCCAAGCAATACAAAAACACTGACTCAAAATGATATATACACCCCTATGTTTATTGCAGCATTATTTACAATAGCCAAGATAATGAAGCAACCCAAGTGTCTATCCATAGATGAGTGGAAAAAGAAGATATATATATAATGGATGTGTGTATGTATGTGTGTATATATATATATATATACACACACACACGTATATATAATGGAATATTACTCAGCCATAAAAAGAATGAAATCTTGCCATTTGCAACAACATGGTTGGCGCTAGAGAGTATTATGCTAGGTGAAATAAATCAGAGAAAGACAAATACTGTGGAATCTAAAAGACAAAATAAACAAAACAGACTCTTAAATACAGAGGACAAACTGGTGTTTGTCAGAGAGGAGGTGAGTAGGGGGATGGATGAAGGAGATTAAGAGGTACAAATATCCAAGAGGAAAAAAAAAAACTAAGGAAAATGATTACTAAAGGGGGTAGGCGGTGAATAGGGTAAAAGGGATAAAGATGAGAGCCACATTCCTCTAAATCCACCTCCTTGTATAGTTTTGACTTTTGAACCATACTAATGCTTTATATATCCAAAAAGTAAAATTCAATCAAGGATTATAAGCCCTGAAATTGAAGATAAAAAAGTAAATGAGGGATGCCTGGGTGGCTCAGTCATTTAAGCCTCTGCCTTTGGTTCAGGTCATGATCTCCAGGTCCTGGGATCAAGCCCCATATCAGGCTCCCTCCCTGCTCAGAGGGATTTAGCTTCTCCCTCTCCTTCTGCCCCTCCCCCTGCTCATGCGTGCTCTCTCTCTTTCAAATAAATAAGTCTTTTTAAAAAGCAAATGAATCTAAATGTTTATCAAATTGATAACATAGTCACATAAGGAAAATAGTTATTTCAACTAATTTATAAACACAGTCCCCTGACTCATCCTTAATGACATAATATTTTAAAAACAAGAAAAACTACAAAAAAAGTAGTAAGCATCACCCAGTAGGTTTAGTAATAGTAATAATATTATAATTAAATTTGAAACTATTTTATGTTTATATGTATCACAAGGATAAAGAAAAAAGTAAATATATTAATATCAGAAGACAAGATTTATGGTGTAAGAAAAAGAGATAAGGATATAAAATGCAAGATATAAAGAAAAAATCTATAATGGTAAAGTTGAATTGAAAAAGGCAATATGAACCCATGATTTATTTATTTTTTTAATAGTTTTCTTTTTTTAAGATTTTATTTATTTGACAGAGAGAGGGAACACAAGCAGGGGGAGTGAGAGAGGGAGAAGCAGGCTCCCCGCTAAGCAGGGAGCCCGATGTGGGGCTTGATCCCATGACCCTGGGATCACGACCTGAGCAGAAGGCAGATGCTTAATGACTGAGCCACCCAGGGGCCCCTGAACTCCTGATTTTAAAGCAAAACAATGGATCTAGAATGTATTATGCTAAGCTAAGTAAGTCAGTCAGAGAAAGACAAATAGAGTATGATTTCACTCATATGTGGAATTTAAGAAACAAAACTGCTGAAGATAGGGGAAGGGAAGGAAAAATAAATAAGATAAAAATAGAGAGGGAAGCAAATCATAAGAGACTCATATAGAGAACAAACTGAGGGTTGCTGGAGGGGAGGTGGGTAGCGGTATGGTGTAATTGGGTGATGGGCATTAAGGAGGGCACTTGAGGTAATGAGCACTGGGTTTTATATGCAACTGATGAATCACTAAATTCTACTTTGAAACTAATAATACACTATATGTTAACTAACTTGAATTTAAATAAAATAAAACCAAAAACAACCCCAACAAAACAACAAAACTTCTACTCGCTGAACCAGTGTTGAAGTGATTCTAACTTCCAGCCAAAAAAAAGCAACGAACATACATAATGCCCCGATCTTTGTTTCTAAATAGCATTCACTTCTCAAAAGTACCAAGGCTTCTTAGAGAAATGGCTGATTACAGGTTTGAGGCTAGGAAAATAATAGGTGATCCTAGGATAAAATGTACCTTTGTAAGCAAGTAAGAGCTCAAGTACTAACACAGTCATGTCACAAGGACACAGGAACCTGCTTGAAAAGGCTGACACTGATTACATCTGGAGTCAACATAAGCATCAAAAATTAAAATAGTGTACTTGAGTATAACTCTTTGAACAAATAAAAATTTATGGGAGATACGTAGAATAAGGAAAGCTCTTCCTTACAGAAGAATGCCAGCTAATCGATGTGGAAGGAATAATAGAATTAGACAAACCAGTAGTTTATAACCTCAGCACCCTGTTTCAGGCATACATCAAAACGATTGGGTAAAAGATTGTTCAGGAACAAGATAGTCACATAATTTTAATGTATTACCCACAGATTAGTTACTAATTACAAATGAAAAAATGTATCTTTATAATCAAGCTATGTGGCAAACACCACCTTAATTAATTGATCAAAGTTAGTGTCACTAATAATAGAGACCAAACTGACCTTATGTGCCTCTTGATAGGATACAGTAAGAAGTACACAATAGAGCTCAAATAATTTGCCCAAAAAGTTTAACCTGAATCAAATTAGACCTTTCCAATTTACAAAAAATAGAGGGTATAGAAAAATACGGAGTGCTTGATATTTTGTTAAGTAACTAGCTTGGCCTTTTCCCTGTCCTGGAAAACAGAGTTATGGGTACTGTTCTGTATTAAGAGACTAAAGAAACATAAACAAATGAAGTGCATGAACTCTGGACCTGGATTTGCAAAAACCCAACTATAAAATTTTTTTTTGCATGACATTTGAGAAAATCTGAATATGGACTACTTATTGGATGATGGGGCACTGTAAATTTTCTTGGGTGTGAAAATGTTTTGTGATTTTGTAGAACAGCTTGCATTTTCTTTTTTTTTTCCTTTTTAAGTTTTTATTTAACTTCCAGATAGTTAACAAATAGTGTAATCTTAGTTTCGTTGCTAGAATGTAGTGATTCTTCACTTCCATACAATGACCAGTGCTCATCACAAGTGCCGTCCTTAATACCCATCCCCCATCCACCTCTCCTACAGTACCCCTCAGCTTGTTCTCTACAGTTAAGAGTCTGTTTGCTGATTTGCTTCTCTTTTTTTCCCTATGTTCATTTGTTTTGTTTCTTAAATTCCAAATATGAATGAAATCATATGGTATTTGTCTTTCTGTGACTATTTTCCCTTACCATAATACACTCTAGCTCTATCCACATCATTACAAATGGCAAGATTTCATTCTTTTTGATGGCTGAGTAATATTCCATTGTATTTATAGACCACTTCTATTTTTAATGTTTTGAGGTATATCCGTACTGTATTCCAGAGTGGCTGCACCAGTTTGCATTTCCACCAACAGTGTAAGAGGGCTCCCCTTTCTCTGCATCCTCACCAACACTTGCTGTTTCCTGTGTTGTTAATTTTAGCCGTTGTGACAGGTGTGAGGTGATATCTCATTCTAGTTTAGGTCTGTATTGCTCTCATGCTGAGTGATGTTGAGCATCTTTTCATGTGTCTGTTGGCCATCTGGATGTCTTCTTTGAAAAAATGCCCATTCATGTCTTCTGGCCATTTCTTAACTGGATTATTTGGTTTTGGGGTGTTGAGTTTGATGAGTTCTTTACAGATTTGGATACTAACCCTTTATCAGATATGTCATTTGCTAATATCTTCTCCCATTCTGTAGGTTGCCTTTTAGTTTTGTTGATTGTTTCCTTCACTGTGCAGAGCTTTTTATCTTGATGAAGTCCAGTACACATTTGCTTTTGTTTCTCTTGCCTCCAGAGACATATCTAGTAACAAGTTGCTACAGCTGATATACAAGAGGTTGCTGGCTGTGTTCTCCTCTAGGATTTTGATGGTTTCCTGTCTCACATTTAGGTCTTTCATCCATTTTGGGTTTTTTGGCTTTTTGTTTTTGAGGGGTTTTTTGGTTGTTTTTTTCATGTTAAAATAGTTCTTTATTTACTATATATGTGTAATTTTATGTACATGCAAAAATATCATTATGCAAGTCTTTTGTTACTGTTTTTCAATGCACAGACAGATTTCTTGAATAACAGCCTTGAAAAAAATAGTCTTAACATTTTTCGGCATGTTTTCTTATTCAACCCTACTTCATAGAAGTCTATTCAAAGCAACCAGTATAACTCTTTTTATTAGGTGCATAATAACAGTGGGGATGTAGCACAATTTATTCATCTAGTACTATTGATGACATTCACATTGTTTCCAGGATTTTGCCATCATGAACGATGCTATAATAAACATATTTATTTGGTTTCTGTAACCTTTCCTGTTGACTTCTAAGTATTTTATATGTTTGGTACTATTGAGAGTGGAATTTATTTGGTTTGCCACATACCTATTGCTAAAATAGAGAAAAGGTATTGCTTTCTGTATGGTTCCTTTTATGAGAGGTTGTCTCTGAGAAAGGAGAAATGATTATTTTTTCATAACATGTGTTACAGAATTAAGTGACCCTTTAAAACACATGCATATGTAATTTTTATATAAAATTAAAAATTAAATACAAAACAATAAACAGTAACGGGACATCCCTATTAGTTTCTTATTTTATCTGAAATGCTAGTGTTTTACCATTTAGGATAATATTGGCTATTTGTTTGGATATATAGCCTTTATTATTTAAGTTGTTTTCTGAAATTCTTACTTAAAATTATAGTTATTATTTATCATTTATATTGTTATGCTTAAATGCTGACTTTCATCAAAAGTTTTTTATTGTATTATTTTTTTCAAAGGTACAGACCTATGATTCATCAGTCATACAATACACAGTGCTCACCGCAACACATACCCTCCCCAATGTCCATCACCCAGCCACCCCATCCCTCCCACCCTCCTTCACTCCAGCAACCCTCAGATTTTTTCCTGAGATTAAGAGTCTCTTATGGTTTGTCTCCCTCTCTCGTTTCATCTTGTTTCATTTTTTCCTCTCTTCCCCTATAATCCTCTGCCTTGTTTCTCAAATTCCATGTATCAGTGAGATCATATGGTAATTGTCTTTCTCTGGTTTGCTTATTTTGCTTAGCATAATACCCTCTAGTTACATCCATATCATTGCAAATGACAAGATTTCATTTTTGACATTGTATGTATATACCACTTCTTCATCTGTCGATGGACACTGGGGCTCTTTCCATATTTTGGCTATTGTGAACATACTGATATAAACATTGGGGTGCAGGTGCCCCTTCAGATTACTACATTTATATCTTTGGGGTAAATACCCAGTAGTGCAATTGCTGAGTCGAAGGGTAGCTCTATTTTCAACTTTTTGAGGAACCTCCATACTGTTTTCCAGAGTGGCTGCACCAGCTTGCATTCCCACCAAAAGTGTAGGAGGGTTCCCCTTTCTCTACATCCTCACCGACATCTTTTGTTTCCTGACTTCTTAATTTTAGCCATTCTGACTGGTGTGAGGTGGTATATCTTTGTGGTTTTTATCTGTATTTCCCTGATGCCGAGTGACATTGAGTACTTTTTCGTGGGTCTGTTGGCCATTTGGATGTCTTCTTTGCAGAAATGTCTGTTCGTGTCTTCTGCCCATTTCTTGATTAGATTGTTTGTTCCTTGGGTGTTGAGTTTGATAAGTTCTTTATAGATTTTAGGTACTAGCCCTTTATCTGATATGCCATTTGCAAATATCTTCTCCCATTCTGTTGGTTGTCTTTTGGTTTTGTTGACTGTTTCCTTTGCTGTGCAAAAGCTTTTTATCTTGATGAAGTCCCAATAGTTTATTTTTGCCTTTGTTTCCCTTGCCTTTGGAGATGTATCTAGGAAGAATTTGCTGCAGCTGAGGTCCAAGAGGTTGCTGCCTGTGTTCTCTTCTAGGATTTTGATGGATTCCTGTCTCGCATTTAGGTTTTTCATCCATTTTGAGTCTATTTTTGTGTATGTTGTAGGAAAATAGTCCAGTTTCATTCTTCTGCATGTGGCTGTCTGATTTTCCCAACACCATTTGTTGAAGAAACTGTCTTTTTTCCATTGGATATTTTTTCCTGTTTGGTCAAAGATTAGTTGACCATAGAATTGAGGGTCCATGTCTTTCATCCATTTTGAATTTGCATTTGTCTATGGTATAAGAAAGTGGTCCAGTTTCATTCTTTTGCAGGTTGCTATCTACTGTTCCCAACACCATTTGTTGAAGATACTGTCTTCTTTATCTAAGATATTCTTTCCTGCTTTGTTGAAGATTAGTTGACAGTATAATTAGGGGTACATTTCTAGGTTCTCTGTTGTGTTCCACTGATCTATGTGTCTGTTTTTGTGCTAAAACCATACTGTCTTTATCACTACATATTTGTATATAACTTGAAGTCCAGAATTGTGATGCCTCCAGCTTTGCTTTTCTTTTTTCAAACTTGCTTTGCTATTTGGGGTCTTTTGTGGTTCCATACAAATTTTAGGATTATCTCCTCTAGCTGTGTGAAAAATGCTGGTGGTATTTTGATAGGATTGCATTAAATGTGTAGATTGCTTTGGGTAGCATAGACATTTTAACGATATTTTGTTCTTCCAATCCATGAGCATGGGATGTTTTTCCATTTCTTTGTGTCATCTTCAGTTTCTTTCATAAATGTTCTATACTTTTCAGAGTATGTATCTTTTACCTCTTAGGTTAGGTTTATTTCTAGGTATCTTATGGTATTTGATATAATTTTAAATGGGATCAATTCTTTGATTTCTCTTTCTGAAGCTTCATTATTTCTGTACATTAATTTTGTATCCTGTGACTTTACAGAATTTGTGTATCAGTTCTAGCATTTTTTTGGTGAAGTCTTTCAGGTTTTCTACATAGAGTATCATGTTGTCAGTGAATATTGAAAGTTTCACTTCTTTACTGCTGATTTACATGCCTTTTATTTCTTTTTTTTGTATGATCACTGAGGCTAGGGCTTCCAGTACTATGTTAAATAACAATGGTGAGAGTGGCCATCCCTGTCTTGTTCCTGACCCTAGAGGAAAAGCTGTCAGTTTTTCCCCATTGAGGAAACATCAAGGGACATTGTGAGATTTTAGGATTGTTTGTTCCTGCTCTGTGAAAAATGTTGGTGGTATTTTGATAGGGATTGTATTGAATGTGTAGCATGGAATGTTTTTCCATTTCTTTGTGTCTTCCTGAATTTCTTTCATAAGTGTTCTATAGTTTTCAGAATACAGATCCTTTATCTCTTGGTTAGGTTTATTCCTAGGTATCATATGGTTTTTGGTGCAATTGTAAATGAGATCAATTCCTTGATTTCTCTTTCTTCTGCCCCATTGTTAGTGTATACAAATTCAACTGAGTTCTGTGCATTGATTTTATATCCAGCAACTTGCTGAATTCCTGTATTTTTTGGAGTGGAATCTTTTGGAGTTTCTACATAGAGTATCTTGTGTGAGTGTTTGTTTGAGAGTGAATGTTTGATTTCCCTTTTGCTGATTTAGATGTCTTTTGTTTCTTTTTGTTCTCTGATTGCTGAGGCTAGGACTTCCAGTAGTGTATCGAACAACAGTGGTGAGAGTGGACATCCCTGTCATGTTCCTGACCTTAGGGGAAAAACTCTCAGTTTTTCTCCATGGAGGATGATATTCACTGTGGGTTTTTTGTATATGATTTTTAGGGTATAGAGGGTATGTTCCCTCTATGTCTACATGGCAGAAACTTTTTCTGCATCTATTGAGAGGATCATGTTTCTTGTTCTTTTTTTATTAATATGGTTTATCACATTGATTGATTTACAGATGTTGAACCACCTTTTCAGCCCAGAAATAAGTTTCAATTGGTTATGGTGAATAATCTTTTTAATTTAATATTGGATCCTATTAGCTAGCTAGTATCTTGGTGAGAATTTTTGCATCCATGTTCATCAGGGATATTGGTCTGTAATTCTCCTTTTCTGTGGGGCCTATGTCTGGTTTTGGGATCAAGCTAATGCTGGTCTCATAGAATGAGTTTGGAAATTTTCCTTCCATTTCTATTTTTTGAAAGAAATTCAGAAGAATAGATATTGATTCTTCTTTAAATATTTGGTAGAATTCCCATGGGAGGCCATCTGGCCCTGGACTCTTATTTGTTGGGAGATTTTTGATTACTGCTTCAATTTCTTTGTTGGTTATGGGTCTGTTCAGGTTTTCTATTGCTTCTTGTTTCAGTTTTGGTAGTTTGTATCTTTCTAGGAATTCATCTGTTTCTTCCAGATTGCCTACTTTGTTGACATGTAGTTGCTCATAATATGTTCTTATAATTGTATTTCTTTGGTGGCTGTTGTGATCTGTCCTCTTTCATTCATGATTTTATTTATTTGGTTCTTTTCTCTTTTCTTTTTGTTAAGCCTGGCTAGGGGTTTGTCGATGTTATTCTTTAAAAGAGTCAGCTCCTAGTTTCATTGTTCTGTTCAACTGTTTCTTTTTAATTCTATTTCATTGATTTCTGCTCTAATCTTTATTATTTCCCTTCTCCTGCTGGATTTAGGCTTTATTTGCTGTTGTTTTTCCAGCTCCTTTAGGTGTAAGATTAGATTGTGTATTTGAGACTTTTCTTGTTTCTTGAGAAAGGCCTTTATTGCTATATACTTCCCTCTTAGGACTGCCTTTACTGCATCCCAAAGGTTCTGAACTGCCATATTTTCATTTTCTTTTCTTTCCATGCATGTTTGTAATTCTTCTGTAATTTCCTGGTTGACCCACTCATTCTTCAGTAGGATGCTCTTTAACCTCCGTGTATTTGTGTTACTTCCAAATTTTCTCTTTGATTCAGTTCAAGTTTCAAAGCATTGTGGTCTGAAAGTGTGCATGGTATAATCTCAATTCTTTTGTACCAGTTGAGGCCTGATTTGTGACCCAGTATGTGATCTATCCTGGAGAATGTTCTATATGCACTCAAGAAGAATGTGTTTTCTGTTGCTTTAGGGTGAAATGCTCTGAATATCTTTGAAGTCCATCTAGTCCAGTGCATCATTAAAACCCCTTGTTCCCTGTTGATCATCTGCTTAGATAATCTGTCCATTGTTGTGTGTGGCATGTTAAAATCCCCTACTAATAGTGTATTATTATCAATGTGTTTATTTAATTTTGTTATTAATTGGTTTATATAATTGGCTGCTCCCAAATTAAGAGCATAAATATTTATAGTTGCTAGGTCTTCTTGTTGGATAGACACTTTTATTGTTATAGTTTCCCTCTTCATCTCTTATTACAGTCTTTGGTTTAAAATCTATTTTGTCTGATATAAGGATTGCTACTCCAGCTTTCTTTGATGTTCTTTAGCATGATAAATGGTTCTCCACCCCTTCCTTTTCAATCTGTAGATGTCTTTTTATCTAAAATCAGCCTCTTATAGACAGCATATTGATGTGTATTGGCTTTTTATTCAGTCTGCTACCCAATATCTTTTGATTGGAGTATTTAGTCCATTTACATCAGAGTAATTAAAGATATGAATTTAGTGCCATTGTATTATCTGTAAAGTCAATGTTTCTGTAGATTGTTTCTGTCCGTTTTTGGTCTTTGTTACTTTTGGGCTCTCTCTTTGCTCAAAGGATCTCTTTAATATTTCTTGCTGGGCTGGTTTCATGTTCATGAATTCCTTTATTTTCCATTTGTCCTGAAAACTCTTTATCTCTCCTTCTATACTGAATGACAGACTTGCTGAATAAAATATTCTTGGCTGCATATGTTTCCCATTTAGCACATTAAATATATCACTGCAGTCCTTTCTGGCCTGCCAGGTCTCTGTGCCTAGGTCTGCTGCCAGCCTTATGTTTCTATCCTTGTAGGTTAAGGACCTCTTGTCCTGACCTGCTTTCAGGATTTTCTCTTTGTGGAATTTGCAAGCTTCACTATTACATGTTGAGATGCTGACCTATTTTTACTATTTTTGTTGGGCTTTCTCTGTGCCTCCTGGACTTGAGTGCCTGTTTCCCTCCCCAAACTGGGGAAGTTCTCAGCTATATTTTTTTTCAAATAAATCTTCTGCCCCCCCTTTATCTTCTGGGATCCCTATTATTCAGATATTATTTCACTTTATGGTGTCACTGATTTCCCGAAGCCTCCCTTCATGATCCAGTAGTTGTTTTTCTCTTTTTCTCAGCTTCCTTTTTTCCATCATTTTGTCTTTTATATCAGTGACCTTCTGTTCTCCCTCATTTATTTTAGCTGTTAGAGCCTTCAGTTTTTACGGCATCTCAGTAATAGCATTTTTAATTTTGCCGTGATTAGATTTTAGTTCTTTAATTTCTGTAGTAAGGGATTCTCTAGTGTCTTTATCCCTTTTTCAAGCCCAGCTTGTATCTTTATAATCACTATTTTGAATTCTAGTTCCAACATCTTATTTATATCCATATTGATTAAATCCCTGGCAGTGAGTGTTTCCTCCTGTTCTTTCTTTTGGGCTGAGTTTCTCTCTTTCATCATTATGTCCAGAAAATAAAAGAAGAAAAAGAGAGCAAAGACAAAAATAATAACAACAAGACCAGAAAAAAGAAGCAAAACAAACCAGAAGAAAACAAACACAAAATTTAAAAAAAAGAAAAGAAAAAATCAAATAAGAAGTAAAACAGAACAATAAACTAGATCAAGGACGTTTTGGTCTGTTTGTTAAAAGAAGCTAGATACCAAAATAGGAAGGAAAGAAAAAAGAAAGATATATATATATATATATATACAAAAATAAAATAAAATGCAATGAATGCAAACCAAATTTTATATATATGTATATATACACATATATACACACACATATATATATAAAATAAGAGAAAGATTGAAAAAAAAAGAAATTTGCCGAAAATAAATGAACCTGAAAGACTAAAGAATAATAATAATATCAAAAACCCACAAATGCTATATACTGTTTTCCCCAAGAGCTGAAAATTTACAGTTCTCTATGACCAGGAAACTTTGTGCTAACCAGTTGTTCCTGCTGGTCTTCTGGGGGAGGGGCCGCTTGCATTGATTCTCAGGTGTCCTTGCCCTGGTGCAATTGCACCCCTTGTGCCATCAGGCCAGGTTCAGTGTAAGGGGCTCCAGATTGCCCTCTGTGGTGCTGTTTTGCTCCCTGTAGGCTTTCAGCACTGATCTCTACCCCCGGGGCTGAAAATTCGAATCCCCCGCTCTTCAGTGAGCCCTCACAGACAAACAATCACTTTTGTCTCCCTGGTTTCTGTGTGTACTCTGTGTTCACCCAGCCTATCATTGAGCATTTTTATCTCAGACATGCAACCCAGTTTCGAGTCTCTAGTCTTTACTGACTCCTTCAGCATGGACTCAAGCTGTTCCTCCCAGGGGATTGAGGGAGGTGTCACTGTGCTTCTGCCTTTGGATTGGCCCCTGCCTGGAGAGTAGTCCAAGGACAGTTCAGTGGTTTGCAGTTTATGGCAATACAAGGCAGAAACCCCATGCCTAGATTCACTCTTTTCAGCTGGCTTCCCCATTGTCATGCCTGGGAACTCTGCCACACTCGAGCACCCCCATTCTTTTTGTGACCCTGGGAATCCTGAGACCATGCTGTTCCACCTGGGATTCTGCCTCGCTTCCCTACCTGAGCACCTTTATGCCAGGGACATCCCCCACTGTAGCAGAATTCTAAAAGTTCCAATTTTGTTCTCTGGTGCTTATAATACTTTGCAGTAGCCTCCTTAAATAAGCTCCCTCCTTTCCACCATGTCCTTTGACTTATTGCTCCAGGTTCACATCTCTGCACGTCCTACCTTCCAAAAAGTGGTTACTTTCCTTTTTTTTAAAGATTTATTTATTTAACAGAGAGAGAGAGAGAGAGCACAAGCAGGAGGAGCAGGAGAGGGAGAAGCAGGTTCCCTGCTGAGCAGGGAGCCTGATGCAGGGCTCAATCCCAGGACCCTGGGATCATGACCTGAGCTGAAGGTAGCCGTTTAACTGGCTGAGACATCCAGGCACCCCTGTTGCTTTTCTATTTGTAGAATTGCAGCATTTCCTTTTTTAGATCTCTGATTAATTTTGCAGGTGTTCATAATGATTTGATAACTCTCTAGCTGAATTCCAGGGACCAGACACACTTAGGGTCCCCTACTCCTCCATCATCTTAACTCACCCCCCAGGGGTTTGTCAATTTTATTAATTTTTCCAAAGAACCAGCTCCTGATTTAATTGATCTGTTATACTGTTCTTCTTGTTTCTATATCATTTATTTAGGCTCTATTATTTATTATTTCCCCCTCTTCTGCTGGCTTTAGGCTACATTTGCTGTTCTTTTTCTAGATCATTTAGGTGTAAGGTTAGGTTGTGTATTTGAGATTTTTTTATTTCTTCATGACGTAGACATGTATTGCTCTATACTTCTCTCTCAGGACCCATTTTGCTGCATCCCAACTGTTGTGGACTGTCATGTTTTCACTATCATTCACTTCCACGTATTATTTTATTTCTTCTTTGATTTTCTGGTCAACCCATTCATTCTTTAGTAGGGTGTTTTTTAACCTGCATGCATTTGTGGTCTTTCCAAATGTTTTCTTGTGGTTGACTTCAATATTCATAACGTTATGGTTGCAAAATATGCATGGTGTGATTTCAATCTTTTTGTATTTGTTGAGGCTTGAGTTGTGACCTTATATGTGATCTGTTCTGGGAAATATCCCATGTGCACTTGAAAAGAATGTGTATTCTGCTGCATTAGTATGAAATGTTCTGAATATATCTGTTAACTCCATGTAGTCCAGTGTGTCACTCACAGCCATTGTTTCCTTGCTTATTTTCTGCTTAGATGATCTCTCCATTGATGGAATGAGGTGTTCAAGTCCCCTACTATTATTGCATTATTATCAATGAGTTCCTTTATGTTTCTTATTAATTGTTTTATATTTTGGGTGCTCCCAATTTGGGGCTATAAATAATTACAATTGTTAGATCTTCTTGTTGGATAGTCCCCTTTATTATGATATAGTGCCCTTTTCATCTCTTGTTACAGTGTTTGGTTTAAAATCTATTTTGTCTGATATAAGCATGGCTATTCCAGCTTTCTTTTGATATCCATTAGCATAACAGATGGTTCTCCATCCTTTCCCTTTCAATGTGTAGGTGCCGAGGTCTATAATGAGTCTTTTGGTAGGCAGCATGTACCATTCTGATACCGTGTGTCTTTTGATTGGAGAATTTAGTCCATTTAAATTCAGAGTGATTATTGATAGGTGTGAAATAGTACTATTTTATTACTTGTTTTGTTGTTTCTGCAGATTTTCTCTATTCCTTTCTAGTCTTCTACCTTTGGTAGGAGAATGCTACAGGTTGCCTTTCCCATAACCTCACTACCAGAGAATATTACAATGGAAGCAAGCCTCAGGCCTCATTCTGCCACTCATACATAACAACAACCTCTTCTGTAAACTAAGTGATGTCCCAGCTCTCTTCCTTTTCAGATACTTTGAATGCATTTGCATAAAAAGTTCACTGGAGGGAGATAAGATCATATTATAGCAACATAAATGGCAATAAAATACTGTGATCTAATGCCCAAATGCAAGACCACTTTGTAATCCTAGGCCTGGGCTACCATTCTAAAAGGTGTGGGATATTGGCTTACTAGAGTCTTCTTATTTTCGTAATAACACTTCTGTTACTTCTGAAGCAATAATGTTCATTGTAGAGATTAGAAAATATAGAAACATTTAAAAAGTAAAAGCTTTCTATTCCCAGTATCCAAAATCACTACTATTAATAATTAGTGCATTTTCTTTCAGATCGTTTTGTGTGTATTTATACACACACACACACACACACACACACACACACACACATGCATTTGCCTTTTTTTACCAAAATGAAATTATGGTGTTTTGCAACTTACTTTTTTCAGTTCAACGATGTCCACCTTTCCAGACAATATTAATATTTCCCTATTTGACCCAAAAATGCCCTTTATAGGTGGTATGTCCAAACTAGTAGTCAATATAGGGTCATACATACTATTTTTTATGTTTTTTTCAGTTTTCAAAAATCTCACACAGTTTGGTTTTTTTATGACTTTGGCTTATTGATGAGACTAGACCCACCAGTTGTCCTACAGAGTCTTACTAGTTTTGTCTACTTTCTTCAGTGTCATATTTTTCAGCTTGTTCCCCCATTTTCTTTATTTCTTGTAAAGTAGAGATTTTATTTAAAGACTAGATGAATTCAATTCAACTATTTTTTGGCTTGAACACATCATAGGCAATGTTGTATCCCTTATGCTATATCACATCTAAAGATGTATATTTGTTGGTCTACCTTACTGATGTTATGATTAACCATTGCTCTATTCTTCTAACCTGTCTATGCAAGTTTAAGAGTATATATACAGTATTTGTAGCCAATCCATTTATCTTGACACATCTAAGCGATGAGAAATCACTTTACCATCAATGATGCTTATTAATAAAGCAACTGGTGTTGATTGGAGATGCAGTTAGCTGAAGCTTGTAGTAACTCCTCTGCCTTCTGATTAGAGTATTTTAAATATTGATTAATCACTCCTAGAGTATGTAAGTATGTATTTACAATTAGAATACTACAATTAACTATCCTAGAGTATACATGAAAACTAACGAACATATATCCCATTTTATCAATTCCAAGGGACACATTTTTTTCAAGTTGTAACCTGAATTTTGAATGCATCTTAGAATCAATGGTTTCTGAAAAATTACTGCTGTAAGGCAGCAGAGAAGTTTTGATTTAATTATCATAACCTTTTTATTCATGAACTTGGTCATAGCCATTCATATTGTAGTCCTTTTGGTTAAATTTTTTTCATTGTTGGGTTTATTTTCTATTTAAAATGTCTTAAAAATATTATATAATTTGACTATAGAGTGATTTTTCTTTCTCAGTGATCCATAAAATGGTAGTGTGGTTACAAATGATGACATTGATGAAATTCAGGACATTACCCTGACTATGTTGAAGCTTTTAAATGTAAATTATAGATAATTAAAATATAAAATAAAATAAAATAAATTGGAGATAATAAAACACCAGTGGGGGAGACCAAAGCTGTCTGTCCTGAAGGTACCATCCTCAGGAATGGGTACTTCTCACTTTATGATAGACACTGACTCATTCTCTCCCTCTATTAGTATCTTATCCCTTAAAAAACTTATTTGCAAGATTTCAAGTATATGCAGAAATAGAAGGAACATAGAACTCTCATGTGCTTATCACCCAGCTTCAGTAGTTACCAACATGTGCCCGTTCTTGTTTCATCAACATCTCCAGCCATCCTCCCCCATATTATTTTGAAATAAATCCAAGACATCATATTATTTCATCCATAAATATTTTAGTATGTATATTGAAAAAAAGAAAATTATTTGTACACATAACACAATTATCATGTCTAAACATAAGTTAGTAATAATTACTTATTATCAAATATTCTGTGTTTAAATTTCTAAAAGTCTCAAATATGTCATGTGTTTTTTCCTTGAATCAGGATGCAAATAATATCCACACATAGCATCTGTTAAAATGTTTTTTAAACTTCTTTTAATCTTTAGCAGAGGTCAACAAATGTTTTCCATAAAGGATTAGGTTGTACATGTTTTAGGCTTTGTGAGCTATATAGACTCTGTCCAACCTTTCACTTCTACATTTGTAGTACAAAAACAGCCATTGATAATATGTGAACAAATGGGCAGAGCTATGCTCCAATAAAACTTTATTTACTAAAACAGGTGGTAAGTTACATTTGTCCCAAGGGTCATAATTTAGTGAACCCGATCTATAGCAGTAGTTTTCAAGCTTTTGTGTATATCATAAGCACTTAGAGGGCTAATGAACACAGAGGCCTAGTCTGTATGCAATATAGGATAGGGCCTCTCTGGGATTTTTTTTAAAAGATTTATTTATTGATTTGAGAGAGAGAGAGAGAGCACACATGAGTGAGGCAAGAGTCAGAGGGAGAGAATCTTCAAGCAGACACCCTGCTGAGCATGGAGCCTGTTGTGGGGCTTGATCCCAGGACCCATGAGATCATGACCTGAGCTGAAACCAAGAGTCAGATGCTTAACCGACTGAGCCATTCCAGGCGCTCCAGTGCCTCTATGTTTTTACCATGTTCCTAATCTTAGGTTTCTCCATCTT
Organism: Ailuropoda melanoleuca; assembly: GCF_002007445.2. Classification (NCBI taxonomy): domain Eukaryota; kingdom Metazoa; phylum Chordata; class Mammalia; order Carnivora; family Ursidae; genus Ailuropoda; species Ailuropoda melanoleuca. The sequence goes on along the minus strand of NC_048238.1, from coordinate 49,786,379 downwards.
TTTTTTTTTTTTATAATTTATTTGTTAATGAAAACAGATCATTTGTTTTTTAAAGTTTGCTGTTGTTGGATCAAGAGACTTGCTCTGATCCTAGTCCTTTTTTTTTTCCCTGATGCCAGTTTTGTGGGCTTTTTAAAAAATTTTTTTGAGATATTTGGTTTGGGGTTTGTTTTGTGTTGTGTTGTTTTGGTATTTTTGTAGTGATGGAAGTGGTGGTGTTCATTGTGGAGAAGACAAGTGCACTCTATGTTCTTCAACAGTAGACACATAATGTATGACTCCCCCCTCTCCATTACTTTCAAGAGGACTTTCTTAGATTCATTAGATGGCAGAGCTGGAAGCGCCTTTAGATCGCCTAATAACCTTCTCATTTTACAGATGAGAGAATACATGCATGGGATAGAAAAAAATAAGCCAAAAGTCACATAAGTGGTGGAACCAGCTTTAATGAACTGCTTCAGTTTTTATTTTTATGTTTTCCATATTTATTGAGGTATAATTGACAAATAAAAATTATATATATTTAAGATATACGACTTGATGTTTGGTGTATATATACATTGTGAAATAATTGCCACAATACAGCTAATTAATATATCTATCACCTCACATAATTTCATTTTCTTTCTTCTTTTTGTGGTGATTACACATAAGATTTACCCCCTTAGCAAATTTCAAATATACAATACAGTATTTTTAATTCTATTTGCATTGCTATACATTAGATGTCCAGAACTTAATTACGTTATATAACTGAAACTTTGTACTTCTTAACCAACATCTTCCCACTTCCCCCTCCCTCCAACTCCTGGCAATCACCATTCTACTCTCTGCTTCTAAGTCTGACTATTTTGGATTCCACATATAAACAAGATTGTTCAGTATTTGTCTTTTTATGTCCAGTTTATTTCACTTAATGTGTTTTCTAGGTTCATCCATGTTGTAGCAAATGGCAGAATTTCCTTCTTTTTTAAGGCTGATTAACAATCCACTGTGTGTATATGTTTCTCTATTTGTCCATTGTTGAACACTTAGTTTGCTTTCATATATTGGCTATTGTGAATAATGCTGCAATGGGAGTGCACATATCTTTTTGAGAGAGTGATTTCATTCCCTTTGGATTGTCTATGTAAAATGAACAAACCTTTCAGAATCTCTAATAAAAGTAAAGAGAGTTTTATTTGAGCCCAAGTTAGGACAGCTGCCCAGGAAACATGGTCTTTACAAGGAAGAAAGTGCTTCAAAAAATGAACTATTTTTACATGGGTTATATACTCTTTTACATCAAAATATTATAGATTAGCATATAGGCAGGAATCACAAGTTTTATTACATGAATCCAGGTGATGTGGGGCCTCTGAGCAAAAAAGGTCGAGAAAGAATTCTTGACATGTTTTCAGTGCATAAACGTGTTTTTATTAAAGCACGGAGCAGGACCCATGAGAAAAAATTGCTGCACTGTGACTGTGTGGAGCAATTGACCATATTCTTTCAAGTTGTGGGACAGAGATAAGGGAAGTCACTAAAGGGATTTCCGTATGTTAAAGAAAACGTATAGGATCCTGGAGTTCTGGATATTGTCAAGCTAAGGTTGCTTTTTTTTTTATTTTATTATTATATTATGTTAGTCACCATACAGTACATCCCCAGATTCCAATGCAAAGTTCGATGCTTCATTAGTTGCGTATAACACCCAGTGCACCATGCAATACGTGCCCTCCTTACTACCCATCACCAGTCTATCCCATTCCCCCACCCCCCCCCCCCTGAAGTCTTCAGTTTGTTTCTCATAGTCCATAGTCTCTCATGTTTCATTCCCCCTTCTGATTACCCCCCTTTTCTTTATCCCTTTCTTCCCCTACCGATCATCCTAGTTCTTATGTTCCATAGATGAGAGAAATCATATGATAATTGTCTTTCTCTGCTTGACTTATTTCACTTAGCATTATCTCCTCCAGTGCC
>NC_048238.1:49709403-49784346 GCF_002007445.2 Ailuropoda melanoleuca | reverse complement strand
CAGTCAAAACTAGAGGCTCTGACGGCCAGGGTCACCGAGGCAGAGGAACGCGTTAGCGAATTGGAGGATGGGTTAGTAGAAGAAAAAACGAAAATAGAAGCTGGTCTTAAAAAAATCCACGCCCACGAATGTAGATTACGGGAGATTACTGACTCTATGAAACGATCCAATGTCAGAATCATCGGCATCCCTGAAGGGGTGGAGAAAAACAGAGGTCTAGAAGAGATATTTGAACAAATTGTAGCTGAAAACTTCCCTAATCTAGCAAGGGAAACAAGCATTCGTGTCCAAGAGGCAGAGAGGACCCCATCCAAGCTCAACCAGGACAAACCTACGCCACGGCATGTCATAGTGCAATTCGCAAATATTAGATCCAAGGATACAGTATTGAAAGCGGCCAGGGCAAAGAAATTTCTCACGTACCAAGGCAAAGGTATCAGGATTACGTCAGACCTGTCTACAGAGACCTGGAATGAGAGAAAGGCTTGGGGGGGCATTTTTAAAGCTCTTTCAGAGAAAAACATGCAGCCAAGGATCCTTTATCCAGCAAAGCTGTCATTCAGAATTGATGGAGAAATAAAGACGTTCCAAAATCGCCAATCATTAACCAATTTCGTAACCACGAAACCAGCCCTACAGGAGATATTAAGGGGGGCTCTATAAAGGTAAAAAGGCCCCAAGAGTGATACAGAGCAGCAAGTCACAACCGATACAAAGACTTTAAAGAGAAATGGCATCATTAAAATCATATCTGTCAATAATCTCTATCAATCTAAATGGCTTAAACTCTCCCATAAAACGCCACAGGGTTGCAGATTGGATAAAAAGACATGACCCATCCATTTGCTGTCTACAAGAGACTCATTTTGAACCCAAAGATGCATTCAGACTTAGAGTAAGGGGATGGAGTACCATCTTCCACGCAAATGGACCTCAAAAGAAAGCTGGAGTAGCAATTCTCATATCAGATAGACTGGATTTTAAACTAGAGGCCATAGAGAGAGATACAGAAGGGCACTATATTATTCTTAAAGGAAGTATTCAACAAGTGGATATGACAATTATTAATATATATGCCCCCAACAGGGGAGCAGCAAGATACACAAGCCAACTCTTAACCAAAATAAAGAGACATATAGATAAGAACACAGTAATAGTAGGGGACCTCAACACCCCACTATCAGAAATAGACAGAACACCCTGGCAAAAACTAAGCAAAGAATCAAAGGCTTTGAATGCCATACTCGACGAGTTGGACCTCATAGATATATATAGAACACTACACCCCAGAACCAAAGAATACTCATTCTATTCAAATGCCCATGGAACATTCTCAAGAATAGATCATGCTCTGGGACACAAAACAGGTCTCAGCCAATACCAAAAGATTGAAATTATCCCCTGCATATTCTCAGACCACAACGCTCTGAAATTGGAACTCAACCACAAGGAAAAACCTGGAAGAAACTCAAACACTTGGAGGCTAAGAACCATCCTGCTCAAGAATGACTCGATAAACCAGGAAATCAAAAAACAAATTAAACAATTTATGGAGACCAACGAGAATGAATACACAACGGTCCAAAACCTATGGGATACTGCAAAGGCAGTCCTAAGGGGGAAATACATAGCCATCCAAGCCTCACTCAAAAGAATAGAAAAATCTAAAATGCAGTTTCTATATTCTCACCTCAAGAAACTGGAACAGCAACAGAGGGACAGGCCTAACCCACTGACAAGGAAGGAGTTGACCAAGATTAGAGCAGAAATCAATGAATTAGAGACCAGAACCACAGTAGAGCAGATCAACAGGACTAGAAGCTGGTTCTTTGAGAGAATCCATAAAATTGATAGACCACTGGCAAAACTTGTCCAAAAACAAAGAGAAAGGACTGAGATTATTAAAATTATGACTGAAAAGGGAGAGGTCACGACCAGCACCATTGAAATTGCAAGGATTATTAGAAACTTTTATCAACAGCTATATGCCAAAAAACTAAACAATCTGGAAGAGATGGAGGCCTTCCTGGAAACCTATAAACTACCAAGACTGAAACAGGAAGAAATAGATTTCTTAAATAGGCCAATTAACTATGAAGAAATTGAGTCAGTGATAAACAACCTTCCAAATAATAAAACTCCAGGCCCAGACGGTTTTCCTGGGGAATTCTACCAAACATTCAAAGAAGAAATAATACCTATTCTCCTAAAGCTATTTCAAAAAATAGAAACAGAAGGAAAGCTACCAAACTCATTCTATGAGGCTAATATTACCTTGATCCCCAAACCAGGCAAAGACCCCCTCAAAAAGGAGAATTACAGACCGATTTCTCTAATGAATATGGATGCCAAAATCCTCAACAAGATCCTTGCTAATAGAATCCAACAGTACATTAAAAGGATTATCCATCATGACCAAGTGGGATTCATACCTGGGATGCAAGCATGGTTCAACACTCGCAAATCAATCAATGTGATACATCATATCAACAAGAAAAGACTCAAGAACCATATGATCCTCTCAATTGATGCAGAAAAAGCATTTGACAAAATACAGCATCCTTTCCTGATTAAAACCCTTCAGAGTGTAGGAATAGAGGGTACATTTCTCAATCTCATAAAAGCCATCTATGAAAAGCCTGCTGCAAGCATTATTCTCAATGGGGAAAAGCTGGAAGCCTTTCCCTTAAGGTTGCTTTTAGTCTCTACCAAACATCAACATTAAGGCAGTGTTGAGTTCCTTGAGGAATGTCACACTCTGCATGTCTCAGGTATTTCTCAATGGGCTGCAAGTTGTGAGGAAATTTAATTTTATCTACATTTCTCTTGCCTTTCTTCTCATCCTAAGGAGTAGGAACATTGATATCTCAAGGACGTGATGGTTTTCCTTTAGGCTACTCATTCACAAAGCAGGTGTACAATGTATGCATGTTGAGCCATAAATCAGGCTTTTGATTTAAACATTTGTGTACTGTCATACTAACTAAAAAACATATCTAAAACGGCAGGCCTTGAGAGAATTTTTCTCTCATCAGGATATACATCCAGAAGTGGGATTGCTGGATCATAAGGTAGTTCTATTTTGTAGACATTTTAGTTTATGACCTCTGATCTAAACCATCTAACCAAAATTATTTTTCTAAACTGGAGGCTTTTTACAACCTCCCTCTGATACCCATTTTTTTTTTGTTTTAAATTTTCACATTCCAGAAGTTGTACTCATTGTAGCTAGTCCATGTGAACTAGAGAATTTAATATTTGTTTGCTGACAAGTCATATCACAAACTCCTACCTAATTCACTATTCACAATGCTCTTATTTTTGGTTTTATTTCTCTTATTAACCCACAATTTGGGGTGTGACTTATACCTCTTAATAATAATGTATAATAAAAAGATGTCAAATGCAAAGAAATCTCCCCCCGAAAATAGGTTACCTTCCAAATCTCATAAGGCCAAGAAGAAAAAGAATGTCCTAAATGGGATACCAGGAACCTCCCTTAGAAAAATAGAAGGTGGCTTTAGCTTAAAGGGAGCCCCACAAGGGTTTTGATTTCTTAACAGGAATTAGATAAGCAAGCAGTGGGATGCAATAGGATGACTGTAAGACTTGTGGCCCAACAAATACAGGTTTGAATCCTTGTATTGTCATGTATTCACAAACTGTGTGACCTTGATTAAGTGCTTTACTTTCTGTGAACCTAGCCTTCAGAGATAAAACACTCTGCCTTTTTTGGAGTTGGGAGTAGTAAGTGAGCTCTGGCACTTTTACCAGAAGTCCATTCCTTTCAAAGTTCACAAAAGCAGATAAGCATTCACACATGTTGGAGACTGTTGTCTCACAAGTGTCCTTGCCTTGCTACTAGAGGTTTAGCCACTTGGTGGTGGTATAGAGTTGCTTTTCCATTTTAACATCTGGAAAAAAACTGTCATTAAATAATAAGGGTTATTTGTAGAAATATTTAAACTGTTAAAAGGGACCCATCACCAGCACAGCAATAATAAATGCTTGTGAATGGTTGCTGTTCATTATCATGTGAATGGCTCCCAGCCTTTGTCACTGGCTTAACAGACTTCATCAAGATTGTCTCAGGATTCTCTCAATTACCCACTTAGTAAAAAGAGCCTGCCTGTTGATAGGATCAGTCTCTCAGGGGGACTTAACCTGGGCAGGTTTTGAAAATTAGTGTTTAAGGTGGGTTGTCTCACTGCCTCACTTCCCCACCCCCACAGCCAAACTAACCAAACAGCTGCCTGTCTTTTATTTGCTGCCTCCAGTACTATTTGAAACAGCAATAGAGGCACTCAGTTCCATTAAAAATAATTAATTGGTACCTGCTTTGTATGAGTCACTCACATTTGAAAGTTGTTTACCACCTAGTAAGGGAGGCAGATAAGAAACAGAGAATTGTAAATATTTGCTCTCAAAGGTTTCAATCAAGGACAATGGGCTGTGATAGCCCTGAAGGAGATGTCACCTAAAGTGAACCTTAAAGGATAAATACACGTTCTTTAGATCCAGAAGGAAGGAGACATTCTAAGCAGAAGGAGTGGCATGAAACAACATGGTATAGTCAGAAAACCTAATCTAAGCAGTGTAGTGTATCAAGAGTTTCAGAGGTCAACAGTCCCTAGATGGAGACTCCTGGAGAGGTAATAATAATAGCAGATATTTCTCATGCAGTATTTCCAGGATACCATGCTAAAGCAATTTAACTCTACATAACAGCCCTCTGAGGTGGATACTATTTTTGAATGTGGAAAAACTGAAGCCCAGAGAGGTTAGGTCACTAACACTGTTGCACAGTTGAGTGGTAGTGTTAGGATTCAAACGCACATAGCTTCAGAGTCCAAGCTGTACACTGGCATTAGGAACAGTTTGTAAGTTGCAACTTGGAAGAGAATTGGCCCTATCTTGTAAGTGCTACAAAGCCCCTAAAGAAAATTTTAGCAAGGAGAGTGATTAGGAATCATAACATTGGTGATTACAGGCTCTACTCTGATGAGACTGACTGATTGTGATTTCAAGGAAATCCCTTTCCTTCTTTGGACCTCTGTTCGTTTTGTTTTGTTTTGTTTTGTTTTGTTTTGTTTTGTTTTGTTTTGTTTTGATTTGTGTGTGTGTGTGTGTGTGTGTGTGTGTGATTTCATCTGTAAAATGAGGACAGTGATGTAAAGGGCTAATTTTAAGGATCCCTTCCAGCTCTTTGAGTTTTTTACTTTCAAATGAGGGGTAGGGGAAGGGCTAGATTCCCGACTGGTGTCAGACTGGTGAGACTGGTAGGTACTTCTCTATGTGCTTTGTTCTTTTTTATATGTGCTTTATACGTGGTGTACTTGTTGCCTGGAATGTTGTCTTGCTTCTTTGCTGTCTTCTAAATACTTTCTTACTATAGCTGCCTACCCCCCTTCTCTTAACTCCTTCAGTGCTACTAAGTTAGCTATGTCTCACTTCAGCCCCTAATCATATACTCTTTATTCTTTGCTACTTGTTTCCTTTGTAGTCTTTTCTTCTCATATATATTTTCGATTCTCCTTTTTTTTCCTACTTTTTGGTTTCTCTTACCCCCTATATCACCTAACACAGTCCTGGTTACAAGGGGGTCTTGGAGAAAATCTTGTTAATCATTTTTTTTTTCTCTTTTGGCAGTGTATGTGAGCACAGCAAAGAGAATCTTATGACCCCCTCCAACATGGGTGTGATCTTTGGGCCCACTCTGATGAGAGCTCAGGAAGACACTGTCGCTGCCATGATGAACATCAAATTCCAGAACATTGTGGTGGAAATCCTAATTGAGCACTTTGTCAAGGTATGTATTCCCTGTTCTCACCATCACTTCTCCAGGCATGTGACACTTTGCCCTAGCCACCTTTTAGAGTTGTGTCTCCCTCCCTTGCTCAAGTTGATAATGGAAGGAAATTCCATTATAACACAATGGCATTTAATAGCATTTCTGACACTGTGAAATTCATTCATTTAGCAAATATTGCTCAATTCTATAACTATTTTATTATCAGACACCAGGCAACATGGTATAGAAGAAGAAAGAAGAAAATATCATTGTTCATGACTTTACAGACTTAGTATAATATGAAGATAGCCATATATACAAATGAAAATGATATAAAAGTGGTGCGTGTACAATGAAACTATAAAACAGCAGTACTTATACTTATTTAAACCTCATCTCATTTCAAAAATAATTTAAGGTTGTATATTTTATATGGCATAAGAAATACAAGGTACTGTGCATTTTAATTAGGTCAAATGAAAAAGGAAAAATAAGGGTAGAGACAGAAAATGAACCCAGGAATGAGGCTAGACAAGAAATAATTAATTCAATACAAACTTTTCTGCAGGGGGAGGAGGCTAATGACACAGTCCAGATGGTATCTACATTTCAAATCCAAGCTCTGCCACTTACCAACTATATTTGGTGGGATACAGGTTAGGCTTCTAAGACTCCACATACAAACACAGTGGCTCCAACAAAAGAGACATTTATTACTTGATTGAGGAATAATCAGTGAGGTGTGCCAGTGCTGGTATGGTGACTTGACAGGGGCAAGAACCCAGTTTCTTTCTTTCTTGTTGTCCTGCCATCTCTAAGGTGCTGCTTCATCTGCATGACCAAATGCCTTCTATATCATATCAATTGAGAACTAGGAAAGAAAGGCAAGTGAAGGATATGACCTTTAAGGCCATGACCTGGAAGTCACATATATCACTTTTATTTACATACCTTTTCAGAATTTAATCCCGTGGTCACATCTGGCAGATGAGTTAAGGAAGTACAGTTTTTATTTGGGGCCTTCACGTGCCCAGATAAGTCTTTAGGTCTTTTGCTAAAAGAAAAATGAGAGAATGCATATTGGATTACAACCAGCATTCTCTGCTATATTACCTGTGTTACATCAAACAACTTCTGATAGTCATTTTTTTTAGCTGGAATGTGAAGAGATAATAAACCTGTCCTATGTGAGAGTCACATGTCCAAGGCCACTTAGCAAGTAACAGAGCTGGGGTTTAAATCCAAGTAGCCTGGCTCAGAGTTGAAGTACTTAATCCTTATGAAGTGCTGCCTCAGCAATCATTTTTGAATGGTGATATTATTGGACATAGCAGGCACTTTGGGATTATCAACGATGGGTACTTGCAGAGGAGTACAACTTATGTCAGTACTTAAGGTGGAAATAAAGGAAAATAGGGAAAGGAAATTTCAAGGACATGACCCAGCATGAACAAAGGCCCAAAGACCTAAAACTCCAAGTAATTTGGTACTGTTGGAACATGAAATAAAAATAGCAGTGGCCAGAGATGTGATTGGAGGCAGACAGGGGCCAGGTCCTAAAAGGACTGAACTCTGTCTAGTTAAAGAGTTTGGAATGTTTGGCATTGTTCCTACAGTCTTGGAAAAGCATTGCTTAAAAGTAGAGTAGTGTGATGGATAGACTCACATTCAGGAGGCATTATCTTGTCTGTGGTGTGAAGGATAGATCACAGAGAGAGAGGGTAGTACCATTGTCAGAGCAATAAATAACTGGAGTCTGAGTCAGGGTGGTGGGAAGAGGAACAGGGAGGGAAAAGCATAGGACTTAGTGATCGGAAGTGGAAAATGTGGGAGAGGAAGATGTCTGAATTCTGGATTTCTGACTTGGTGACTGGATGGATGGGACTGTCCTTCATAAATATAAGAAATACAGAATGGGAAAGTTTGGGGGAAGATGGAAAAAAACTCAATTTGCCACAGATTGGACTTCAGATTCCTGCAGGATATCCAGAAAGCAGTGTTTAGGAAGTAGTTGGAGTAAAGTAAGGAGTAGCAAACTTTTCTCAAAGAAAATATTTATGGTAAATATTTTAGGCTGTGCAGGTCATAGAAATCTTTCACAACTATTCAGCTCCACCTTTGTATTGGGAAAGCAGCCATAGACAACATGTACACAAATGAATATTCCAGTAAAACTCTATTTACAAAACAGGGCGCAGGCCTAGGGGCTGTAATTTCTTGACTCTTGGTCTAAAGCCTGATGAGGTTGTGGGATATCGGTGAGGTTCAGTGGGGTGGAGTCTGGAGCCAACGACCAAGAAAGAATTCTCGAGACATCTTGGTGCAAAATGGTGGTTTACTGAAGCACAGGGGATAGGACCCGTGGGCAGAAAGAGCTGCGCCAGGGTCATGAGGAGTGGCCCATTATATACCCTCAAGTTGGGAAGGGGTTAGGGATAGCGTAAGTCTCTAAGGAATTTTGGAAGCAAGGTTTCCAGGACCTTGAGGGGGCTAGCTATTGTTGGGAAAAGGTCATTTATTACCGTCTAATAAAGCCTTAGTCATGAGACCCTTCAGGTGTACATTGGTGGACCATATGCTTGGGGGATGATTGCAAACATGTATCTTGGTGGGGGGGTTAGAGATAAAGGAAGTTTCCAAAGGAATTTTTATATGTTATAGTAGACTTACAGGGCACGTATTGCATGGTGCACTGGGTGTTATCCGCAACTAATGAATCATCGAACTTTACATCAGAAACCGGGGATGTACTGTATGGTGACTAACATAATATAATAAAAAATCATTTAAAAAAAAAAGTAGACTTACAGGATCCTGGTGAGGGGGAGGGGGTCAGGCTAGGATTGCCTTTTGCCCTTAGCAAAGTATTAACATGGAGGCAGTTGAGTCCCTAGAGGAAAGTCACTCTGCCTGTTTCCAGGACTTATCAATGGGCTGTAGGTGGTAAGAAAATTTCATAATTTTTCTTCTGCCTTTGTTTTCCACATCAAAGCCCAAATTTCATTTATTGATTAATTGATTGATATTCATTCAACCAATATGTATTGAGTACCCACTATTTGCCAGGTACTATTTTCAGCCCTAGAGATACAGTGCTCATGGAATTTACATTCTAAAGGAAGTAGAAAAACAATATTCAAAATAAGTAAAGTACATAGTATGTTAGATAGTAATGAGCATTAAGAAGAAAAATAAAGCAGAGAAGGGGAATAGGAAGGGTTGGAAAGCAGTTTTGCAATTTTAAAATACTGTAAGGCCTCACTAAAAGGACAAATTTTGAGCAAAGATCCATAGGAAATAAAGGAGTGATTGCATTCAGATATCTGAGGGAAAAGCATTCTAGGCTGAGAAAATGGTAAGCACAATATCCCTGAAGCAGAAGTGTGCCTATCATGTTCAGAGTAGAAAAAGGACGTCAGATTAGCTAAAAAGAATTAAACAAACAAACAGAAATATAAGAAGATGGATTCAGAAAGAAAATAGAGAGGGAGCTGAGTAGATTCTATAGGTCATTAGAATCCATTGGAAGGACTTTGACTTTGCTGTATCTGAGTAAGATAAAAGTGAGGTTTTTAAGAGAAATAACACAATTTGATTTATGTTTAACGAGACTATTCTGGAAGCTGTGTGGAAATAAGGGTAGAAGGAAGGAGACTAATTAGGAAGCTGTTTTAATAATGCAATCAAAAAATGGTTTTACCTTGGATGAGGGTAGTAATAGTGGAGATGGTAAGAAGTGGTCACATTCTAAATGTATTTTGAAGTCAGAGCCAATAGGATTTGTTAACAAGTCACATGTGGAATGTAGAAGAGAGGAGTCATGGGTAACTTCAAGGTTTTGTTTTTTGTTTTGTTTTGTTTTGTTTTTTATCTGATCAGTTAGAAGGATGAAGTTGCCATTTACTGAGATATATAAGAATGAGGGAGGAGCAGATTTGAAAGGAAAAAAAAAGTTCAACCTGTGAGACATTTGAGGTCAGAGAAGAAAACAGGATTAGCGGAATAGAGTTGGCCTTCAAGAGCATAGAGATGGTATTTAAGAGAATGTGAATAAATATTCTTGTCTAATGAATACTTGTGTGAGAGAATAAATGTTAGACCAAGAATTGAAAACCAGGGAGTGCCAATGTTTGAAGGGCCAATGGAACAGATTACAAAACAGATTGAGAAATATTGGTCAATGACAGAACTAGGAAATAGGGGAGCCACAGACCTCTGGAAATGAGAGAGTCTTAGGAAGGAAAGAGTGGACAGTAGTTTCAGTTTCTCAAGACATATTATATTGGACAAGCACTGAAAAGTATCTACTGCTTTAAATGTTACTTTTTTAAAAATATAAGCAATATATATATACATGGCAAAAAATACAAACTATAAATAAAGCACATTTCTGTCTTTTACCTATGTTCAACTCCTAATTCCAATCCTCATTTCAATATTTTCTTGTCATTTTGGCAAAGAAAAAAGTTCATATATACACATACATATGCATTAAAATATTTGACATATTTTATATGCATATATTATTCTTCTGCTTAGTACAGCTTTAATCTCTGGACATTAAATATAAAAATAACACAAGAAGACTCTGAAATATGGAGGGAAGAAGGTGGACCAGACTGGCTAGGGACCTTAGGACCCGAGGAATGACATGGCCATGAGTCACCTGGATTTTGTTTTTGCCTCATCTCCCAGATTGGGTAATGTAGAAGCTGACAACTTAAGAACACGAACAGGTGCAGTCAGAAAAATTATCAACAAAAGCCTACTCTCTCTAGCCAAAGGACCTGGAAAGGAACAGCCCTGCAACACAGAAAAATTTTAGATAGTAACCTCTCTACTCCAGCAAAATATCAGAAAAAAAAGCAGCCCCACCCCCACCCCTTCCAGCAAATGCTGAGTGGAGAAGTTAGATTTCTACCTTTGCCAGGCTGTAACAGGCACCTGAGCCTCTTTCCCTTCACTCCATGCGGTGTTGTCAAGAAGGCCAAGTGGGGAGCCAGACTTTCATCTTCACCTGGTGGTAATGAGACACCACCCTTCACTCTCAGTTGTGTCAGTGGAGACCACATGAAGCACCTGGACACCCATGCTTATCTGGCATTGTAGTAGCATCAGAGGAGGCTTGGTAGAAATACAGGACTTTCACCACCACTCAGTGGTAATAAGGCTAGCACACTCTAGTGTCAGTGGAGAGGGGGCCATTTGGGGAACAGTAATGAAACACCCCTCCCCTTCCAGCCAGAGTGGTATCAGCAGAGGCCTAGTGAGAAATCTGAACTCCTACTCCTGCCTAGCTGTAACAAGAAGTTCTTACCTTCCACTGAGACATCAATGGAGACCAAGTAGAAAACCTGAACTTTCACTCCATCCTGGCAGAAATGAGACAGTGCTCCTCCTACCTTATAGTGGCAGTGTCAGAGGAGCCCCGCGAGCCCCGCTGTAACAGAAGATATAAGTAAGAACAAGATTCACATAGTACCCAAAATGTGCAGGCTTCAGTTGAAAATCATTTGTCAAAATCATACCAAAATGATTCATCACAACATGAATGAGCAAAGACCATCAAAAGAAATCAACACCAAGATGACACAGATGTTAATGATCTGACAAGAATTTTAAAGCAGCCATTATCAAAATGCTTTAAGGAGCCATTAGGAATACATTTGAAAGAAAAAAAATAAAGAATCTCAGCAAAGTAATAGTTTCTGCAAAGAAATACAGATTCAACGGATAAATAGAAGATATAAAAAAGAGGGGCGCCTGAGTAGCGCAGTCGTTAAGCATCTGCCTTTGGCTCAGGGCGTGATCCCGGCATTATGGGATCGAGCCCCACATCAGGCTCCTCCGCTATGAGCCTGCCTCTTCCTCTCCCACTCCCCCTGCTTGTGTTCCCTCTCTCGCTGGCTGTCTCTATCTCTGTCAAATAAATAAATAAAATCTTTAAAAAAATAAAAAATAAAAGATATAAAAAAGAACCAAGTAAAAATTACAGAACTGCAAAATGCAATAAATGAAACTTAAAAATCCAATGGATGGTTCAACAATAGAATGGAGAGGACAGGGGAAAGAAACTGAACTTTTAGAGTAACAGAAATTATGCAATCCAAACAACAGAAGACTAAGAGAAATTGTTGCCAGCAGACCACTCCTAAAAGAATGGCTGAAGTAAGTTCTCTAAACAAAAAAAGACATAATAAAAGAAGGAATCTTGGAATATTGGGAAGGAAAAATGAACAATAGAAAAAGCAAATATATGGGTAAATTTAATAGACTTTCCTTTTCCTCTTGAGTTTTCTCAATTATGTTTGATGGTTAAAGCAAATTGTTTTTTAGCTTTATTGAGATAAAACAAAATTTGCAGTATGATCTGATGTGATTCTTGATGTATGTGAAAGAAATGTTTAAGACAATTGTATTATAAAAGAGGGAGCATAAAGAACATTAAAAGGAGGTAAGGTTTGCACATTTCAGCAAACAGGTAAAATGTTGAAACCGGTAGCCTGTGATGAGTTATATATGTACAATGTAATACTAAAACAACTACTAAAAATCTATACAAAGAGATACACTCAGAAACATTATGGATAAATCAAACTGCAATTATAAAAAGTGTTCAAGAAGACATAGAAATCCTAAATGTTCAAGTAGTAAACAACAAAACTTCAAAAGACATGAAACAAAAATTCGTGGAGCTGAAAAGAAAAACAGAAAAATCCACAATTATACTCGAAGACTTTATCACCCTTTTCTCAGAACTTTCTTACACTCTTGGTGGGAATGCAAACCGGTGCAGCCACTCTGGAAAACAGTATGGTGGTTCCTCAAAAAGTTAAAAATAGGAACACCTGGGTGGCTCAGTGACTTAAGCATCTGCCTTCAGCTTAGGTCATGATCTCGAGGTCCTGGTGTTGAACCCCGCATTGCATCAGGCTCCCTGCTCGTCAGGGAGTCTGCTTCTCCCTCTCCCTTTGCCCCTCTCCCATGCTCATGTTCTCTCTCTCTCATGTTCTCTTGTGCTCTCTCTCTTGTGCTCTCTCTCTCTCTCAAATGAATAAATAAAAATTTTTTTAAATGTTAAAAATAGAACTACCTTAAGACCCAGCAATTGTACTACTAGGTATTTACCCAAAGGAGACAGAAATACAGATTTGAAGGGGCACGTGCACCCCAATGTTTATAGCAGCATTATCAACAATAGCCAAATTATGTAAAGAGCCCAGATATCTATTGACCAATGAATGGATAAAGAAGATGTGGTCCATATATACAATGAAATATTACTCAGCCATCAGAAAGAATGAAATCTTGCCATTTGCAATGATGTGGATGGAGCTAGAGTGTATTATGCTAAGTGAAATAAGTCACTCAGGGAAAGACAAATACCACATGATTTCACTCATATGTGGAATTTAAGAAACGAAAAAGATGAACATAGGGGAAGGGAAAAAAAGAGAGGAAGGCAAACCATAAGAGACTCTTAACGATCTCTGTCAAATGGAAGGTTGATGGAGGGGGGTGGGCAGGGGATGGGCTAAATGGCTGATGGGTATTAAGGAGGGCACTTGTTGTGATGAGCACTGTGTGTTATATGTAAATGATGAATCACTAAATTCTACTCCTGAAACTAATATTATACTATGTTAACTAAAATTTAAATAGAAACTTGAAATATTAAAAAAAATAGACACTCCTCTCTCAACAACTGAAAGAGCAACTAAATAGAAAATCAGAAATTATTTAGAAAAATTCAAGAGCACTATCAACCAACAGAACTTTTAGAATCCTCCACCCAACAACAGCAAAATAGACATTATTTTCAAGTGGCCATGGAACACATATCAAGATAGGCCATATCTTGGGCCATAAAACAAACTTCAAAAAAACTTTAAAAAATGAAATTATGCATAGTGTCTTCTCTGACCACAGTAGAATCAAACTAAAAATCAATAACAGAAAGGCAACATAAGGCTTAGAGGGGAAAATGGCAACATTGAAGAACCCAGTTTCCCCATCCCCCCACAAAGATCAATGATTGGATAGATGTCTATGAACAAAAATAGTTCTGGGAGACCTCTAGAGTTCACTTAGGATGTTTTAGCAACACAGTGGAACCAAAGGGGGTGAAAAACCTGAGAATAATTGCACGAGAAGAGAAAAAAGAGTAACTTCATTTTGCCTACATCATCCCATTCTCCAAGGTGGCATTGTTCAGTGCCAAGAAGGAACTTTCCAACTAGAAAAACCTCCCCTCAACATGAAAGGAAGAATAAGGTGAGTAACCAGCTTCTCCATCCTCTCAGGGCACTGTGTGAAGATCCAACTTCAGTTTCACCCCACTCAGATTAGCAAAGCTGAGATGTATACAGCTGGCTAGGAATAAGGAAGAAAAGCAGAGGCTGTTACTCACAGACATGCACTGGGAGTGATCACAGTTCACAGAGACCTGCTCTGCAGGCAAACTCAGCAGATTTCATCACTGCTAAAGCCAACAGTCAGCACGGCCACTGTGGACCCACATTAGATTTTGCCAGCTTTCTCCCCACTGATATTCATGTTCCCTAGTGCCAGCCACCTGAGTCACTCTCCACACCCTCACCCTTGATGGAGCCCGGGAGCCACACTGGCAGTCATTCAAGATCTCTGCAGCTGCCCAGGTTTAAAATGCTAGCTGCCTGAGACCTTTGCCACCCCACTGGAGCCCAGGAGCCATGCTGATAGCCAGCTTAGCCATCTGCAGGTGAATGAGTGGAGAATGCCAGTCTAGGTCCCCTAGGCTGACCACTACCACCATGCCCTCATTTGGGCTAGTCCAGCTGTGCACCTGCATACCACTGGTCTGACACCTCTCTTTGGCTTCCATCACAGCACATTCATTCTGAGGTGAGAATTAAGCATGCCAACAGCCTGGTCCCTCTCAGCTGCTTGTAAGCCCAGATCAGGCCCTGTGTCCTGTCACTGGCCAGCACCATCGTGCTCACCAGTAGCTGTTCCCTCCAGCTGTGCACGTGCATGCACTCAGCCCAGCCCCTATCACCAGTACCACTGTAGTGTGCAGAGTGTGAGCATACCAACAACCAGGGCCCCTATAGCTGCTTGTGGACCCAGATCGGGCACTGCCTTCTGTCACTAGCTGACACAACTTGCCCACCTTTAACTGGCCACTACAGCTAAGTGTATGTACACCACCAGGTCAAGCCACCACTGCTATCTGCCATAGTCTCTAGCTGCTGGACCTGGAAGTGACACTTAGGTCCCCAGCAACACTTGCAACCACTGTGGCCCCCCTGAAGTGCTCACTAAGGACTATACAGTTGATAATCCTGTGGAGCCCAGCAGCCGGAGCTAAAGACACATCCCCTCTAGACCTGGTGCTACCAATGTACTCCCACACTTAGAACCCTGTACCTCTAGACTAAGGATCATAGCACTACCCAGCATGCCCCCAGTCACAGGTGAAAAGTTTCTCTTACAGAAGTCACTCTATAAAATCTAGAAGAGGTGACTGGTTCTTCAAATAAGCAGATACCATCATCCTTATACCACAAGGCTATAAGGATCACAAGAAATTTGGGAAACATGTCCCCACTAAAGGAATACAGTAAGCCTCCCATAACTGAAAATATGCAGCACACTGGTAAAGGTGAGCATATAGGCAGATTCAGAATACCCTAATTCTATAATATGGGATGTGTTAACTACTTAACTCTAATATAAAAGCTAGAAGACAAAAGTATTAAAAGCAGCTATAACTTCAATAATTTATTAATAGATATGCAATATTAAAAAAGGCATAAATGGGGGTGCCTGGGTGGCTCAGTTGGTTGACTGTCTGCCTACCGCTTGGGTCATAATCCTGGGATCCTGGGATTAAGCCCCGCATCTGGCTCAGCCTGCTTCTCCTTCTCCCTCTGCCCCTCCCCGTGCTCGTGCTCGTGCTCACTTTCTCTCTCTCTCTCTCTCTCTAATAAATGAAATCTTTTAAAAAGGCATAAATTATGACATCAAAAATATAAAGGGGGATGGGAGTAAAAGGATAGAGTATTTGCATGAGATGAAAGTTAAATTGTTAGCACAAAATAGACTGTTATATATGTTTTATATAAGTTAGTACTAACCACAAAACAAAAACTTACAGTAGAATCACAAAAGATAAATAGAAGGGAATCAAAGCACACCCCCTAGAAAATAATCAATTTATCAAAAAATAAAAGGCAGCAAGAAAGGGGAAAAAAAAGAAAAATAGAGCTAGAAACAGCCAAAGAACAATTAATTAATAAGATGATATTAGTAAGTCTTTATCAATAATTACTCTAAATATTAGTGGGTTGAATTCTCCAATCAAGAGTCGTACAGTGGTTAGATGGATAAAAACAAAGACAAAAACAAGACCCCTGTGATATGCTAAAAGAGACTCATTTCAGGCTTAAAGTGAAAAGAGGCCAAAAGATATTCCAGACATGTGGACACCAAAAGAGAAAAAGGGTAGCTATACTTATATATGACAAAATAGACTAAACCAAAAATGATAACAAAAGATAAAGATGGTCTTTGTATAATGATAAGGGGGTAAATTCATAAACAATATGTAATCATCATAAATATGTGTGTACCCAACATGACAGCACATACATATATTAAGCAAACACTATCAGCAAAAACTATGAGAGAAATGGAAAAAAAAAGTACAATAGTAGAGGACTTAAATACGCCTACTTCAACAATAGATAGATCATCCAAACAGAAAATCAACAAGTAAACTTTGGACGTGAACCATATTTTAGACCAATTAGAACAGATACATACAGCACATTTCTTCCAAACACAGCAGAATGCACATTCTTCTCAAATGCACATAGAATAGTCCCCAGAATAGATCACATGATAGGTCATAAAACAAATCTTAGCAAATTTAAGAAGATCGAAGTATTTTTTCCAACCACAGTGGTATGAAACTAGAAATCAATAACTGGAAGAAAGCTGGAAAATTCACAAATATGTGAAGATTAAACATGTTCCTGAATAATGAATGGGTCAAAGAAAAAAATCAAAAGGGAAATCCAATAATATCTTGAAATAAATGAAAACAGAAGCACAATAGTACATTACAAGAATCATTCTACATGATCAAGTGGAATTTATCCCTGGAATGCAAGGATGGTTTAACCAAATCAATAAATGTGATACACCACATTAATAGAATAAAAAATAAAAAATTATATGATCATCTCCATAGAGGTAGAAGAACATTTGAGAAAATACATCATTTCATGATAAAAATGCTCAACAAATTAGATAAAGAAGGAACATACCCCAAAACAATGAAGGATATATATGACAAACCCACAACCAACACCACACTCGATGGTAAAAAGTTGAAAACCTTTTCTCTAAAATCAGGAACAAGGTGCCCACTCTCACTACTCTTATTTAGCATAAACTGTAAGTTATAGCTAGAGTAGTCAGGCAAGAAAAATAAATTAAAGGCATCCAAATAGGAAAGGAAGAACTAAAATTGTCTTTGCATATGATATGATCTTATATTTAGAAAATCCTAAAATCTCCACCAAAAAACTGCTAGAACTAATCAGCAAATTTAGTAAAGTTGCAGGATACAAAATCAACATACAGAATGCAATTGTGTCCCTACACATTAGCAACAAAAAGTGAAAAAGAAGGAAAGGAAACATCCCATTCACACACAATAGCATTAATAACAATAAAATACTTAGGAATTAATTTAAATGAGGAGGTGAAATATCTGTATGCTGAAAACTCTAAGACTTTGATGAAAGAAATTGGAAAAGACACAAATAGAAATATATCTTGTGTTCAGGGACTGGAAAGATTAATATTGTCAAAATGTCTGTTTACCCAAATCCACCTATAGAGTCAATGCAATCCTTATAAAAATTCCAATGACATTTTTCACAGAAATAGAAAAAAAAAATCTCAGAATTTGGGATTTCTAAAAGAAATGCCCAAATAGCCAAAGCAATCCTGAGAAAGAAGAACAAAGTCAGAGGCACCATACTACCTGATTTCAAACTAAATAAAGCTGTAGTAATTAAAACTGTATGGTACTGGCATAAAAATAGACACATAGACCAATGGAACTGAAGCAAGAGCCCAGAAATTACCCCCACTTATATGGTCAAGTAGAATTTGGCAAGGGAACCAAGAGTACTCATTAGGGATAGAATAGTGTCTTCCATAAATGGTGCTGGGAAAACTGGATAACCACAGGCAGAAGAATGAAATTGGAACCCTATCTTACAGTTCTTACAAATATTGACTCAAAATGGATTAAAGACAAATATGAGACCTGAAACCATAAAAATCCATGAAGGAAACATAGGGAAAATTCTCCTTGACATTATCTTTGCAGTGAATAACATAAGCAATAGAAGGAAAAATAAGTAGGAATACATCAAACTAAAAGGCTTCTGCACAGTAAAAGAAACAATCAATGAAGTGAAAAGGCAAACTTTAGAATGGGAGAAAATATTTGCAAACCATATTTTGGGTAAGAAATTAGTATCCAAACTATATAAAGAACTCAACTCAATGGTAAAAATCCAAACAACCCAATTTTAAAGGGGGCAGAGGAGCTGAATAGACAGTTTATCAAGGAAGTCATACAAATAGCCAATAGGTACATGAAAAAGTGTTCAACATCACTGATCAATAGGGAAATGAAAATCTGAATCACAATGAGATATCACCTCACACCAGTTAGAATGGCTATCTTCAAAAATACAAGAGATAACAAGTGTTGGCAAGAATGTGGAGAAAAGGGAACCCATGTGCAGTTAGTGGGAGTGTAAATTGGAAAACAGTATGGAGATTCCTCAAAAAATTAAAAATAGAACTACCATATGACCCAGCAATCCCATTTCTGAGTATATATCCAAAGGAAATGAAAACAGGATCTTAAAGAGATACCTACACCCCTTTGTTCATTGCAACATTATTCCCAATAGCCAAAATATGGAAGCAAGCTAAGTGTCCATGAGAAAGAAGGAAAATCTATGGTTTGTGATAACTGGATAAATCTTCAGGGCATTATGCTAAGTGAAATAAATCAGAGAAAAACAAATACTGTATGATATTACATATTTTGTGGAAACTAAAAAAGTCAAACTCAGAAAACAGAAAGTAGAGTGGTACTTATCAGGAGCTAAGAGGTAGAGAAAATGGGGAGATACTGGTTAGGGAGTACAAACTTCCAGTTATAAGATTACCAAGTTCTGGAAGTCTAATGTACGCATGGTGATTTTCGCTAATAATCTATACTATATACTGGAAAGTTGCTAAGAGAGTAAATCTTACATGCTCTAACCACAAAAGAGAAATGGTGATTATGTGATGGGATAGAGGTGTTAGCTAATCTTGTGGTGGTATCATTCTGCAATATATAAATCTATCAAATCAACATGTTGTATACATCAAGCTTACACAATCTTTTATGTTGGTTATAACTCAATAAAGCTGAAAAAAAGAAGGGCAACATGAGAATTTCCAAAAACATGAATATTAAACATACTTCTGAATAATTCATGTATAGATAAGGATGTCTCAGGAGAAATAAGAAATTACATTGAACTGAATGACAATATAAAAACATGTCAAAATTTATAGAAATCAGCTAAAGCAGTGTGAAGAGGGAAATTCTAGCATTGGATACTTACTTTATTTTATTTTAAATACTTATTTTAGAAAAGAAGAACAAGTGTGAAGTCAGTAACCTAAATTGTCCACTTCAAGAACTTATAAAAGGAAGAGCAACATAAATCCAAAGCAAGTAGAAAGTAGGAAATAATAAATATAAATAATAAAGATAAGCTAGAAATCCCTGGAATTGAAACTGGAATAATAGAGAAAAACAGTGAAAGAGCTGGTTACAAAGAACCAATATCCAAAATCAATAAAATTGACAATCATCTTAGAGCATTGAGAAAGAAAACCAGAGTAGACATAAATTGCCAAAATGAGGAAAATGTAGAGGGTATGGTACTAATCCTTTGGATCCGAAAAGGATAATAAAGGAATAATATGAACAATTCTATTTACACAAATTTGACAACTTAGATGAAACAGACCAGTTCTTTAAAAAGTACACTACCAAAACTCACCCAATATGAAATAGATTATTTGAATAGCACTAAAACTATTAAGAATATTCAATTCATAATTAAAGTAGCATCTGAAGAAGAACTCTTTAGGCCCAGATGGTTTTACTAGAGAATTCTACCAAGTGTTTAAAGAAAATTTATCACCAATTCTAAACATTCTCTTTTAGGAAATAGAGTAGGAGGAAACACCTTCCAAGCTCATTGTATGAAGGCAGTATTTCCCTGATACCAAAACCAGAAAAAAAGTACAAAAAAGAGAAAACTATAGACTAATACCCCTCATAAGTGTAAGTGCAAAAATCATACAAAATGTTACCAGATAGATATATACGTATATATATTATAGCTTTACATTTAAATGTATAATCATTTTGAGCTAATTTTTATATAATATGTGAGGTTTTGGTTTTATATAAATATATATTTATATAAATATATTTTATATGCATACATACATATACATACATATATGTATATTATGCTCAAATGGGATTTATTCCAGGAATGTAAGGTGGCTGAATTGATTTGAAAATCAATCAATATAATCTACCATTTTAATAGGCTAAAGAAGCAAAATCACGTGATCATATTTATGCAGAATAAGTATTTGAACAAATCAACATATATTCATAAAAAAACAAAACTCAGCAAATTATGGATAGGGGATAATGATCTCAACTTGGTAAAGAACATCTACAAAAATGAGTAGCTAAATAAATAAATAAATAAAACCTATAGCTAACATCAGACTTTACGGTGAGATATTGAATGCTTTCCTTTTAAGATTGAGAATAACACAAGAATGCTTTTTCTCACCACTGCTATACACCATAGTAATAGAATTTCTACCCTGTGCAATTTGGCAAGAAAAGAAGGTAAAACACATATTGGTCAGAATGGAAGAAATATAACTTTCTCTATTTGCTGATGGCATGACTGTCTACGTAGAAAATCATAAAGAATCTATCAAGAAAACCTCCTACAAGTAATGAAGGAGTTTATCAAGGTTACAGAGTACAAGGCCAACATGCAAAGCTCAATTGCCTTTTTATATACTAACAATGAATGTGTGGAAAATGAATTAAAAATATAATACAATTTATAAACTCTCAAAAACAAGTTAAATACATAGGTATAAGTCTAATAAAACATTTACAGGATTTATATGCTGAAAATTACAAAATGTTGATGAGAGGAAGTAAAAGAAAATGCAGGTAAATTGAGAGACATCTTGTGCTCATGGAGTGGAAGACTCAATATAATGAAGATGTCAGTTCTTTCCAAGCTGATATATAAGTTTAAGGTAATTGATATCAAAATCTCAGCAAAATATTTTGTAGATAGAGACAAGATTATGCTAAAATATATATTGAAAAATAAAGGAACAGCTAACACAGTTTTTAAAATAAAGAATAAATTGGGAGGTATTACTAATATCAATTCTTACTATATTGCTACAGTAAGCAAGACAGTGTGAGATTGGCAGATGGACAAACATAGATTAATGGAAGAGAATGGAGAATCCACAAATAGCCTCACAAAGTACAGCCAAATTGTTTTTGGAAAAGGTACAAAAGTATTTCAAGAGAGGAGGGATAGCCTTTTCAACAAATGGTTGCAATTGCATATCTATAGGCAACAAAAGTAAACTTCAAACTAAACCTCACATATTATATAAACATTAGTTCAAAACAATTATACATTTAAATGTAAAGCTATGAAACTTTTAGAAGATAGGTGGGAGAAAATATTTGGAACCTATTGAAGAGTCTTATTGAAGAGCTTTTAGACATGACAACAAAAGCACAAACCATTAGAGAAATCAATAAATTGGGACTTCATCATTGTGATCTTAATTTGCATTTCCCCAGTGCCTCATTTTGGACATTGGTTAATATTGGTTAATATTTTGGACATAAGTGGTTTAATAAAAAATACAATTTTTTTAAATGAGGAAGATCTCAACATGCTCATATGGAATGATTTCATTATATACTTTTAAATTAAAACAGCCTAGTGAAAAAGTATATCTATAATATACTACCCTTTAAGTAAGAAAGAAGGAGATATAAGAAAATAGAAATGGGTCTTCACATTGTGTAAAATTTTACAGGACAGGTAAACCAGAACCTAATGAATTGGTTACCTGTAGGCATTTGGTGGGTATATGTTGGTAAGAATGGGATAATGACAGTGGTTTGGTAGGGATGAGAGAGGAACAACTCTTTGAGCATACTTTTTTTTTTTTACATGGAAAATACAAGATGAGATTAGAATGTCTTGTGGTGCCAGAAAGTAAGGAAAAGCTAAATAAAATTACAAGGACATGATGAAAGGACACAGGAGCCAACATGAAATCGATCCCAGTGGTCAAAGTGAGAACATTTGAGCAACAAAATAATGTTATTATTGAATTACAAGCCATAGAATAAAATAAATATATATGATTTCATACTGATATAAACAAACACACAGGAGGGATAATTAACAGCTCTTTCTTACCATATAATTTTATAAAACAAATTAGAATGAATAAGAAAAATAGAAATCACTATAGTAAATAACACAGTATTTGCAGGCAAGAACCATTAACAAATACTAAAATTAGTGGATCAAAGTAAGGCAAGAATCAGGATATCTGCATAGTCTCAAAATATCTCTGCACAAGATATTTATTATTGAGAAGCGGGGAAATAGTATTTTTATGGTGGAAAGTCTGCTATCACCAGTAACAAGATATATTAACATCTTGTATCATTAATATGATGCACTGAGAGGGATAGAGCATCAGTTCTTCTCTAAGAATGCATAGCCTAAATCTAATCATGAGATGACATCATAAAACCCCATGTTGCCTGAATCCTACAAAATAACTTTTCCCATGTGAGGTGACCTATTTACAGGTTCTGGGGATTAGGATGTGGACATTTTGGGGGTTATTATTCTGTCTGCTACAGTGCACCCTTTGGCCTCAAAAGATTTATATCCATCCCACATACAAAATACATGCAAACTATTCCAAGTTCCCCCAAAGTCTCAACTGATAATAGCATCAACTCAAGTCTAAAACCTCATCTAATTATTATCTGCTCAAAAGCCACAAATTTCCTCATCTAAATTATCTAAACTACATATGGGTGAGTCTCTTGTTATAATTCATCCTAGGGTGAAATTTTTTTTTACCACGTTTTCATCTATAAATCTAGAAAACACGTAATTTGCTCCCAAAATGTAGTGGTAGGACAGAAACAAGATAACAGTTACAAATATTCCCACTGAAAAGGGGAGAAAATGGGGGTGCCTAGGTGGCTCAGGTAGTTAAGCATCTGCCTTCAGCTCAGGTCATGATCTCAGGGTCCTGGGATGCTGCTGCACATCTCTCTCTGCTCAGCGGGGAGACTG
Source organism: Ailuropoda melanoleuca (assembly GCF_002007445.2). Lineage (NCBI taxonomy): Eukaryota > Metazoa > Chordata > Mammalia > Carnivora > Ursidae > Ailuropoda > Ailuropoda melanoleuca. The sequence continues at coordinate 49,761,018 of NC_048238.1, read as the reverse complement.
CTTCCCCTCTCTCTCCTATGCTCCCCCTGCCGTAGTATCTCTCTGTCTTTCTCTCTCTCTGTCAAACGAATGAATGAATGAATGAATGAATGAATGAATGAAATCTTTAAAAAAAATAAAAAGGGGAGAAAATGGAAGGAAAAATGAACCACCAATACCAAGCAGCTTTGAAATCCACCTGGACAAATTTTTTTTTTTTTTTTTGGCTTTAAGGCCTAGAATAATCCTCTGTGAATGTAGCTCAATCCTTTGGGCTTGCAGCTCCACCCTCTGAGTCATCCTTCTTTTTTCATGAAAAGTAGCATATGTTTGAAGCTGAGTAGTTTCATCAGCCTGTTTCCTGCTTGTAGAATTTTGAGGGTCTGACAGCCTTTTTTCATTTCATCTACTCTTTGTCCCTTTGAAGCCAAGCTGTCAGTGTTTATGTTGGTATAAGCATCCTCAAAATCTTGTGGGTCCCCCAGGTATGTCGTTGAAATTCATTCTACTAGACAAGAAGTTTCTCCACAAGTCTTTCCTAAATGATCCCCTTAGCCATACCATCTCTAATTTTGGCTTTTACTGAGATAGCTTAGGGGATTCATGAGTTATATGCATAATCTCTTTAAAGAGCCCCATGTGTAACTACTGTGGTCTTTTGATCCTTCTGAGTCACTAGCAAAAGTCTATCTAGCCATATCCTTGGCTTTCTCTCCAGAACATGCTTTCCTGACAGTGAATCACCCAATTTTAGAATCTTTTGCAATCTGCACAGGCTGAGAATTTCCTACATTATCTGGTCCTAGAAGACCTACTCCCTTTTTGCCTAACAGTTCTTTCCTTAATTTATGTCTTTGCTCTTATGTTTTGGTATAAAAAGCAAGAAGAAACCAGGCTACATCTTTGATACTTGGCTTGAAAATCTCTTCAGCTAAATAACTAAGTCCACTGTTTAAAAGTTCTGCTTCCCACCTTACTGTAGGACACAACTCAGCTAAGTTTTCTGCCGTTGTATAGCAAGAATCCCTTTTCCTCCAGTTTCTAATTGCATGTTCATCACTTTCAGCTGAACCCTCAGCAGCAGTATCTTTAACATCCATAATTCTACCAGTAGTTTGCTTATGACAATTTCAGTGTTCTCTAAGACAATATACGTTTTCTCTATTGTGCTCCTCACTTCCTTCTGAGCCTTCACTAGCAGAGTTGTTAATATGCACATTTCTAAGTTTGTTCGAGGCAGTCTAAGCTGTTTCTAACATTCTGATCACTGCCCACTTCCACAGTTTTATTAAAATTTAGGCTTCCACAATTTTTATGTATTTTGTGTACAGCACACCACTTCCAGGTACCAAAGTTTATATTAATTTCCTATCGTTGCTGTAAAAAATTACCACAAACTTTGTGGCTTAAAACAAATCAAATGTATTATCTTAACAAGTATGGCAGTCGGAAGTATAAAATTAGTTGGCAATGCTGCATCTCTCTTAGCCCTTTCCAGCTTCTAGAAGCCTCCTGCATTCCTTAGATTGTGCTCCTTCCTTCATCTTCAAAGTATAGCATCTTCAACTTAATCAATCTCGCTCTGTCTCTTTGTCTCTCTTTCTCACTCCCTCACTCACTAACTCACCTTTGCTTCTGTTATCACATCACCTTATCTCTCTGACTCTCCTGCCTCCCACTTATAAGGACCCTTGTGATTATAGTGGGTTTACCCAGATAATCCAAGATAATCTTACCATCTCAAAATCCTTACCTTAATCATATCTGTAAAGTCTCTTTTGCCATGTAAGGTAACATAATAACAGGATCTGGGGATTAACACATGAACATCTTGGGTATCATTATTCTGTCTACCACACCAGTACTCTTCAAAAGTGTTATGGTCATGAAAGACAAAGAAAGATTAAGGAATTATCACAGACTGGAGGAGACTAAAGTGACATGACAAGTTAATGCCACATGGGATCCTGGACTGCATCTTAAGCCAGATTAAAAAAAAGACATTAATGTGAAAACTGAAAAAATTAAAACAAAATTGTGATTAGTTAATATTACTGGTCAATATTAGTTTCCTTATTTTGATAATCACATTATGATTATGTAAGATGTTAATGTTAGGGGAATCTGGGTGAAAGTTATACAGAAACTCTGTTCTATTTTTGCAAATTTCCTGTAAGTCTAAAATCATTCCAAAATAAAAAGTTAAAAACACTTTTATTGATATATACTGGCACCATCATTATTTGGTCTATTTCTTCACATTCTCAATAAACTAGGATATTACCAAATGTTTTAATGTTATCCAAATTATAAATGAATAATTATTTTTCATTGTTTTCAATAAGTTTTTGAAATTCTGAATGAGATTGGTTATCTTTTCATATGTTTATTGGTTATATTAGTTTGCTAAGGCTGTAATAACAAAATGCCTCATACTGAGTGGCTTAAACAACAGAAATTTATTTTCTCACAGTTCTTGAGGATGGAAGCCCAAAATCAAGATGCTGGCAGGGTGGTTTCTTCTGAGACCTTTCTCCTTGGCTTGCGAATGGTAGCCTTCTCACTGTGTCCTCATGTAGCCTTTTATCTGTGCATGTGCCTCGTTGGAGTCTCTTCCTCTTCTTATAAGAACACCAGTCATATTGGATTAGGACTCCACCTTTATGACCTAATTTAACCCTAATTACCTTTTAAAGGCCCTATCTCCAAATTCAGTCACATTGGGGGTAAAGTCTTCAAAATATGAGTGGGAAAGCACATTGCAGTCCATAACTGCTCTCTATTTTAGTTGAGAGCTAGGGGTGGCAGATTGTTTTTACTAGGTTGAAATTTGGATGTGTGCCTATCATTCTTGTGTACCCATTTAATCTTTAGCCACTAAAAACTTCACTTCAGGATAGTGGTTACTTCTGTGAGAAGAAAGGGAATGCAATTGGTGAGGATTAATCTTAAAATGAGTGGTAGTTACACAGGTTTTTTGTTATATTTTTAATTTTTTATCTATTTGAAATATTTCATAATCAATTTTTTAAAAATATTTAGTGGGGGTGAGGAAATGAACATTAAGTAGCTTAGTTGTAAAAGGAAAGAAAAATTGGAGAGAGTGCCTAAAGAGACATTGATTCAAGAGATAATGTTTTATGCTTATGTTCCACATATGAGTGAAACCATATGATAATTGTCTTTTTCTGCTTGACTTATTTCACTTAGCATAATCCCCTCCAGTCCCATCCATGTCAATGACAAATGGTGGGTATTCATCCTTTTTGATGGCTGAGTAATATATATATATATATATATATATATATATATATATATATATATATATATACCACATCTTCTTTATCCATTCATCTGTTGAAGGACATCTCAGCTCCTTCCACAGTTTCACTATTGTGGACATTGCTTCTATGAACATTGGGGTGCACGTGCCCCTTCTTTTCACTGCATATGCCTCTTTGGGATGGGAGGAAAAACTAAATGGGAAGAAAGCAGAGAGGGAGACAAACCACGAGAGACTCTTGACTCTGGGAAACAAACTGAAGGTTACAGAAGGGAGGGGTGGGGGTATGGGGTAAACGGGTGATGGGTATTAAGGAGGGCATGTGTTGTGATGAGCACTGGGTATTATATGCAACTAAAGGATCAAACACTACATAAAAAACTAATGATGTATTATATGCTGGCTAACTGAACGTAATAAAAAATAAAATAAAATATCACTTAGGAAGATAAAGAAAGATAATCTTTTAAAAACTCATAAACCTGTACATGTTTATAAACCAGGGTAAGTAGAATTAGTATGATAGAAGTGATTAAAGATCCAAGTGGGAGAGAGGATAATTGATGGAGGGAGGTCCCTAAGGAGCTTTGAGCAGATGGCCTCCAGATTCCTGCAAGAAGGTTGCTTTGGATGACCTTTTAGGAAGGAGGGGAAATGAGAATGGATGAGTATGAGTGTGAAAGCTGGGGGCATGAGGAGGCAGTGTCTGTGAAAACTGGGGAAGATAATGATTGCTGCACTCCATTTTCTCAAATAAAGTATAAGTTTATCTTATCTGCTGAGAGTAAGGGAAAATGGGTGTAGGGCTGGAGGCTTGAAGAGAGTAAGAGAAAGTTTAGAACAGTCTATGAAGGGAGTGGAAAAAGCTGACCAAGGACATGTTATAGGGTTGTTATTAAGGGAAACTGCACACCACAAATCTAGAGTGGTACCATCCTTGGTGGGGCTTTACTTTCCCATCCAGGACTGCTCAAAAGCCAGTGTGTACAATTAGAAAAGACTGATTATGTTCTGCCTTCAGGTGTTTTTAAGGAAATGCAGAAAATGAACAAGGACCAAAAATGCTGAGGTAGTTGTTTGTTATCTACCATTTAGACCAATCTGAGAAGGAGGGGAAGAAATTAAGGGAATTGGTAGACTGAGAGAAAGTGGAACAATCAAGGAAGTAGAGGTCTTATTATTAAAGATCAGGAATGGAGAAAGAGAAAGCATGAGATTGCTAGAAGGATAAGAAGTTGTCATCAAAGTTTGGTACTACCATTTATTTTTCATTTCAAGTTTTTATTTAAATTCTAGTTAGCTTAACATATAGAGTAATATTGGTTTCAGGAGTAGAATTCAGTGATTCATCACTTGCATATAACATCCAGTGCTCATCACAGCAAGTGCCCTCCTTAATACCCATGATCCATTTAGTCCATCCCCCACCCACCTCCCCCCATCAACCCTCAGTTTGTTCTCTATAGTTAAGAGTCTCTTATGGTTTGCCTCCCTCTCTGTTTTCATCTTATTTTATTTTTCCTTCCCTTCCTCTATGTTCATCAGTTTTGTTTCTTAAATTCCACATACAAGTGAAATCATATGGTATTTGTCTTTCTCTGACTGACTTAATTTGCTTAGCATAATACACTCTAGTTCCATCCATGTCATTGCAAATGGCAAGATTTCATTCTTTTTGATGGCTGAGTAATATTTGTGTGTGTGTCTGTGTGTGTACACACCACATCTTCTTTCCATTCATCAGTCAGTGGACATTTGTGTGCTTTCCATAATTTGACTATTCTTGATAATGCTGCTATAAACGTTAGGGTGTGTGTGCCCCTTTGAATCAATATTTTTATATCCTTTGGATAAATACCTAGTAGTTCAATTGTGGCATCATAGGGTAGTTCTATTTTTAACTTGTTGAGAAACCTCCATACTGTTTTCCAGAGTGGCTGTACCAGTTCATTCCCACCAACAATGTAGGAGGGTTCCCCTTTCTCTGCATCCTCACCAACACCTGCTGTTTCCTGTGTTTTTCATTTTGGGCATTCTGACAGGTGTGAGGTGGTACTTCCTCATGGTTTGGATTGCATTGCATGATTCATTGCATTTTAAATGTTCTAATTAATTATCAAGTGGTTAGAAGATTGACATAGTATGCTAGGTCTCTCTTCATTAATCTAACAAAATAGGGGCTTTGTATTGTTATTCTATATAATTTTTAAGGAAAATGTCAGTTTCAGTTTACCAGAAAGTCCTTTTTTTAGTGAACGTCCTCAACCCCCACTGATTTTATTAAAGTGTGATTTTGCTGTGCTTTCGGCCAGGATATCAAAAGTGTATTCTGTGGAGTGATTAAAGTGCTGGTAACCTGTTATCCCCAGGATCTAATAGGAGGTCATTTCTACTAACAAATGGTCAGCTTTTGAGTGAAGTTGTTATGTAACCTGTAAATATGTGTTAAATGATTGAAGTTCTGACCTTTGTGTGATACCAGAGATGTACTCTGACCATGTTTTCCAAATAAAGGATCTTTCCTGACTTATAAATGTATTTCATATGAAATATCTTTTATGGAGCTATGAAATGAAGTCCCAGTTTATTATACATTTATATTGAATTGCCTTTTTAAAAAAAGAGCAAAATGTTGTGTGGGTGAGATTGTTTCAGAAATTCTGGACCTTATGTAGGTGTAACCTCATAGGATAGTTGCAAGGATTAAAAGAGATAATATATATGAGAACTGATGCTGCTCTACAAGTATCAGGGATTATATGTTCCTGCCAAGTTGTTCTGTTAATGGGATAGGATTTTTCAGTTGACATATATTATAATTTCAGTAATGTGTTTTTTCCATTTATACTTGCTCTTAAATAGAAAAGGGCTTAATCACATTGGTTTTAAGTTTCTCTGTCATTCCCTTCCTTCAGCCTTTTAAGAATATCCAGGTTTTGTAAATAAAATTTAAATGCATCAAAAGAATTGATGCTAAAGGAGTCCATTCCTAAGTCTTTTTAAAAGAATTTTTAAACAATTTGAATCATCTTTTCTAAATTATTTATTTTCTAAGTTGGTAGGTAGATAAATGATTGGGAAAGATCTGCCTCTGCTCTGATCCCTAGAACAACATCAATCATTCTTAAGTTATCTCTCTTCCCACCTCATTGAGCAGTATGTGTCAGGGTGCCCAAACCTGATGCTGCTGCCTTGAGACACAGAGGCAATTTGGACTGATAGAGGAAGGCTGACTTCAGTTTTCTGAACATTTTGTTTCGAGAAACTTCCAGGAAATGCAGTGGAAGGGAGGTCAGCTCTTAGCAGTTTAGTTTTGAGGACAGCAAGTTATTTCACTCAAGAGGACAAAATATAGGATAGATCCATTTGAGTATTAGTACTGGGAAAGAGAACTTGAAGACTTTCTGGTCTTAGCTCATCATTTAAATTAAGCTCCTTTTTGCATGCTGCAATAGTGGTAACAAATTTGCATTTCTCCAACTCCATTCCCAATCATCTACTCTTTGGAACTTTAGCCCACCCTCACCCACCTACCCGCACAGTTCTTCCCAACTAGTTTATAAAAGAACTCAGGTACCAGCCCCAAAGTCTTACCAGTTGTCTCACTTGTGCTTTGCAAACTCATCTTCACAGTTATACAAGCTGGCATTTTCCTTTTACTACTGCTGAGATCATTATATTGGAGCTAGGAACCAGCAAGTTTGCCTCTTTATTTTTTTAATAATATTTTTTATTATATTATGTTAGTCACCATACAGTACATCCCTAGTTTTTGATGTAAAGTTCCATGATCCTCTTTAGATTTAGATTTGTATTCAAGGAACATGAAATCAGGCTATGTGACCAGTGTGGGGCAATGTACTTTTTATCTCACTTACTCCTTGTTGTAACTCTGTGAATGATGGATATTAGTATTTTCTCTCTTTTTTTTACCTTTCTTTTCTTTCTTTCTTCTTCTTCTTCTTCTTTTTTTTTTTTTTTTTTTTTGGATTAGGCGCTGAGTGTGGTCAGTGGCAAAGCCGAGACTTAAATCTAGATATGTTCGGGTAAGGCTGGACCTCAGGGAATGTGGATCTGGTTTATGTGAGATGTTAAAAACAACAGCAAGTTGTGGTACTTGTCTTTGCATCACTGATGTTGACTTAGCTTTTCTAACCTCCCTTGAGCTCTATCCACATTGCCAATCCTTTCCTTTTACTGGGTGAGAAACTATCTTTTAATACTGCAGAATCTTGCTTTTACTGCCTTAAGTGCAGTTTTCTGGGAAAATAATTAGTTATTTTCAAGATAATTAGAAGATCTATTATCAGTGTATGTGAAAATGGATTTTATTCTTATTTCTAAATATGTATGGTTAGAAGCCATGGTTGAGGAAACTAAACAGTACAGTCTTTGCTACAGATCTATATGGCTGAGGGCAGTTCTTTCTGTAAATTGGCCAGAGAAAGCTGGGTTGTTCTCAATGCAATTTGGGGGAACTCAAATGCTGCCTACGTTCCCAAATGGCCAAATGAGAACTTGTCCAGGAACAACTCAACATTTTAGCAATGTAATGGATTTGGGAAAGGAAACAAGAGTCCCTTTTAAGGAACAACTCTGATTTATGTATTTTTTAGACAGCCAGTCTAGCAACTCAGAGGAAACAGACCCTTCTACTTGTGGTCTGTTCCTCCTTTCTCTCTGAAATGTGGCTTCTGTGAGTTTTGGTCTGCCACCAGAGGGCAGCAAGAGAATAAATGAATGTTTCCCTCTACCTCAGCTTTCATAGAACATATTTTAAAATATAAGTGAATATAGACTTATGTTTTATATATTTTAAAATATATCTCTATGTGTCTAAATACATATATACATATATGTGTACACACACACGTATGCATATGGAGAGAGCAAGAGAATCTAATTAAGCCAGGTCTCTACTTCATTGTCATTAAGTTCTGAAATGATAAAGTTAACCTAAAAGTTATTAAAAATGACATTTTGTTAGCTTGTACATGTGAAGACATTTTCAGTCTAATATGTAGTTAGCTGGGGATTTGGCAAACATTTCCAAATGAATCTTCGCAAAAAATATCTTTTAAGTAGTGAATATTAAGAGCAAACTGTAACCTGAAGGGAAACATCTTTGAACAGAGAATTATTAAGATTGAGAAATTCAGATGTGTTCAGTAGTCATAGTGAATCTTTGAAAACATAACTTCAAATTTTCAATTCTGGCTAAATCAAGAAGATCTTCACACACTTTCCAAAAGCCTAGTTGTCTTAGCTTTGAAGTGAAGTCAAGACCTGTTTGAAATGAATAAACATGTCCAAGCCTGATGAGATAGTGTGATAAGTGTAGAATGCAGCTGTAAGCTGGGGTTTACCCTTCAACCTTCAGAGAGTTGAAACATTCCCCATGAGTCACCCTTTTGATTCTTGTCACCCTAAGAATTATTCAAGATTCAGCAAAAGGTGGAAATACCTTCTTCTTGCTTTTTCTCTCTTCAACTGGCACTGAAACAATAATTACAACAGCAAAAATGATAGTATTTATTGAGAGCTTGCTATGTGCCATGTACTATGCTAAGCAGTTGACATTCAACATCTCATTGAATCTTTACAACTTTATTGAGTTGAAATTCCCTCGTTTTACTTGAGGTAAACTGAGGCCTATAGGGGCTAAATTTGTTATGGATTACCAAAATCAAATATCTGTTTTTATTGTATTTTTGTAGTTTGCTTGCTTGTGTTTGTGCATGTGTGCACTTGTTGAGAGAGAGAGAGAGAATGAGAGAGAGAAAGAGAGAGAGAAATATAGAATTAGAAACTTCTGAGAATTTAAAAAGATCTCCACATACTTTTGCCTTTGGTATTATCCTTTGAGTGGTCTGAGTCAGAGGTTTGAAAATCAGAGCCTAAATAATACAGTGAGACTGAGGCCAGTGTGCTAGAGGGCCAGATGTGTACTTTGGCAGTTAGACTTGAAGCAGATTGAAGTTCCTCAGTCTGGTGGTATTGCCTATAGAAACTTCAAAAACCAGGAATCAGTGGAGGAGCATTGAGATTGTGTGGACTTTTTCTTTGTTCTGAGATTTTGAAACTGATGGCTGGGTCACTGCTACTTTTTTGGATTAAAACCTCTTAAAATAACCCTGAAAATGCCAAGGCCAATTCTGTAGGCTTGCCAAATATCACTAGAGGGAAGTATATGCTGGAAAGAATAGAAAAAATGCTTTGGAACCAGATGGCCCTGAGGTTGAATCCCAGCTCCATCCTTTGCTAGCTGGGTGGTCTTCAATAAGCTAGTCTACCTCTCTGAGCCCAGTTACCCTTACTTTAAAAATGGAGCTAATAATTAGACCTCTCTCACTCTGTTGTTGGGAGGATTCAATGAGAAACATGTCAAGTACTTTGTATGTAGTATTGCCCACCAAATTTTAATACCTCCATTTGCCATATACTACTACCCCTTTACTATATTGACAGGAAATTAATTTTACCTTAGTGATTACCTTCTTCCATAATCCTTTTCCCTTGGTATCTATTAAGTCTTTGTAGTGAAATGGGCTTTCCTCAGTTGTCATCAGGCCCTTGTTAATTATTGTTTGTTAAATGATACAAAAACTTCACTTCCCCAGCCTAAAAGCATCCTAAATAGGTCTAAAAGGAAAACTTCATTTGCAATATGCCATCTCATTCCTAGTAGAAAACAACCCATGCCAAGCAGATGGAGGTGTTCCTAGCAGAATCTGACTTTATTGTTTCTCTCCCTCAGTATTCTCTTCCCAAGTCAACTAGACAGGGGAATGAACTGACAGATATAGACCTATTAGATAGATATAGTCAGTGGGAGTATAAAACTGTTTTATATAGGGAGTACTATGTTTTAAGCGAATAAGGTACCAGATTAAGGATTAGAATGGTTGGGTTCTTGTCTCAGTTCTACCACCTACTAGCTTTGGAGCCTTGGGCAAATCACTTCCCCTGTTTGGACATTAGTTTTCACATAAATATGATGTATGGGTAAGACTAGGTAGGATTCTAGAATGTTACATCTAGATGGGCCTTAAAGACTATGTGTTGAAGAGACCAAAGACAGAGCTGGTGACAGCCCTCTTTAAAAAAAAGTTGGCTCTTGGTAACAACAGACATGATATTTTCAAATTTCTGTGCATACTCTAAGAAAACTTGGTGACACACTTGATGTTTAAAGTGATCTCTGCCAAATGCTAAGAGCTCATTATTTTAACCCCATCACCACCTTTTTTTTCTAATGACGTTCAGAGTACAGCTTTTGCTAATATAACCAAACCCCAGAAAGTGCAACACAGCCTGAACTAGAGTATAAATGGAGACTCAGTGGAAAGCTGAATTTCATCAAGGCCAAGTCTTGTATCCTTGATTTATAGAAAGGCAAGATGCTTTTTATACAATCTGATATTTGTATCCCTGAAGCAGCATCTGGGAAGAATCTGGATAGTTGCTCAGTTCTGCCAAAATTTCCAAAGAGTTTGAATGAATCTGGACCTCATGACTTTTAGCAGTTGAAAAATGATTGTCTTATGTTAAATTTCTTCTCTATTTCACACCTAAAGACATGAAAGAGAAGAAACCAGAAGAGGGTTAATCTGTGACCAGTCAGGCAAGCAGTTCATGAACCCCCTTCCCTTTGTAGATTCTTCTCTGGCTGTCCCCCAAAGCTCAACAAATTTTATCACCCAATATTAGCCTTCAGGAGCCTTCAGAAGAACTCCCAGGAGTTGGACTCCTGACTACAACCCCAGGCAATGGTGAAGGCCCAACAGAGTGAAATAATATTCCTTGAATATTGAGTTTTTTAGACTGGGCCTTTAGAATTCAACTCAGCTAACATTCACTCTGTGCCAACCATGTACCCAGCAAACAAATAAGCACAGTTTACCCCCAGAATCTGCTCTGGCTACCCTCTGGGATTTTTCCTGAAGTCACTATCAAAGACTATAAAACACTAGGTGTTCTTAACCAGTCCACAGAAAGCCAGATCAGTCTGTTCTCTATCTGGAGTTTTGGAGAGTGGGAAAATAAGTTTTGCCTAATACTCTTTCCACCCAAGGAATTATTTTTTAAACTCAAAATGTTTCCTTCCATGTTATACAGTAGAAAAATGTTAACTTTAAAGTCAGATACATCTGAGTTCATATCATGGTCCTGCCACCTATGATCGGGGTACCTTAGAAAATTCACACTCTTTATTCCTAGCCAACTCTTTGGCCTCAAATCCCCTTTCTAGTCTTTCTAGTGAATTGACCTAGTCTGTCTAAGATTTAAGAATTCCAGCTTGATTTTTCACCTATAGAAGAGCTACTCCAGTGTCCAGAGGAGGGAAGGTAAGGGCTTATTTCCTGTCAAATTTTAGTGATAGTTTCTTCAACTTTCCATTTATGTTGCCAATTATTCTCCCCTCTTTTAATCCTGTGACAAGGGGTAGATAGAGGGATTTTTTCTGGGTCAGTTCAGGATCACGCCCTGAGCTGAAGGCAGACGCTTAATGACTGAGCCACCCAGGCACCCCAGAGCCACCAGGCACCCCTCTTTTCTTGTGCCTTTCTTAACTCCTTTTGTCTCTAAAAGTATTCCCCTCATTAAAATTGGGCTGCCAAAATTAAGTCCAGAGAACATGGGCCCATCATCTCCCCTTTCTCATCTCATAGGAGAAACTATGGAGATTTTCCCAGATTTCCATCCCAGGGTCACTAGTTAATCTGTTTATAGTTCTATTTTCAAAGAGCTAATGATATCTGTTAGTTAAATAAATACTTACTAAATTCTTACTGTATATACCTGTAAACAAAACAAATGATCCTATATTCTACTTGGGTGAGGCAATGATAAACAATTTGATATATTTGCCAGGCGGTGATAAATGCTCTGAAGAAAAATAAAAGGAGGTAAGGGATTGTCATCTTAAAGAAGGTGATATATGATATAATATAATATAATATAATATAATATAATATAATATAATATAATATTTAGGCCAAAAAAGTGAATAAATTAAGGGTACAAGCCATGGTGGATATCTTGGGGAAGAACTGCTCCAAGAATATTGAACAGCAAAGGCCCAAAGGCAGAAGTTTTTTGGCATGTTGAACAGCAAGGAGGCCAAAGTGCTGAGGGTTAAATGAACAAGCAGGACCACTTACTCCATTTCTTTTCTCAAAGGGAACAGCAATAACACATAGGTTAAAGCTCATTTAAAGAGAGATGTGAAATGAGACCTTTGGAGGGCCCACAGAACAGGGGGAGGTAGTGGATTCTTCCTACCAGAGTAATTGCCAATATTTCCACATTAAAGCCTGTCTTCCAGGTTTACATCTGTAGGCCAGCTTTGGGGAAGATGTTGCAATCTGTGTTGACTGTAGGGTTGTAAAGCCCATGTTTTAATTTTAGAGAGGATGCACAACAGGAAGTGTCCTTTCTGTTTTTCTAGACTTTTCTCATTTAGAGAGAGTGTGAATTTAAGCCTAACAAGCATCTTCTCTTAGCTCTGCCTACTGGCACATTGGCCGAACTGGTCTCAAAAGGCTCCCAACTAATGCTTTAGTCTGTTTGGAGGAGACAGGTACTATAGACAGCATCATCTCCAGGTAAATTTGGAAGCTCTCATTACAAACTCGAGAAGTTGGTGAGCCTATATCCATCTTGGGACCTGGGTAATTCCTTGAATAGCAGGTTGTGAGGAAGGAGCTTTGTAAATGAGAAGTGAATAATTTGTGTAACTGGAAGAGGGAAATGAAATCATTTAATCTGGCAAAGACCTTAAAGAGCCAACTTCACATCCCATGATTTGCCTAGCACATAACCACTTCACCCCTTATTGTTCCAATCTCAACTTCCCTCCTTTCCCAGCTCCTTATCACTCTTATCCAAGGAAACATGGGTTTAAGTCCTTTTTAGGATTGCTAATAAAATAGTTATCATTTATTGAGTGTTTAATATGTTGAAACTATGCTCTTTACATATATTTCTTATTCAGTCATTACAACAACCCTATGAAGTAGATGGTATTATTATCCTCATTTTGCAACTGTTTGCAAAATGCAAACTGAGCCCCAATTGTCATGCCTGAGGTTGCTTAGTTAGTAAGTGGCAAAGCCCCAACACAACTGATTCTGACTCAAAGCTGACTCTAATCCCTATGCTTTGCTCTTTTTTCTCAGTTGTAGTTGGAAAAGGAATAAGTGAGAATAAGCTCTATTATTTAATAGGCCTTGAGGGGCCTGGCAGCCAAGATACATTTACTAATTCTGAAAACTGCCATTGAGCTGCTGCATTCTGTCTGGTGCCCTAGTAGGGCTTTTGCTTCTAAAGATGAATGAGACAAAAATCTTTACTGTCAGGAAACTCATGATACTAGTGGAGAATTTGGACCAACTAACACTCAGGATATAGTATAGTAACTACTGTGATGAAGACATTTATCAGATGCTATGGGAGCACATGGAAGACTAATATTATCTTTGGGAGTCAGAGAAAGCTTTATATACTGGGTAACGAATTATTTGAGTCCTGAAAGTTAAAGAGTAGTGGATTAATTAAGGTACAGACTAACCTCCTATAAGATAGAGAAAAGTTCACTTCTCTCATGGAGAAGTCCAGAGGTAAACAGTCCAAAATTTGTGTGGCAGCTCTGCTATCCTCACCACTTGACCTCAATCTCTGGGTCCTAGACGTTGGTCTTCAGTACCACTCAAAGAAAAGGGGCAAAAGAAACAGAATGGAGAAAAGACAATTTCTTTATAAAAACATGATCCAGATTTACATACATCATTTTCACTTGTATTCTATTATCTAAAACTTAATCACATGGTCTTATGTAGTTGCAAGGGAGGCTAGAAAATGTAGGCATGGGTACCCAGCTAAAACTCAGTGACTTCTATGAGTAAAACCAAGAAGAATGGATAGACACTAAGAAGCAATTAGCAGTCTCTGCCGTAAGGAGGAAAGGTGTTATAAACACAGAGAATTCTGTATACACACAGGAGTGAGAAAACATTATATGTAAAGAACTATAATAATTCAGTATGGCTGTAGTATGTATGTACTATGAATGTAGAAATGGTGAAATATGAGACTGGAGATTGCAGGCAGTGGTGAGATTATGGTACATCTTGGTGCTAAGGAATTTAGAATTTATCCCAAAGATAGTGTGGGGTCACTGAAAAATTTTAAGCAGAGGAGTAGCACAATTATATTTTGAACACAGATCACTCAATCCATACTTTGATAGATATATTAAAGGAAGAAGTGACAGGAGGTACAGAAAAACTGGAGACCATTGTAGTAATATTAGAGAGACATGATGAGACATGAAAGCAAGGTAGCGGCAGTGAACAGAGAGGGTATATTAGAGAGATTAAGGAAATATAACTGGTAGAACTTGGTGTTTAAATGGATGTGGGGTGTGAGAGAGAAGGAGGATATAAGGATAATAATGTCCAGATTTCTGGCTTGGATATTAGCATTATTTTGGGGGTTTTTTTTGGAATTTTTTTTTGTTTTTCATCTATTAAATAACGTTTTTTTTTCTTATAATAATATTTTTATTATATTATGTTAGTCACCATATTAGCATTATTTTGAGTAATAAACAGTTATAAGGAAAGAATTAAATGTGTTTCATTTCAGAATATTGAGGTTGAGATATCCAAATGTCATCTATTGAGCAGGCAATTAGATATACTGGTATAGAAATTATTAGAGAAAACTAGTAGTGCAAACCATGAGAGAGGATGAAAGTGTTGAGAGAGAAAGAATGAGTCTAGATTAGTGAGATCATTATAGGACTGAAAACATAATTTTGGGGAAGATCAGCATTTAGGAAGAGCCAGTGAAAGAAACTGGACAGTGTTCGGAGAGGTAGGAATATGTTCATTCAGAAAGGTAAAGGGTAAGGCATTTTTAGAACAGGAATGTCAACTCTGTCAAATGCTGGAGCAAAGTCAAAATAAAGATTGAAAAGGGACCATTGGATTTGACAGTTAGGAAGTTAGTGGTAATCATTGTGAAAACAGTTACAAGAGTGGTATGGGCAAAGACTGGGTTGAGGAGCAAATGAGATACGAAGAAGTGGAGGCCAGGGGATTGTGGAATGACATCGGCCAGATGGCAGTATAGGAATTTCTAGCACCAGTCCCTTCCTAGCAACATAAATTTGAACAGCTGCCTGCATGCAAAAATATCTTCACAAGAGCTAAGGATCCTGGTGAGGGATTGCAACACCTGGGTGAAGCACAGAAATAAGAAAAGGCACACCAAGGAGGAAAGATAGTCACATTATCCCTGTCACCCCTCCCCCAATCCTTGACAGCCCAGTGCAGGGATAGACACCCTCCCCATGGGCAGAGAGTAAAGTGAGCACATGACTTCATCATGGACCCAACTGCTGGTCCTCCCCAGGACCAGGCCAATTCCTGCAGGTCTGGGTGTTTTCCATGGCCCTAGTCTCCTGGCGGGCTCCTGAAAACCCAGTCCCTTACCCCACCCAGGTGTCCTCCAGCTTCTGTGGTCCCAGGCAGCTCTTGTAGCCCCAGAAAGTTACCACAGCATCAGTCCCAGCCAGTTCTTGTGAACCCAAGTCCTCAAGCCACATGAGCATCACCCAGATCCCATGTCCTTAGGCAGCTCCCAAGGCATCAGGCTATGGGTGGGCTGCCCCAAACTCAGGCTTCTGGCCCACCCCACTGTCAGCCAGCCCCCATGTCACCAGGGTCCTGATGGGCTCCAGTATACACACACTCCTGGTTGATTCCAGAACTGGCCAGCTTCCACAGAACTAGCCTTTAGACCAGCTCCCACAGACCCAGACTCCTGGCCTGCTTCAACACTAGGGTTGCCCCTGTGGGTCAGGCTCCATGTAGGCTCCTGTGGACCCAGCCTCCTGGCCTACCTCAGTGCTAGGCCAACACCTGCAGTTTTAGCCTATAGGCTAATTCTCATGGACCCAGGCTCCTTACCTGTCCTAGTACCAGGCCAGGCCTCATAGACCCAATCTCCAGGCTGGCCCCCAAGGCCCCAGGTTACAGGTCAACTTCCATGGCCCTAGGCTCCTGGCTTACTTTAGTGACAGGCCAGCCCCCATGGCCCTAGCCTCCAGGCCAGTACCTGTGAAACCAGGCTCCTGGCCCACCCAGCATCATGCCAGTTCCTAGGGACCAAGATGCCAGGCCCACCCCAGTAATCCCCTGAGCCTAGTAAGCCTCCATAGACCCAGGTCGAAGTTTAGGTCCACCCACACAAACTCACATTGCAGGCACATCACCACAGACTCAAGCACCAGGCCCACCCCAGTGAATCCAAGCTCTAGGCCCACCCCTTTGTGCATTAGGCCTGTCCATCTACTCACGCAAGCACCAGACATGCCTGTCCAAGAACTCCAGCAGCAAGTCTCCCCACAGATGCCACCACATGGCCCACTCAGAATCTCAGAATGAGCTAACTGCTGAAGGGTTTTGCCTGCTGAAGTCAGTTTATAAAGACTGGAACAGATGCCTACTTGGATAAATGCACAGACACAAATGCAAGGACACAAGGATCATGAATAATGAAGGAAAAATGACACCATCAAAGGAAACTAATAAAGCTCCAATAACTGACCCTAAAGAAATGAAAATCCAGGAATTGTCAATAAGGAATTCAGAATAATCATCTTAAAGAAATTAGGTGAACTATAAGAAAACAGAGACAACTAAGTTAAATTATGGGGAAAAATACATGAACAAAATGAGAAGTTCAACAAAGCAATAAAAACCATTAAAAAAAGCAATTCCTAGAGTTCAAGAAACAGTGACTAAAGAATTCAGTAGAGAGCTTCAGCATTACACTTGACCAAATGGAAGAAAGATTTAATGAATTAGAAGACAGGCCATTTAAAATCATACATTCAGAGGAGCAAAAAGAAAATAAAATGAAAAAGAATAAAGATAGCCTATGTGAATTGTGTGATCCATTAAAAGAACAATCTGTGAATTATTGGAATCCTAGAAATCCCAGAAAGAGAAGAATAGGAAAAAGCTTAAAGAAATACTGGCTGAATATCCAAAGGGGAAAAGACTGTCTCTTCAACAAATGGTATTGGGAAAACTGGTCAGCTACATGGAAAAGAATGAAACTGGACTACTTTCTTACACCATACACAAAAATAAACTCAAAATGGATTAAAGGCCTAAATGTGAGACCTGAAACCCTAAAAATCCTAGAAGAGAGCATAGGCAGTAATGTCTCTTACATCAGCCATAGCAACATTTTTCTAGATATGTCTCCTATTGCAAGGGAAATAAAACCAAAAATAAACTATTGGGACTATATCAAAACAAAACAAAATTTAAAAACTGCACAGCTAAGGATACAATCAACAAAACTAAAAAGCAACCTACTGAATGGGAGAAAATATTTGCAAATGACATATCTGATGAAGGGTTAGTATCCAGAACATATAAAGAACTAAACAACTCAACACCCTAAAATAATCCAATTAAAAATGAGCAGAAGACATGAACGTCTGTTCATGTTCTTTCTCCAAAGAAGATATCCAGATGGCCAACAGACACATGAAAAGATGCTCAACATCACTCATCATCAGAGAAATGCAAATCAAAACTACAATGAGGGCTTTAGAGGGGAAGGGGTGGGGGATTGGGATAGGCCGGTGATGGGTATTAAGGAGGGCACATATTGCATGGTGCACTGGGTGTTATATGCAAATAATGAATCATGGAACATTACATCAAAAACTAAGGATATACTGTATGGTGACTAACATAACATAATAAAAATTATTATTAAAAAATAATTAAAAAACTACAATGAGCTATCACCTCACACCTGTCAGAATGGCTAAAATCAAAAATGCAAGAAGCAACAAGTGTTGTTCAGAATGTAGAGAAAAAAGAACCTATGTGCACTGTTGGTAGGAATGCAAACCTGTGCAGCCACTCTGGAAAACAGTATGGAGGTTCCTCTAAAAGTTAAAAATGAAACTACCCTATGATCCAGTAATCACACTATTGGGTATTTACCCAAAAAATACAAAACACTAATTCAAAGGGCTCCATGCACCCCTATGTTTATAGCATTATTTACCGTAGCCAAATTATGGAAGCAGCTCAAGTGTCCACTGCTAGATGAATGGATAAAGAAGATGTGGTATACAAATGGAATTGAATATTATTCAGCCGTAAAAAGAAGTGAATTCTTCCCATTTGCAATGACAAGGATGGAGCTAGGGAGTATAATGCTAAGCAAAATAAGTCAGTCAGGAAAAGACAAATACCATGATTCCACTCATATGTGGAACTTAAGAAACAAGACAAATGAGCAAACGAAAAGAGAGAGAGAGAGACAAACCAAGCAACAGACTCAACTATAGAGAATGAACTGATGATTACTAGAGGGGAGGTGGATGGAGATGGGTGAGATAGGTGATGGGGATTAAGGAGGGCACTTGTCATGATGAGCGCTGTGTAATGTATGGAATTATTGAATCACTCTATTGTACACCTCAAACTAATATAACAGTGTATGTTAACTATACTGAAATTAAAATTTTAAAAAAGGAACGACTGAGAACTTCTCAAATCTGGGGAGAGATTTATGAAGCTAACAAGTGCTTCCAAATTTCAACCTGAAACAATCTTCTCCAAGACATCATGTAAAATGAAAAACAAAAAGAATTTTCAAAGCAGTAAGAGAGAAAGAAAAAAAATACATATAAGGGAACCTTATAAAGCTATAGGCAGATTTCCCATAGATGTCTTTCAGGCTAAGAGATAGTTGGTTGATACATGCAAAATGTGGAAGGAATAAAACTGTCAACCAAGAATATTTTACCTGGAAAAGTCATCTTTCAGAAATGAAGGAGAGATAAAGACTTTACCAAACAAACAAAAGCTGTGGGAGTTGAACTCTAGACCTGCCTTACAGGAAATATTGAAAGGAATTCTTCAAGCTGAAATGCAAGGCCGCTAATGAGTAACATAAAAATATATGAAAATATAAAATCTACTGGTAATGGTAAGTATATACTCAAATACAGTATACTCAAATACTGTAATATGGTAGTATATTAACTATGTAACCCTAATATAACTTTTAAAGTACAAAAGTGTCAAAATAACTTTAGGTACAATAATTTGTTAATAAGTACACAATGTAAAAAGAGGTGAATTTTGACATCAAAAAAAAAATGTGGGAAGAGGTGTAAAATGGTAGAGATTTTGTGTGTGATCAAAGATAAGTTGTTATCAGCTTAAAAGAGATTGTTATATTGATATTTTTGTTTATGGAAGCCTCATGGTAACCACAAAGCAAAAACTTAAAGTAGATAGACAAAAGATAAAGAGAAGGGAATCAAAACATACCAGTACAGAAAATGACTACTTCACTAGAAGAAAGACAGCAGGAGAAGAGGATAGGAACAGCAGAATTACAAAAAGAGCCAGAAAACAATTATTAAGATAGAATTAGTAAATCTTTACCTATCAATAATTATGTAAATGTAAATGTATTAAAAATTTCAATCAAAAGGCAAAGAGTGCCGAATAGATTAAAAATAAGACCCAGTAATACACTGCCTAAAAGAGACTCACTTCAGCTTATAAGGGCACACATAGGCTCAAAATAAAGGGATGAAAAAAGGTAATACCATGCAAATGGAAACCAAAAGAAAGCAGGAATGGCTATATTTATATGAGACTTACTTAAAGTAAACTTTAAGCCAAAGACTGTAAAAAGAGACAAAGAAGGTCGTTATATAACAATAAAGTAGTCTATTTTTCAAAAGAATATAACAATTGTAGGTATATATATATATACACCTAACATTAGAGCACTGAAATATATTAAGTAAATACTAACAGATCTGAAGGGAGAAGTAGACAACAAAAATTAATAGTAGGGGACTTTAATACCCCATATTCAACAATGCATATAGATCATCCAGACAGAAAAATCAATAAAGAAATATTGGACTTGAACTATACCTCAGACCAAGTGAACCTAACAGACATATATAGAACACTGCATCCAACAGCAACAGAATACACATTCTTCTCAAGTGCACATGGAACTTTCTAAAGCATAGATTGTATGCTAGGTCACAAAACAAGCCTTAGCAAATATATTAAGATTGAAATCAGACCAAGTATCTTTTCTGACCAGAATGATCTGAAACTAGGCATTAATAACAGGAGAAAAACTGGAAATTCACAAATATGTGGTAATTAAACAACACACTCCTGAACAACCAATGGATCAGGGAAGAGATCAAAAGGGAAATAAAAAAAATATTTTGAAACAAATGACAATGGAAAAACAGTGTATCAAACTTATGGGATGCAGCAAAAGCAATTCTAAGAGGGAATTTTATACTGATAAACACCTACTTTAAGACAAAAGAAAGATGACAGCCAAGTTGCAACTCAGGCTTCATGCTGCTGGGGCTGGCCAGCTGCCTGCATGCTCCACATCTGCAGTGCCCACCACCCACGGTGCTTAATTATTTGATTTTCCACTGTGGCTGGTGAGAACAGGAACTCTTCTAGGCACTGTGTAATCTTAGGTAATTAATCCCTCTAATTCAATTGTGTGGTTCTTTCCTCACACGTATTAATCACTACTCAGCTAAAGTCTAAAAGAGGACCCCTGCAGCTCTCCAGAGCCCTTGGTGCACATATCTTCTCTCTGATATTTTGCCCTGAAAAATTCTCTTTTTTGCCCTCTCCATACTTGCAGCTCAGTTTCCCTCCATATATTATGGCTTGCAGACTCTCTCCATGCCATACCTGGGACTATCATAAGGCTCACCTCCTTTCTTTTTCCTGTCTCTCATGATTCACTGTCTTTCATTACCAGATTTCCAGTGCCTTGAAACCCATTGTTATGTGTATTTTTTCTAGTTTTTAAATGATTACTTGCAGAAGATATAAACCTAATACCTTTAGTTCTATCTTGGCTAGAAGTGGAAGTAACTATTATAGTCTTTTCAGAGGACAGTTTGGCCTTTTATATTAGTATTTAAGATGTGTTTTTCTTTTGACCCAGCAATTCCAGTCAGTCTTCCAGTTGCTGGAGATATAGCTGTGAACATGATAATGTACTTCCATATAGCTTACAATACATTAGAGCGGCAGGCACAAAAACAAAAAAAATAAATAAATAATTACAATATGCCTTGTAATGCTAAGGAGAAAAAAAAAAGGAAGGGGGATAGGAGACATTGCATACAGGGAGGTGTGTCAATATTTTAGATTCATTCACTTGGAAGGACTCATTGAGAGGAGTATATTTGATCATAGCCTACTGAAATTAAGAGAGCAAGTTATATGGATATCGGGAGGAAGAGCACTCCAGGTGAATGAAACACTCAGTGCAAAGGCCCTGGTGTGTTTGAGACATAGCAAGGGATATTCTTAACAACTCCTATAGTGCATAAGCATAAGCATAAGCTCACAAAATGGTATTTAAAAAAATGGTATTTATTTAGAGTATTATTACTAATGGTTGTGAAACTGTATGGCCTGAAAGCTTATGTGCTTGCTGTTATGTCATATTCTCTCTTTCCTATGCCATGAGACTTTGAGACATGTACTGCCTTGTGATTCTGCTTGTACTGCTTTCTATCATTGTTCAACTTTTACACAGGGTTTCCTTGTGTTCCCAATCATGTAAGTTTAGTGACTGCAGCCTGATAGAATATTGGTCTCTGGTATTTCTCTTTGCACTAATCATCGGGGTTGATTTCATTTTTGCACTACACAATTGTCCTCTTCCTCCCTCACCGTGTGTGTCCTCCCAAAGTGTGTGAACTCTGGACAAAAGCTCAGTCTCCCCAGACACAAGAAGATTTTCAAATACATATGACACTATATAAAAATTGTAATCATTAGGGGCACCTGCTGGGCTCAGTCAGTTAGGCCTCTGACTCTTGATCTCAGCTCAGGTCTTGATCTCAGGGTTGTGAGTTTAAGCCCCATGTTGGGCTCCATGCTGGGCATGGACCCTGCTTTAAAAAAAATTGTAATGATAGCTTCTCCCTCATTTATCCATCACTTTTTACAACGTATGACATTTTATTTTTGCCCTTTCTTTTTTGAATAAGTAATGCGTACATGGTATGAAATTTTAAAAGATCAAAATGATAAAGGAATGAGAAATAAATTTGCTCCATCCTTTCCTCAGCCACTCATTATTCCTGTCTTGAAGCAAATGATTTAACCAGTTTCTTTGTTATCCTTTCAGAAATATTGGGTGCATCTTAGCAACCTTCCACACCCCAACCCCTACCCATACAACGTACCTTGACTACCCTTTTCACTTGATTCTCCTCACACTGTGTGAGGTACATGGTGCTCTCCCCATGTTACAGGTGAGGAATCTAAAGCTCAGAAATAGGAGGTGACTTGCTTAAGGTTTTCCAGGCAGCAAGTGAAAATCCAGGACTGATTGTGCAGTTTTTGTCTGCATTCTTTCCTCCACACTGTGAAGTGCCAGGTCCTGTGTCTTAAACATGATAGGAGACTTCTAAACGTTTGCTGGTAGCTAGAGTGATTTTAAAAATCCCAATTCCTTTAGTCGTATTAGAATTGCTGTAGTGCTGGTAGGCATCAACTGGTAGTTAGCATTAGGGAGACAAACACTCGATCTTTCTAATTGTTTCCTGAAAATATTCTCCTTTTACAGATCTATTCAGGTCCACCTGAGGAAAGTGCTACACCCCCAGTTCCTCCACCTCGAGTGACAGCAAGAAGGCACAAACCAATCACAATTTCAAAGCGCCTGCTGCGGGAAAGAACAGTTTTTTATACTTCTTCCCTGGATGAAAGTGAAGGTCAGTACTGAGGTATATCCTTAGCTTCTTAATAGAATTAGAAGTGACTGAATTGCTGCAATCTCATGAGAAAACTTCAACAGATGAGGAGTTGCTTCTTATGGACAAGCAAAGAAAGTGGTTTCTTGAGATGGAATCTACTGCTGGTAAAGATGCTATAAAGACTGTTGAAATGACAACAAAGGATTTGAATATTAAATAAACTTAGCTGATAAAGCAGTGGCACGGTTTGAGAGTATCGACTCCAATTTTGAAAGTTCTGTGGGTAAAATGCCATCAAACAGCATTGCATGTTGAAGAGAAATGGCGTGTGAAAGGCAAAGTCAATCAATGCAGCAAACTTCATTATTATCTTATTTTAAGAAATTGCCACAGCTAGCCCAGCCTTCAGCAGCCAGCACCCTGATCGGTCAGCAGCCACCAACAATAAGGCCAGACCCTCCTCCAGCCTAAGGATTATGACTTGCTCAGATCTCAGATGATGGTTAGCATTTTTGAGCAATTAAGTATTCTTTTATTTATTAAGCTTTTATTTTAATTCCAAAACAGTTAATATAAAGTGTTATATTAGTTTCAGGTGTACAGTATATTGATTCAACACTTACGTACAGCACCTGGTGTGCATCACAGCAAATGTACTCCTTAATCCCCATCACCTATTTTATCCTTTCCCACATCCACCTCCCCTCTGGTAACCATCAGTTTATTCCCTATAGTTAAGAATATGTTACATGGTTCTCTCTCTCTCTTTTCCCCTTTGCTGGATTGTTTTCTTTCTTAAATTCCACATATGAGTGAAATCATATGGTATTTGTCTTTCTCTGAGTAACTTATTTCACTTAGCATAATACTCTCCAGCTCCAAGACTTCATTCTTTTTTATGGATGAGTAATATTCCATTAGATATATCCCACATATATACCACATCTTCTTTATCCATGCATCGATCAAGGGACACTTGGGCTGGTTCCACAGTTTTGCTCTTGTAATAATGCTACAATAAACATAAGGGTGCATCTGTCCTTTTGAATTAGTGTTTTTGTATTCTTTGGATAAATACCCAGTAGTGTAATTACTGGATCATAGGGTAGTCCATTTTTAATTTTTTGAGGAAATTCCATACTGTTTTCCACAGTGGCTGTACAAGTTTGCATTCCCACCAACACTGCACAAGATTCCTTTTTTCTGAACATCCTTGCCAGTACTTGCTGTTTCTTGTTCTTCTTTTTAATTTTAGCCCTTCTGGCAGGTTTGTGGTGATATCTCATTGTAATTTTAATTTGCATTTCCCTGATGATGAGTGATATTGAGCATCATTTCATGTGTCTGTTGGCCATCTGTATGTCTTCTCTGGAGAAATGTCTGTTCATTTCTTCTGCTCATTTTTAATTGGATTATTTGGTTTTTAGGTGTTGAGTTATATAAATTCCTTATATATTTTGGATACTAACCCTTAATCAGATATGTCATTTGCAAATATCTTCTCCCATTCAGCAGGTTGCCTTTTAGTTTTGTTGATTGTTTCCTTCATTGTGCAGGAGCTTTTGTTTTGATGTAGTCCCAATCATTTATTTTTGCTTTTATTTCCCTTGCCTTAGGAGACACCTACAAAAATGATGCTATGGCTGATGTCAGAGAAATTACTGCCTATGCTCTCTTCTAAGATTCTTAGGGTTTCAGATCTCACATTTAGATGTTTAATCCATTTGAGTTTATTTTTGTGTATGGTGTAAGAAAGTGGTCCACTTTCATTCTTTTGCATGTAGCTTCCTGGTTTTAGAGGCAACATTTGTTGAAGACACTGTCTTTTCTCCATTGCATATCCTTTCCTCCTTTTTTGAAGACTAATTGATCATATAGTTGTGCATTTATTTCTGGGTTTTCCATCCTGTTCCATTGATCTATTTATTTTTGTGCCAGTACTATACTGTTTTGACTACTACAGCTTTGTAGTATAACTTGAAGTCTGGAATTGTAATACTTCCAGTTTTGTTTTTCTTTTTCAAGATTGCTTTGGCTATTTGGGGTCTTTTGTGGTTCCATATAAATTTTAGGGTTGTTTTTTCCAGTTCTATGAGAAATACCACTGGTATTTTGATAGAGTTTTCATTAAATCTCTAGATGGCTTTGGGTAGTATAGACATTTTAAAAATATTTGTTCTTCTAGTCCATGAGTATGGAATGTCTTTCCATTTCTTTGTGTCATCTTTAATTTCTTTAATGTTATATAGTTTTCAGTGTACAGGTCTTTCATCTCTTTAGCTAAGTTTATTCCTAGGTACTTTGTTATTTTTGGTGCAATTTTAAATAGGACTGTTTTTTTAATTTTCTCTTTTGGCTGCATCATTACTATTATATAGAAATGTATTAACTTTTCTGAACATTGATTTTGTATCCTGCAAACTTATGAATTTATTTCTTAGCTCTAGCAGTTTTTTGGTAGAGTCTTCAGGTTTTTCTATATATAGTGTCATGCCATCTGCAAATAGTGAAAGTTTCACTTCTTCCTTGCCAGTTAGAATGCCTTTTATTTCTTTTTCTTGTCTGATTGCTGTGGCTAGGACTGCCAGTACTATGTTGAATAAAAGTGGTGAAAGTGTATATCCTTGTCTTATTCGTGATCTGTATTCTAAAAAAGCTCTCAGTGTTTCCCCATTGAGTATGATGTTCATTGTGAGTTTTTCATAAAAGACCTTATGTTGAGGTATGTTCCCTCAAGACCTACTGTGTTGACTTTTTTTCATGAATGGATAGGTACTTTGACAAATCTCTTTTTTGCATCTATTGAAATGATCATATGGTTTCTGTCCTTTTCCCTATTGATGTGATGTATCACATTAATTTGCTAATATTGAACCACCCTTGCATCATTGCAATAAATCCCCCCTGATTGTGGTGAATGAATGTTTTGAAGTATTGTTGTATTTGATTTGCTAGTATTTTGTTGAGATATTTTGCACCTATGTTCAACAGAGATACCAGTTTGTGGTTCTTTTTTTGTGCTGCCTTTATCTGGTTTTGATATCAGGGTAATGCTGACCTCATAGAATGAATTTGGAAGTTCTCCTTCCTTTTCTATTTTTGGACTATTTGGAGAATAGGTGTCAAATCTTTAAATGTCTGGTAGAATCTTCCTGTGAAGCTGTCTTGTCCTGGACTTCTGTTTTTTGAGAGTTTTTTTGATTACTGAATTCAATTTTGCTGGCTATTGGTCTGTTCAAGCTTTCTGTTTCTTCCTGCTCCAGTTTTGGTAGGTTATGTGTTTCTAGGAATTAACCCATTTCTTCTAGGTTGTCCAATTTCTTGGCATATAGTTTCTAATAATATTTTCTTACATTTGTTTGTATTTCTGTGGTATTCATTGCTATTTCTCCTCTCTCATTTGTGATTTTATTTGAGTAATTTCTCTTTTTTTTCTGGTGAGTATGGCTAAAGGTTTATCAATTTTGTTTATCTTTTCAAAGAAATGCCTCCTGGTTTCATTGGTCTGTTGTATAGGTGTTTTTTGTTTGTTTTTTAGCCTCTGTATCTTTTATTTCTACTACAAATATTTATTATTTCCTTCCTTCTACTTGGGTTTTGGTTTTGTCTGTTCTTCTTTTTCTAGCTCCTTTATGTGCAAAGTTAGGTTGTTTATTTGGGATTTTTCTTGCTTCTAGAGATTGACCTGTATTGCTACAAACTTCCCTCTTAGAACTGCCTTTGCTGCATCCCAGTGATTTTGGGACTGCTGTGTTTTCCTTTTCATTTGTTTCCATGTAATTTTTTATTTCTTCTTTGATCTATTCATTGACCCATTCATTGTTTAGTAGCATGTTATTTAGCCTCTATGTGTTTGTACTCTTTTCAGATTTTTTCTTGTTGTTGATTTGTAGTTTAATAGTGTGGTGGTCAGAAAATATGCACGGTATTACTTTAATCTTTCTGAATTTGTTGAGACTTGTCTTGTGGCATATTTTGTGATGCATTCTGGAGAATGTTCCATGTGTACTTGAAAAGAATGTGTATTCTGCTGTTTCAGGATGAAATGTTCTGAGTATATCTGCTAAATACATCTGGTCCAGTGTGTCAAAGCCACTATTTCCTTGTTGGCTTTCTGATTGGATGACCTGTCCACTGATGTAAGCGTGGTGTTAAAGTCCCCTACAGTTTTTGTATTACTGTCAATTTGTTCTTTTGTTTGCTGTTAAGTGCTTCTTGTACTTGGTTGCTCCCATGTTGGGTGCATAAATATTTACAGTTGTTATACCCTCTTGTTGGATTTTCCCCTTTATTATCATATACTGTCCTTGTTTGTCTCTTGCTATAGTCTTTGTTTTAAAGCCTATTTTGCCCAAGTCACAGGATATAAAATCAATGCACAGAAGCCAGTTCCATATCTATACACTAACCATGACACAGCAGAAAGACAAATCAAGGATTCAATCCCATTTTTATAATTGTACCAAAAACCATAAGATACCTGGAAATAAACCTAACCAAAGAGGTAAAGGTTCTGTATTCTAAAAACTATAAAACACTTGTAAAGGAAATTGAAGAAGACACAAAGAAATGGAAAAAACTTCCATGCTCATGAATTGGAAGAACAAATATTGTTAAAATGACTATGCTACCCAAACGAATCTAAACATTCAGTGCACTCCCTATCAAAATGCCATCAGCATTTTTCACAGAGCTGGAACAAACAATCCTAAAATTTGTATGGAACCAGAAAACACCCCAGGTAGCCAAAGGAATGTTGAAAAAGAAAACCAAAGCTGGTGATGTCACAATTCTGGATTTCAACCTGTATTACAAAGCTGTAATCGTGGGGCACCTGGGTGGCTCAGTCATTAAGCATCTGCCTTCGGCTCAGGTCATGATCCCCAGGTCCTGGGATCAAGCCCCACATCAGGCTCCCTGCTCAGGGGGAAACCTCCTTCTCCCTCTCCCACTCCCCCTGCTGTGTTCCCTCTCTTGCTGTCTCTCTCTCTGTCAAATAAATAAATAAAATCTTAAAAAAACCCACCAAAGCTGTAATCATCAGGACAGTATGGTACAGCACAAAAACAGACACATAGATCAATGGAACAGAATAGGGAGCCCATAAATGGACCCCAACTCTATGGTCAACTAATCTTCAACAAAGCAGGAAAGACTATCCAATGGAAAAAAGACCGTCTCTTCAACAAATGGTGTTGGGAAAATTGGATAGCCACATGCAGAAGAATGAAACTGGACCAGTCTTATACCATACACAAAAATAAGCTCAAAATGGATAAAAGACCTAAATGTGAGACAGGAATCCATCAAACTCCTAAAAGAGAACACAGGCAGCAACCTCTTTGACCTCAGCCACAGCAACTTCTTGCTAGACGCATCTCCAAAGGCAAGGGAAACAAAAGCAAAAATGAACTATTGGGACTTCAAGATAGAAAGCTTTTGTATAGCAAAGGAAACAATCAACAAAACTAAAAGGCAACCTATGGAATGGGAGAAGATAGTCACAAATGACATATCAGATAAAGAGTTAGTATCCAGGGGCGCCTGGGTAGCACAGTGGTTAGGCGTCTGCCTTCGGCTCAGGGCGTGATCCTGGCGTTATGGGATCGAGCCCCACATCAGGCTCTTCCGCTATGAGCCTGCTTCTTCCTCTCCCACTCCCCCTGCTTGTGTTCCCTCTCTCGCTGGCTGTCTCTATCTCTGTTGAATAAATAAATAAAATCTTTAAAAAAAAAAAAGAGTTAGTATCCAAATATATATAAAGAACTTACACAACTCAACACTCAAAAAACAAGTAATCCAATTTAAAAAATGGGCAGAAGACATAAAGAGACATTTCTCCAAAGACATATGAATGGCTAACAAAAACATGAAAAAATGCTCAACACCACTTGGCAGCAGGGAAATACAAATCAAAACCACAATGAGATACCACCTCACACTGGTCAGAATGACTAAAATTAACAACTCAGGAAACAACAGATGTTGGCGAGGATGTGGAGAAAGAGGAACCCTCTTACACTGTTGATGGGAATGCAAGCTGGTGCAGCTACTCTGGAAAACAGTATGGGGGTTCCTCAAAAAGTTAAAAATAGAACTACCCTATAACCTAGTAATTGCACTGCCAGGTATTTTTCCAAAGGATACAGACATAGTGATTTAAAGTAAGGGCACATGCACCCCAATGTTTATATAGCATCGATGTCCACAATAACCAAAATATGGAAAGAGCCCAGATATCCATCGACAGATGAATGGATAAAGAAGAAATAGTATATATATATACAGTAGAATATAACTCAGCAACCAAAAAGAATGAAATCTTGCCATTTACAATGACACGGATGGAACTAGAGGGTACTATGCTAAACAAAATAAGTCAGAGAAGGACAAATACCGTATGATTTCACTCATATGTGGGATTTAAGAAACAAAACAGATGAACATAGGAGAAGGGAAGGAAGAATGAAATAAAATAAAAACAGAGCAAGGCAAAGCATAAGAGACTCTTAAGTATAGGAAAAAAACTGAGGGTACTGGAGGGGAGGGGAGTCGGGGGATGTAGTAATTGGGTGATAGGCATTAAGGATACATCATTACTTGAGGTAATGAGCAGTGGTGTTATATACAACTGATGGATCACTAAATTCTACCCCTGAAACTAAAATAAAAGAAAAACAAACAACAACAAAAGCTAATATATGAATGTACATAGCATCACATTCATAAGAGCCCAAAGTGGAAACAACCCAAATGTCCACCAACTAATAAATGGATTTTGTTAAAAACAAATAAATAAATAAAAATAAAATAAATAAATAAAATTTATTTGCCTGATATAAGTATAACTACTCTGGCTTTCTTTTGACATCCATTTGCATGATAAATGTTTCTCCATTCCATCAATTTTTTTAAAGATTTTATTTATTTATTTGACAGAGAGAGAGACAGCCAGTGAGAGAGGAAACACAAGCAGGGGGACTGGGAGAGGAAGAAGCAGGCTCCCAATGGAGGAGCCTGATGTGGGGCTCCATCCCAGGACTCTGGGATCACGCCCAGAGCCGAAGGCAGATGCTTAATGACTGACCCACCGAGTCGCACCTCCATTCCCTCATTTTTTTTTAAATTTTATTTTATTATATTATGTTAATCACCATACAGTACCTCCCCGGATTCCGATGTAAAGTTCGATGCTTCATTAGTTGCGTATAACACCCAGTGCACCATGCAATACGTGCCCTCCTTACTATCCATCACCAGTCCATCCCCCTCCCCCACCCCCTCCCCTCTGAAGTCTTCAGTTTGTTTCTCATAGTCCATAGTCTCTCATGTTTCATTCCCCCTTCTGATTACCCCCCTTTTCTTTATCCCTTTCTTCCCCTACCGATCATCCTAGTTCTTATGTTCCATAGATGAGAGAAATCATATGATAATTGTCTTTCTCTGCTTGACTTATTTCACTTAGCANGTGGGCTGTCTCTTAGTTTTTTTGACTGTTTCCTTGGCTGTGCAGAAGCTCTTTATCCTGATAAAGTCCCATAAGTTCATTTTATCTTTTATTTCTCTTGCCTTTGGCGATGTGTCGTGAAAAAGGTTGCTCTGGCCGATGTCATAGAAGTTGTTGCCTATGTTCTCCTCTAGAATTTTGATGGATTCCTGTCTCACATTGAGGTCTTTCATCCATTTGGAGTTTATTTTTGTGTATGGTGTGAGAGAGTGGTCAAGTTTCATTCTTTTGCATGTAGCTGTCATTTTCCCAGCACCATTTATTGAAGAGACTGTCTTTTTTCCACCGGAAGTTTTTTCCTGCTTTATCAAAGATTAGTGTCCATTCCCTCATTTTTAATCTACAAGTGTCTTTAGGTTTGAAATGAGTTTCTTGTAGGCAGCATATAGGTGGGTCTTGGTTTTTTTAATCTGTTTTGCCAGCCTATGTCTTTTGACTGGAGCATTTAGTCCATTTACATTCAAAGTAATTATTGATAGATATGTATTTAGTGCCATTTTGTTACTTGTTTTGTGGTTGTTTCTATAGTTTTTCTCTGATCTGTTCTTCTTTTGCTCTCTCTCATGGCTTCCTGGTTTTCTTTAGTGATATACTTGGATTCATTTCTCTTTAATTTTGCATATTTATTAGTGGGTTTTGATATATGTTTACCTTACATTTGTGCATAACCCCTTCTGCATATAGCAGTCCATATTAAGTTGATGGTCGCTTAAGTTTGAATCCATTCTTTACTCCTTTCTTCCCCATGTTTTAGGTATCTGGTATCATATTTTACATTCTTCCTTTTGTGAATCCCTTGGCTGATTTTTACAAGTATATTATTTTTCATACTCTCATTTATGGTCTTTCCTTTCCACCTGAAAGTCCCCTCAATGAAGTATTTTTTTAAATTAAGGTATACACATTGTCTTTTTAGACATAATGTCATTGCATACTTAATATAGTACAATGTAATATGAACATAACTTCTCTACATACTGGGAAACCAAAATACTTATTTGACTTTCTTTAACTGTAATATTCACTTTATTTCAGTGGTCTGGAACTAAACCTGCATGCATCTGAGGTGTGCCTGTGATTACTTTAAATGGAAATGGATTAAATTTTCCAATGAAAGACATAGAACAGCTGAGTAAATTAAAAAATAAGATCCAACTATATTTTGTCTACAAGAGATTCACTTTAGCAGTAAGGACACAAATAGGCTGGAAGTGAAGGAGTAGAAAAGGTATTCCATGCAAATGATAGTCAAAAAAGAGCAAGAGTAACAGTACTTATATAAGGAAAAATAGTCTGTTTGTCAAAAACTGTCACAAGAGACAAAAATGGTCATTATATAATAATTATTATGTCATTTATCAAAAGCCATCGTAAATATATATGTACCCAACATCCAGGCACATAAGTATGTAAAGCAAATATTAGCAGATAAAGAGAGAAATATAGCAATAACATAATAGTAAGGGATTTTAATACTCCACTTTTAAAAACGCACGGATCATTCAGACAGAAAATAAGGAAATAGCTGACTTGACCAACAATATAGACCAAATGGACCTAAGGGACATATGCATAACATTCCATTCAACAGCAAGAGAATACACATTTTATTGAACACCACAGAATATTCTCCAGGATAGATTATATGTTGGACCACAAAACAAGTCTTAACAGATTTAAGAAGATTAAATTCATACCAGGTATCTTTTCTGACCACAATGATATGAAACTAGAAATAAATAGTTGGAGAAAAATAGGAAAAAATTACAAATATTTGGAAATTAAACAACACACTCCTAAGAAACCAATGAGTCAAAGAACAAATCAAATTGGAGTAAAATAAATTATCATGAGACAAAAATGGAAATACAATGTACCAAAAATTATGCAATGTAGTAAAACTGTTCTAAGAAGGAAGTTTATAGTGTAAAATGCCTACATTAAGAAAAAAAAGATCAGAAATAAACAACCTACTTTTGCGTCTTAAGGACCTAGAAAAAAGAAAAATAAGTAAGGCTAAAGTTAGCAGAAGGAAGGAAAAAGTAAATACCAGTGTAGAAATAAAGGGAATAAAGATCAGAAAAACAATAGAAAAAATCAAAGAAATTAAGATTTTTTTAAGACAAACAAAATTGAAATTTATTGAGACTGGGAAAAAAGAGAGGACTCAAATAAAATTATAATTGAAAGAGGAGGCATTGCAAGTGATACCACAGAAATTCAGAGAATTATAAAGAGAAAACTGTGAACAATTAAATGCCAACAAGTTGGATACCTAGAAGAAATGAATACATTTCTAGAAATATATAAGCTATCAAGACTGAATTATGAATAGAAAAACTGAACAGACCAATAATGAGTAAGGAGATTGAATCAACAATTGAAAACCTCCCAACCAAGAAAAGCTTCACAGCCTGATGTATTCAGTGGAGAATTCTTACCAACTATTAATGAAGAATTAAACCCAATCCTTCTTAAACCCTTCCAAAATCTTTAAGAAGAGGGAACAGTCATATCTTATTTTATGAGGCCAGCATTACCTCGATACCAAAGCCAAACAAGGACAATATAAAACAGGAAAATTGTAGGCCAGTATCCCTGATGAACATAGATGCAAAAATCCTCAACATAATACTAGAAAACTGAATTCAACAGCAGATTAAAAGGATCTTAAACCATGATCAAGTGAGATTTATCCCTAGGATGGATACAAGTATGGTTCAATATAAATAAAACAATAAATGTGACACATCACATTGATAAAATGAAGGATAAAAATTATTTGATCATTTCAATAGATCCAGAAAGAGCATATTTATCAATATTATTTCGTTATAACAATTCTCAACAAATTAAGTATGGAAGGAAGGTACTTTAATATCATAAAGGCCATATATAACAAACCCACAGCTGACATTATACTCAAAGGTGAAAAGCTGAAAGCTCTTTAAGATCAGGAACAAGGATAGCATACTGTCTCCACTTTTATTTGGCATAATACTGAAGCCCTAGCCAGAGAAGTTAGTCAAGAAAAAGAAAAAAAATAAGAGTCCAAATTAGAAAGGAAGAAGTAAAATTGTCTGTTTGTAGATGATATGATCATATCACACACACACACACACACACACACACATAGCTAGGAGCCCCTGCGTGGCTCAGTCGGTTAAGCAGCTGCCTTCTGGCTAAGGTCATGATCCCAGGGTCGTGGGATTGAGCCCTGGGTCGGGCTTCCTGCTCGATGGGGAGACTGCATCTTTCTCTCCCTCTGCCACTCCCCCTGCTTGTGCTCTAGCATGCTCTGTCTCTCTCAAATAAATAAATATTTTACAAAATAAAATAAAATAAAGAAAAAACTCTAAAGATTCCACCAAAAGACTGTTAGAACTATAAGCAAATTCAGCAAAGTGCAGAATACAAAATCAACTTACAAAATTCACTTGTGTTATATACTAACAATGAACTATCCAAAAAAAAAAAGAAATTAAGAAAACCATCCTATTTACAATAGCATCAAAAAATATTTAGGAATAAATTTAACCAGGGAGTTGAAGACCTGTGCACTGAAAATTAGAAGGCATTGGTGAAAGAAATTGAGCAAAACATAAGTAAATGGAAAGGTATTCTGTGTTCATATATTGGAAGAATTAATATTAATATTAATATTGTTAAAATGTCCATACTATCCAAAGCTATCTACAGATTCAATGCAATGTATTCTATGTATCTGAGTTTTTTAGATTCCACATATAAATGAGATCATGCAGGTTTTTTTTTTCTTTCTGTGTCTGCCGTACTACCCTTAGCATAGTGTCTTCCAGGTTTTATTCATGTCATGCAAATGGCAGGATATCTTTCTTTTTTAAGGTTGAATAATATTCATATATGTATGTATCACATTTTCTTTCTTCATTCATCTTTTAGCAGATACTTAGGTTGTTTCTATATTTTGTTATCTTTTTAATTCTTGCCATCATAAGTGGATGTGAATCCATACTCCGTTAATTCTTATCACTTACCATTTGAGATAAGTAAACTGGGTGTTATACGCAAGTAATGAATCATGGAACTTTACATCAAACACTAGGGGTGTACTGTATAGTGACTAATATAATAAAAAATGATTTAGGGGTGCCTGGGTGGCACAGCGGTTGGGCGCCTGCCTTCGGCTCAGGGCGTGATCCCGGCGTTATGGGATCGAGCCCCACATCAGGT
Organism: Ailuropoda melanoleuca; assembly: GCF_002007445.2. Lineage (NCBI taxonomy): Eukaryota > Metazoa > Chordata > Mammalia > Carnivora > Ursidae > Ailuropoda > Ailuropoda melanoleuca. The sequence continues at coordinate 49,726,209 of NC_048238.1, read as the reverse complement.
TCCTCCACTGTGAGCCTGCTTCTTCCTCTCCCACTCCCCCTGCTTGTGTTCCCTCTCTCGCTGGCTGTCTCTGTCTCTGTCGAATAAATAAATAAAATCTTTAAAAAAATGATTTAAAAAAAAGATCGATTTCAGAGTGAAGTCATTGGATGCTCAGAAAGGATAAGTAGTTTAGTCAATCCACATAGTTTCTAAGTGACGAGCAGCAATTTGCATCCATCTCATTCCAGAACTCATTTGTCTGCTGTACAGCATCTAAACACTCTTTTGAGAAGCCACCGATCCTAGTCACCACTGTTCTTTACCAGTAGCATTTCGTTATTTTACCCCCAACTTGTTATTCCCCTTGTATCTAGAATTTCAGTGAGTTTTTTCACCAACATCATGGACTCCTTCACACCCACATATCTAAGCACTGTCCATTCCACTCTTAAACATTTCTCGAATCTGTCTTTGCTATTGCTATTCTAATTTAGATCTGACTCATCAGCAGTCTCCTGTCTTGTCTCCCTACCTCTAGTCTCTCTAATCCAGTCTACTTTTAATAATGAACCTAAAGTGATATTCTAAAACCACATGTGATAATGCCACTCTCCTTTCCCCCCCCAAAAAAAAAGAGTCATAGCCCTCTTCAACCCAGTGATAAAGTTCGTATTCCTGAACATGGCATTCATGGCCTTAATGATACAGCCCCAATGCACCTTAACAACCTCATCTCCAACTACCGACACTTTTCATCTAAAATTGGTTGCTGTGCTCAAGCCACACTAAACATTATTCTTATTTTACATTTTCTTGGGTGAACTATGATCTTTCACTCCTCCAAATTGTTCTCCCTGAAATTCACTTTCCCCCTTTTTCTACCTATTGTAATCCTTCAAGGCCCAGCTCAAATGTTACCTCTTTCACATGATCTCCTTCATCCCCTCCAGACAGAATTAGCACTGTCTTCTTCATATCACTTACTTGCATGATTCTACTTGTCTTTGGTATCTTTCTTCTGATGCACTAGTATGTTACATCTCAAAGCTTCTCCCTAGCACATACCCACACATAGAAGAGAGGCCCCCACTTGTCTACTTGGCTACTTGTGAGGCCTCCCTGTTAATCCTGATTCATTCCCAGTTTTCTGCAGTTTCTGAAGCTGACCTATGCATTTTCCTGTGGAAATGGATGGCTGGTTAAAGAAGGAGAATGCTACTAAACTCTGGTTACCTGACAGGAGGAATAAACTCTCTCTTCAGAAAGTGTGGACTCTGGAAACAGACTTCAAGCTTTGAAAACTGGCTCTACCACATTAGTTTTGTAACACTGAGCTTGTCTCAGTGCCTTAGATTAGATTCCTTTTTTTTATGTTTTCTTTATTTTTTTATAATAATATTTTTTATTGTTAGTCACCATACAGCATATCCTTAGTTTTTTATGTAAAGTTCCATGATTCATTACTTGTGTATAACACCCCNAAAGTTCCATGATTCATTACTTGTGTATAACACCCAGTGCACCATGCAATACGTGCCCTCCTTAATACCCATCACTAGCCTATCCCATTCCCCCCTCCCCAGAAGCCCTCAGTTTGTTTCCCAGAGTCCATAGTCTCTCGTGGTTCATTCCCCCTTCTGTTTACCCCCCCTTCTTCTTCCCTTTCTTCTCCTACCGATCTTCCTACTTACTATGTTCCAAAAATGAGTGAAACCATATGATAATTGTCTTCTATTCTTTACTTATTTCACATAGTATTACTCCTCCAGTCTTGTCCATGTTGCAGCAAAAGCTGAGAAATCATTCTTTTTGATGGCTGAGTAATATTCCATTGTATATATGGACCACATCTTCTTAATCCAGTCATCTGTTGAAGGGCATCTTGGCTCCTTCCACATTTAGCTATTGTGGACAATGCTGCTATGAACACTGGGGTGCATAAAGCCCTCTCTTCACTACATCTGTATCTTTGGGGTAAATACCCAGTAGTGCGATGGCTGGATCATAGGGTATCTCAATTTTTAACTTTTTAAGGGAACTCCACACTGTTTTCCAGAGTGGTTGTACCAACTTGCATTCCCACCAACAATGTAAGAGGGATCCACTTTCTCTAAATCCTTTCCAACAATTGTTGTTTCTTGCCTTGTCAATTTTTGCCATTCTAACTGGCATAAGGTGGTATCTCAGTGTGGTTTTGATATGAATTTCCCTGATGGCTAATGATTTTGAACATTTTCTCATGTGTCTCTTAGCCATTTGTATGTCTTCATTAGAAAAGTGTCTGTTCATATCTTCTGCCCATTTTATGATTTCTTTATTTGTTTCTCGTGTATTGAGTTTGAGTAGTTCTTTGTAGATCTTGGATACCAGTCTTTTATCTGCAGCGTCATTCGCAAATATCTTCTCCCATTCCGTGGGCTGCCTCTTAGTTTTTTTGACCGTTTCCTTGGCTGTGCAAGAAGCTTTTTATCTTGATGAAGTCCCACAAGTTCATTTTTCTTTTGTTTCTCTTGCCTTTGGAGATGTGTCATGAAAAAAGTTGCTGTGGCCGATGTCATAGAGGTTGCTGCCTATATTCTCTAGGATTTTGATGGATTCCTGTCTCACATCAAGGTCTTTCATCCATTTGGAGTTTATCTTTGTGTATGGTGTGAGAGAGTGGTCAAGTTTCATTCTTCTGCATGTAGCTGTCCAATTTTCCCAGCACCATTTATTGAAGAGACTGTCTTTTTTCCACTGGATGTGTATTCCTGCTTTGTCAAAGATTAGCTGCCCGAAGAGCTGAAGGTCAATTTCTGGGCTCTCTATTCTCTTCCATTGGTCTCTGTGTCTGTTTCTGTGCCAGTACCGTGCTGTCTTTGTGATCACAGCTTTGTAGTACAGCTTGAAATCCAGCATTGTGATGCCCCCAGCTTTGTTTTTCCTTTTCAACAATTCCTTGGCGATTCAGGGCCTTTTCTGGTTCCTCACAAATTTAAGGGCTGTTGGTTCCAGTTGCTTGAAAAACGTCATTGGTATTTTGATCGGGATGGCATTGAAAGTGTAGATTGCTCTGGGTAGCATAGACATTTTAACTATGTTAATTCTTCTGATCCATGAGCATGGAATATTTTTCCATCTTTTTGTGCCTTCTTCAATGATTTTCAAGGGTGATTTGTAGTTTCTAGAATATAGATCCTTTACGTCTCTGGTTAAGTTAATTCCAAGGTAACGTATGATTTTTGGTGCTATTGTAGATGGAATGGATTCCCTAATTTCTCTTTCTTCAGTCTCATTGTTCGTGTATAGAAATGCAACTGATTTCTGAGCATTGTATCCCGCCACATTACTGAATCACTCTATAAGTTCTAGTACTTTGGGGGTGGATTCTTTTGGGTGTTCCATATAGAGTAGCATGTCATCTGTGAAGAGAGACTTCTTCTTTGCCTATTTGGATACCTTTTATCCCTTTTTGTTGTCTGATTGCTGTTGCAAGGAATTCTACTACTGTGTTGAATAATAGTGGCGAGAGTGGGCATCCTTGTCATGTTCCTGATCTTAAGGGAAAGGCTTCTAGCATTCCCCCATTGAGAATGATATTTGCTGTAGGCTTTTCATAGATGGTTTTTATGAAATTGAGGAATGTGCCCTGTATCCCTACACTCTGAATGGTTTTAATCAGGAAAGGATGCTGTATTTGGTCAAATGCTTTTTCTGCATCTATTGAGAGGATCATATGGTTCCTGAGTCTTTTCTTGTTGATATGATGTATCACACTGATAGATTTGAGAATGTTGAACCACCCTCGCATCCCAGGGATGAATCCCACTTGGTCATGATGGATAATCTTTTTAATGTACCATTGGATCCTATCAGCTAGGATCTAGTTGAGAATTTTGGCGTCCATATTCATGAGGGATATCGGTCTGTAATTCTCCTTTTTGATGGGGTCTTTGCCTGGTTTGGGGAACAAGGTAATACTGGCCTCATAGAATGAGTTTGGTAGTTTTCATTCTGTTTCTATTTTTTGAAACAGCTTCAGGAGAATAGGTATTATTTCCTTGTTGAATGTTTGGTAGAATTCCCGGGGAATCCATCAGGCCCTGGAGTCTTGTTTTTGGGGAGGTTTTTGATCACTGCTTCAATCTCTTCATAATTAATCGGTCTGTTTAAAAAATCAGTTTCTTCCTGTTTCAGTCTTGGTTTCCAAGAAGGCATCCATTTCTTCCAGGTTGTTTAATTTATTGGCATAAAGCTGTTGATAAAAGTTTCTAATAATCCTTCCTATTTCATTGGTGTTGGTTGTGACCTCTCCCTTTTCATTCATAATTTTTTTTAATTTGGGTCCTTTCTCTATTCTTTTGAATAAGTCTGGCCAGTGGCTTATCGATCTTATTTATTCTTTCTAAGAACCAGCTTCTAGTTCTGTTGATCTACTCTGCGGTGCTCCTGGTTTCTAATTCATTGATCTCTGCTCTAATCTTGATCAGATTAGATCTGATATTTGATATTTGCTGCTTTCACGTGCATGGATTAGGCGTATTCTTCTGTTCCTGTTCTAGCTTCTTGAGGTGAGGATATAAAAATTGCACTTTAGATTTTTCTATTCTTTTGTGTGAGGCTTGGATGGCTATGTATTTTCCCCTTAGGACTGCCTTTTGAGTGTCCCATAGGTTTTGGACCATTGTGTTTTCATTCTCATTGGTCTCCATAAATTGTTTAAATTGATTTTTGATTTTCTGGTTTAGCGAGTCATTCCTGAGCAGGATGGTTCTTAGTCTCCAAGTGTTTGAGTTTCTTCCAAATTTTTCCTTGTGATTGAGTTCCAATTTCAAAGCATTGTGGTCTGAGAATATACAGGGAATAATTTCAGTCTTTTGGTATCAGTTGAGACCTGTTTTGTGACCCAGGATATGGTCTATTCTGGAGAATGTTCCATGTGCATTTGAAAAGAATGAGTATTCTTTTGTCCTGGGGTGTAGTGTTCTATATATATCTATGAGGTCCATCTGGTCTAGTCTGGCATTCAAAGCTCTTGTTTCTTTGTTGATTTTCTGCTTAGGTGATCTGTCTGTTGCTGATAGTGAAGTGTTGAGGTCCCCTACTATTAACATATTTTTATCTATATGTGTCTTTATTCTGGTTAAGAGTTGGCTTGTGTATCTTGCTGCTCCCCTGTTGTGGGCATAGATATTTAAAATTGTCATATCCACTTGTTGGTTACATCCTTTAAGAATAATATAGTGTCCTTCTGTATCTCTAACTACAGTTTTTAGTTTAAAATCCAATCTGTCTGATATGAAAATTGCTTCCCCAGCTTTCTTTTGAGGTCCATTGGCATGAAAAATGGTTTTCCATCCCTTCACTTTCATTCTGGATGTATCCTCAGGTTCAAAATGAGTCTCTTGTAGATAGCAAATGGATGGGTCATGTCTTTTTTTCCATTCTGCAACACTGTGGCATTTTATGGGAGCATTTAGGCCATTCATATTGAGAGTGATTATTGAGAAATATGATTTTAATGATGTCATCTTGCCTGTAAAGTCTTTGTTTCTATAGATTGTTAACTTTCTGTTCTGTATCATTCTTGGGGCCTTTTTACTTTTATAGAACCCCCCTTAATATATCCTGTATGTCTGGTTTCATGGTTACAAAATTGGTCAGTGACTGGCCAATCTGGAAGATCCTTATCTCTCCATCAATTCTGAATAAAGGATCCTTGGCTGCATGTTTTTCTCTGAAAGAGCTTTAAAAGTGCCCCCCCAACCCTTTCTCTCATTCCAGGTCTGTGTAGATAGGTGTGACATAATCCTAATATTTTTGCCTTTGTATGTGAGAACTTTCTTTGCCCTGGCCACTTTCAGTACTGTATCCTTGGATCTAATATTTGCGAATTGCACTATGACGTGACGTGGCGTAGGTTTGTCGTGGTTGAGCTTGGGAGGGGTCCTCTCTTCCTCTTGGACACGAATGCTTGTTTCCTTTGCTAGATTAGGGAAGTTTTCAGCTACAATTTGTTCAAATATCTCTTCTAGACCTCTCTCTTTCTCCACCCCCTCAGGGATGCCAATGATTCTGATGTTGGAACGTTTCATTGAGTCAGTAATCTCCCGTAACCTACATTCTTGAGATTGGATTTTTTTGAGCCAGGTGTCTGTTTTAGCTTTCCCTTCTATCATCCCATTCTCCAATCCACTTTTGTTCTTCTGCCTCATTTACCCTGGCCATCAGAGCATCTAGTTTTGACTGCATTTGATTCATAGCATTTTTAATTTCTGCCGGATTCGCTCTCATTTCCACTGCGAGGGGGGATGGGGGTGGGCACAATGTGAGCTGGTATTTCTGGGCTTTTTTCCTCTGGCAGATTTCCCTGGCAGTTTTCTGTGTCTCTTCTGAGAGTCAGAGTAGCAGTGGCCAAATCCTAGCCTCTGTCTCAGAACAGAGAGGTTGCAGTCCCCTCTCCACTGAGCTCTCCTGGCCTCTTTAACTCTGTTTCCATTGGTGCTTCCAAAATCCCTGCAGCATCCCGGGTTGTGCGCCCCACAGCTGGCGTCCCAGCCCTCACTTCCAGGGCCGGCCCGTCTCTGTCCTTTGTGTTTCTAACTCCACCAGCCACCAGCTGCCCCCACGCGCTCCCGAGCTCCCTGTTTCAGTATGGTTCGCGAGCACTCTGGAGCGCCGGTTTTCAGAGTGGTTTCACACGCATTCCCAGGCTCAGGGTCTCAGTCTGCTCTCTCGGGTGTGCCAGTCCACGAGTCCGGCCCGCTCCCCAGTGCAGGTGGCTACCACTTCCCACCACCCAAGCACGGAGGCTCCCTCCCCCTTCTGTCTATCTTCCCATATCTGTGCGCGGATTCACAGCTCCCTGCTTCGTACCTCAATACTCAGTGCTGGCGATGTTCATCCAGATGTATCTTCCTATGTCTCAGGCTGATTCTGTGGGTTTTCAAGGTGGTCTGGTCCCTATCCAGCTTGAGTCAGGGGACCAGCTGAAAAAGGGGACCCCTGCTCCTCCGCCATCTTAACTCCATGTGGCTAGATTAGATTCCTTATCTGTAAAATGGGACTAATAAGAGTTCACCTCTTTATAGAGCAGTTTTGAAAATAATGGTGCGATAATCCTTGTGAAGCACTTAGAACAGGGCCTGGCACAGAGAAAGTGCTCAAATAATGGTATCTGTTACCACTATCATCACTGTCATTATTGTCATTACCATTTTCTCATTTTGTCTATAATAATTCAGCATATTCCAGTACTTAGAAATAGTGTCCCTTGGCAGAGGGCCTAGTTACAAAGTCCCCATTGCTGCTATCATTCCATCCCCTATTTTCTTGAGTCAGAAAAAGATCCTTTCCCATGTGGAAGGTAGTGGCCTCTCTGAGACTGTGTATGTGGATGATCTTTAGGAAATTGGACCTCCCTAACTGTATTGAGATGGTAACAATGCTGTTACCATGTAGAGCACAGCCAACCCCTGTGGTGTCTTCTAAAGTAGAGCTTGGGTGAAATTTCCTAGGGTCTTTCTACTAGAAGTAACTATTCAAATAGAAACATGTAACTGAGCGGCACCTGGGTGGCTCAGTCGTTAAGCGTCTGCCTTCAGCTCAGGGCGTGATCCCAGAGTCCTGGGATCAAACCCCACATCGGGCTCCTCCGTTGGGAGCCTGCTTCTTCCTCTCCCACTCTCCCTGCTGTGTTCCCTCTCTCTCTGGCTGTCTCTGTCAAATAAATAAATAAAATCTTAAAAAAAAATAAAAAGAAACATGTAAGTGAGATGTTGGGCCTAAAGCACGTGAGAGAAGAAATTCATGTCACTGTTCACCTCATTGTTCTGAGAGGGTAAATGTGCTTAAGGTTACTCCTAAACACTAGAGGTCTACAGGTGGCATGTCCTGGAAGCATGTGATCTAGTTACATAGCTCCTTTGTGTTTATGTCCCTACTATTATTTGTGAGCCTTTGGTAAATTTTTGTTTGAATGTTCTAGTCTGATGGCAATTGTGCTAGGGTTAATAAAAGCAGGGCTATATACCTACCTTGGTACAGAGTAGGAAAACTATAGAGGGAATGCTTTGGGCCCTGATCCCTATAATGGTGGCAGCAGTGATTGGTGACTAGTTCTCAAGGAGAAGAAAGTTATCTGGGGGAAAAAGTCTTTGCAGCAAAACTTAACCCTTCCTTCCCACATAAAAACTCTTGCCTTACTGCCCTCTTAGAGCATAATAGCATAAATAATAGCTAACAATTATAGAGAGTTTATTATGTCCCAGGCACTGAAATAAGTATATCATCTCATGTAACCCTCACTACAACCTCATGAAGTATGTACTATTATTATTCCCATTTTACTGAGGAGAAAACATGAGGTACAGAGAGATTATGAATTTGCTCAAGGTCCTACAGTTGATAGGAAGCAAAACTGAGATTCAGATCTGGCTATCTGACTCCAAAGCCTGAATTTCTTATAACATTTTACTATGGAGAGTTTCAAACATATGCCAAAGTTAAAAAAAAATTATAAAACACTCCCCATGTGCCTATCACCCATGCTTCAACATTTACCACCCATATGCCCGTTCTTGTTTCATCTGTACCCCTACCCACATCCCCAACCAAGACATCATGTATGTCATTTCATCCATAAATGTTTCAGTATATATCTCTAAAAGATGAGGACTTTTTTAAACCAAAATTATGATACCATCATCATACCTGAAAGAAAACAAAACAAACAGTAATTCCTTAAGATCATTATCTAGTCAATGTTCAAATTCTCCTGACATTTTTTTTTTAAATCAGGATCCAACAAGATATATATTGCAACTGCTCGACATATTTCTCAAGTCTCATTTAGCCAACCAGAACCTCTCTTCTTAACCACTACACTCTGATCTAGGTTTTCTATTATGAAGAAAGGTGACAGTTTCTTTACAGCAGGAGTTCTCAATCAGGGGTTAACAGCTTTAAGGGACTCTATAAATCTCTTAAAGTTAGTTATTAAAATTTTTCATGTATTTGTGTGGGTTAATTTATCTAGGGAGAGTATCCTTGGCTCTCATTAGAGTCTCAAAGCTTCAAGTAAGACAGAACAACTGAAAAGTAGGTACTATTGTCACATAAAATTGCGGACCACAAAAGCTAAGGGAAGAACATAAACTGGCTAGTTGGATGTTTCTTTATGAGGATGGAGAATAAATTTAAATTCTGTTAAGTTTATTAACTTTAAATTTGAGAGATTTTAACAAATTACTTTTGAGAGAAATAGAAATAGTTAAAGATTAACTGATGTCTCTTTAAAAAGAATTATAATTGGGGACTCAAGTCCCTTTTAAATTACATATCCCTTTGAATAAATCATCTTGGTATATTATGGTTTTACTAAATTGTGGTGGTGAAAACCAAACTCAGATCTTGAACTGAATTCTCTATTTGATAGAATCTGGACTCCACATGAATTGGGGTAGGTAGAGACTGATTTTGCGAGTATCAAAGATTTGTTCCATGATAATAGCTCCATTGAAAACGTGTAAAATTTTTCAATATTATGTGTGCATGTATAAAAACAAAATGGTAATAAAGTTAGCATTAATCTTCCCTCTTTGCACTACCTTTTCCTAGATGAAATCCAACATCAAACACCCAATGGTATTATCAGCAGCAGTATAGAAGTCCCCAAGCTACCACAATACCCAAAACTGCCTATTCAGAGGAGTGGGGAAGCTGACACTGGAAGGAAGTCTCCAAGCAGCAGGCCTGTTTCAGATGGCAAGTTGGAGTCCTGTCCTGAAGTGGATGTGGGGAAGTTGGTGTCTAGGCTGCAAGATGGAGGGACCAAGGCCATATCAAAGGCCACCAATGGACCTGTGCCAGGCTCTGGGCCCACCAAAGCCCCCTCTTTCCACATAAAGAGACCAGCTCCTCGGCCCCTGGCTCATCACAAAGAGGGTACGTGCTTGGGAACCCCATTGGAATCAGAATTGAAACCAATTATTTTGCACCTTAAGATCTTTCTGAGGGTGGAGATATTTAAGTAGTAATCTGTTTCCAATTTACTACCAGTAATATTGGAATAGTGGGTAAGAACAGAAAAGCCATTCACAATAATCACTAGAGTGTAAACTTAATGAGGGTGAGGATTTGGGGCCTGTTTTATTTACCTCTATATCCCAAGTGCTTAGAACAATGCTTGACTGTCACAAGGTAGGCACTCATTATTTGTAGAATAAATTAATAATAATGGTATTTTTTATCAATATTATTATTGCTGCTGTTGCCAGTAAGTATCTGCTGTGTCCGTGGCACTGTACTAGGTACTGACAAACTATTTCCGATCCTCACAACCTTACTGCGAAGAATGTATTACTGTTTTGTTTTGTTTTTTTCTACTAGAAAACTGAGGATCTTAGAGCTAAGTGGCTTGCCAAAGGTTCATAGTTACTAACTGGCAGAGCTGGGATCTCAGTCTTACCAAGTCTGGCAGGTACCAAAGCCTGTGTTATTTCTAATAAGGCAGAACTATCCCTTTACCTTCGTATAAGAAGCTTTGAAATCGGTGAACTGATGGTTTTGCATTCTCACTTTTCAGATTAGTCAAAATAGGGACAAAGGGGCACAACTTCTGCAAAACTCTGGACTTACTAAATTACAAATTCAAGATGTGGCTGACTTTGGCAAATTTAATTGGAGACTCATGGTCGGAGTTTGGGGCTAATCCAGACGGTATCTGGAGGGCGGTATATAATTCTATGAAGATAATATGGTATAATGGACAGAATATGGACTTTGATATCACAAAGGCTCAGATCTAAATTGTGGCTCTTTTATTTTCTAGCTAGATGAAAAATGTGCCTTGTTTTTTTTATTCTGTCCTGTTCCGGAAAGGATTTAAGGCTTTCACAATATAGAAAATACAAGAACTTTAAAATAGTAAGAATAATTTATTCAACAAGTATTTATTGAGTACTTGCTGTGTTCCTGGTCCCATTCCAGGTGTTGAGAACATAAGAATGATAAGACATACAAAGTCCCTACTCTTTTGAGGCTTATGTCAGGGCTTAACAAACTATGCCCTTAACTGAAAAATATCAAAAGAAAAATAATATGTCATGACACATGAAAATTATAAGAAATTCAAGTTTCTGTGCCCATCAGCAGAAACACACCACCTCATTTACATATTGTCTAAGCTACTTTCACACTAAAACAGCAGAATTAAGTAGTAGCAACAGAGATCTTCTTATGGCCTACAAGTCCTAAAATATTAACTATCTGACAGTTTACAGAAAATGTTTGCTGACTTCTGCTTTAGATTCTAGAGAGTACAGGTGAGGGAAAATGAAGCCAAGAGAGGGGAAAAAAGGTAGGCTAGTAGGGATATGGAAAGAATGGAGTTAGTACCCAAAACATCTGCTATGAAGTCTTACACACTTGCTGGAACAGTGTCACAGCTTTGGCTCCAAACTTTCTAGTGAAAATGAAAAGAGAAAAAATTTAATAGTCATATAAATGCACGCTCTTAAGGTAACACTGAGCTTCAAAAAAGCACAATTCATCCATTTTTGAAGCCAGAGAATACTTCTGAGAAGAATTTTCTCTCAAGGATTGTTGCATATAAAAACCTCAACATGGGCTGACAGCATTGTCTCAGAGTACAATTCAGTAAAAGCTATTCTATGGGAGTCTGATAAGATTTCTAATAAGTAACTGACTCTGAATTCTTTGGCTTGACCCACTGAAGCATCTGTCTGTATGATTAATAGTTAAGTTATTTAAGATCTATGCACCTTGGTTTCTGTATCTATAAATAGGAGAGACAGCTCATCCCACAGAATTATTGCTAAGGTTAAAAGAAATAACAAAATATCTGCCATATAATCAGTATTTAAAATGTTATTAATTCATTTTCCCTGCCTCTCGCCTTCCTAAGATTTGCCTATTCAGGGAAATAGCCAATTAAGACCAGACTTCTTTTTTTTTAAGATTTTATTTATTCATTTGTCAGAGAGAGAGAGAGAGAGAGTACAAGCAGGGGGAGAGGCAGGCAGAGGGAGAAGTTGGCTCCCCGCTGAGCAAGGAGCCTGACGCAGGACTTGATCCCAAGACCCCAGAATCACAACCTGAGCCGAAGGCAGACGATTACACAACTGAACCACCCAGGTGTCCCTAAGGCCAGACTTCTGTGTAGACACAGCTTCAATTTGTAAGTCATGTGTTGACCTTCACATCAATCTGTTAGAGAGTTGGGTAATTCGAGTTATATTCATCACAGTGAAGTTTGTCTTGCCTGCTGCCAAGCCTTGAGGTCAGCCAGATCCTATAAGTTTAGCACACACAGTAACTTAACCCTCCCTAACCATGGTCTACTGCAGTTAAATTCCAGAGGCATTCCCCCTTCCCCTTCCACCATAGTCCTGTCCAGACTTCTGGCAGCTACTAATAGTTTCTGTTAGTGTGAGTACTGATTTTACTGTCCAGTATCAGCTAGACTATCTAAATTTGGGCCACATCATTGCCTGGTGTTGTTTTCTACCTTAAATTGGTCAGCAACAGGCTAGTGTGATGCAGCTTTTTTCAAAGCCCCATGCCTCCAGCCTTAGCCACAGAAAACAAAACTGAGGTAATTGTTCTGGCCTTGGTGGAATATCAGCCAAACTTCTGCCTCTTTGTTGTTTTTTTTTTCAAGTTTTTATTTAAATTCCAGTTAGTTAACATACAGTGTAACACATTTTAGGAGTAGCATTTAGTGATTCATCACTTACATATAACACTCAGTGCTCATCACAAGTGCCCTCCTTAATACCCATCACCCATTTAGTCCAGCCCCCCACCCACCTGCCCTCCAGCAACCCTCAGTTTGTCCTCCTTAGCTAAGAGTCTGTTTTATGGTTTGCCTCTCTCTTTGTTTCCCCCTATGTTCATCTGTTTTGTTTCTTAAATTCCACATATGAGTGAAATCATATGGTACTTAACATTTCTCTGACTGACTTATTTCGCTTAGCATAATATGCTCTAGCTGCATCCACATCATTCCAATGGCAGGATTTCATTTTTTTGATAGCTGAGTAATATTTCATTATATATATATATATATATATATATATAAATATATATATATATATATCTCATGACTTCTTTATCCCTTCCTCAATCAGTGGACATTTGGGCTCTTTCCATAATCTGGCTACTCTTTATAATGCTGCTATAACCATCAGAATCCTACAGAACACAGGCAGAAACGTCTTTGACACTGGCCATAGCAACTTCTTACTAGACATGTCTCTGTAGTTGCCTCTTTGAACTTTGCTCACTCCTCACCTCTTATCCCTCCCTTCCACCCCATTTTGGCTGCCACTCCAGTGATAGATTCCAGGCATCAGAACAGATATCGGTTAAGCATAGCTGCAAGCAATTCTGACCCTGACATATAACTGATAGTTGTTATCCCCAAGTGCTGGCCAGGAGCCTGAATGAGAGTCAGAGGGAGGGAGCTGTCACCTCAGCTGACCCACTGTGCACCTTCCAGTTGTCACTCCATTTCAGCTCTTTTGTTCAGAGCTTTGCCTGCCATGTCAAGAGCCAATGCACAGGCCTCATTGCTTTAGTGATCCAACCACACCACTCTCCTGTCTTGAATCTCCACCCCTTACATCAATCCAGCATTTGAGTGGACTTGATATTCTTTACATTTTTCCTTAGCAATTAAAATAGCAAACACAAGGTGCATGTTAAATTGCATTGTTCCATGGCAGTGAACTTACAATAAAATCAGTATTGTTTGCTGATATAACCTTGTCAAGGGCTCTTTTCTGTTCCAGACATAGAACTGGATGCTTTCTCTTTTTCTATTGTATCTAATCATTGTGATAGACCTATGAGATAGGTTCCCCCCCATTTCACATTTATTTCCCCATTAGGGAAAAACTGAGGCTCAGAGAAGTGAAACAACTCCCCAGACTCACCCATGTTGTAGGATATGGAGACAGAGCTTGGACCTTGGCTTCTTGAGTATCTCATTTTTATTTCTTAAATAGTTTTAGCTACCTTCTCCCTTCTATTTTCTAAGAAGCATTAGCTTTTAGGAGAGCAAAATTATACAAGCCAATATCCTGTCCTCCTTTGATGTCACTGCTTCTAACCAGGCCTGGCTTTGGAGAGGGCTTTTGTATAGTTTCTACAAAGGGACTTAGGACTTTCCTTTTAGAGTAGGGTGGGGGAGATATCTACTTACATGCATTTGTTCGTTTATTCAGGCATAGTGCTATGCAATGGAAAAGAAAAGGATGAAAGGCCATGCATGGTCCCTGCCCTCCAGAGGTTTATGGTGAGGCTGGCATGTAAGCAATCAGTCCCAGTCCAGTGTGACCCATGTCCTGATGGGGGTGAGAATAAATTCCAGTTGGAGCATGGGGCAAGGAGCCCTTTACTCTGCCTCGGGTTCTGAGATAAAATATATATCCATACTGGAAATATATCCATACTGGAAACCTATAATATCTGTGTTTGGGGGCACTTCTTAGCTCTTTCCTCTGTCTTGACTAGAGAGAAAAGACTGCATTCTGCTGGTTTGTTCTAAGGTTTGGAGAAAGAGTGCTTGTAAGGCCTTGCTCAGCCACAGGGCCATCAATTCTCCACTGGGATAACTATTGCAATGAATAGCATTTGCATCTGCTCCAGAAGTATTAGAAACAGATTTGTTCTTGCAATAATTGGCTGTTCTGGCCATTATCCACATTTGCTTGTTTGGATTCATTATGCTTTAGTAATCTACTGTGTTTGGTTTTCATTCTCTCCCTTTCCTGGAGCCTAACTCCCAAGTGATCCGAAAGAGTAATGAGTGGCTACAGGAGAAGAGAGGCTTTCAGGTGAGCATGGCAGAGTTTCATAGAAAGTTAAGAGATGATTCTAGAAAACTGGAGGAATGTACAAGGATAAAGAACCTCCCCTTATTGTGCTCTCAGGTTGGGGGTAGATGGATATAAGGAAAGGTGGGAGAAAGCTGCTTAAGGTTGAAGAGCTACTAAGAAATCGACAAGTGCTAAGATTGGTTATGGTCATTTTACGGAGAAAGGGGAAGGGGAGAAGAGATTGGCCTAGAGAGGGAGGTCAAATTTGTAGTAAAAGTCAGGTGGTGGACCGAAGTTAAGAAGAAATTAAGAAGAAGTACAGTTTGGTAGAAAGATCATAGGCTCAGAAGGCTTAGTGAAGTCTCAGATGCGACAGGCTTCAATCTCCCAGATATGATTTTGAATCCTAGCTCTGCCTCAGAGCTGTGGGACCTTTGGCAAGCCACAACCTCTCTGAGTTTTAGTTTTCTTATTTGTAAAATAAAGATAATAATTACGCCCATAAGATTGTTGCAACAATGAAATGAGGCATGCATCTGTTTGGCACATAATGAGTACTCAGTAAGTGGTAGCAGTTGTTTTGCTTTTATAGAAAGTCAAGTACTAACTATATAATCTTAGGTAAACTTCTCTGAGCCAGTTTTATTAACTATAAATGGGGACAATGCCTACATTATAGGAAACATTTTTGTGGGTATAAAGTAAGATTAGGTATAAATATATAGGTATAAATATATTGTATAAATATACAATAATACAATAGAAGTTCAAAAAATGATATTGCTACTGAATGGGCAACAACCTCTCAGGAAATGGCAGCTATAGAAGATGGTACATGTTTACTCTTTTGCATTTTGGAGCCTATAAGAAGCCTCAAGCCACAAATGTAGTTGTCATCAAAGAGCTCAGAGCTGCTTTTTCCACCATCAAACGTTTTCTGACCTTGCCAAACATTGAGAAAGAGGAGGACCATTGTTAAGAGGAAAGGGCAAGGAAGGATTTTTTTGCCATCCCTCAAAATCCACCTCAAGTCCTATTCCTTCCATGAAGCCTTCTGACAGTTCTGCCCCAGGGAACTCTACCTTACCTCATTTCTTCTGGAATTCAAGGTTGACCCTTTAATGTGGATGCTGAGTTATAGTATTCACACTTGTTTCCCAAATGTATGACTTCATTGTCCAATTTTGTTTTGAGCCCCTGGAGGGCAAGGTCTATGTCATATCACTTGTGAGAGCATAAGGCTTGGCACAAAAGCCCTCAAAAAACACAGCATACTGAAAACATTTCAGTTTAGGTTTCAGAATAGCCCTGAAATTTGGCCATATCATGTTTGTGTGTGTGTGAAAGATGTCACAACTGGGAACTTAAAAAAGAAAATCTCTTTATGTTGTCCTTCTAATGGACTGAACTACATTTTTCTTCACTCAATAAATATTTATTGAATACCAGTTATGTGCAAAGCAATTTACTTGGGCTTTTGGTGAATACAGAGATAAATCCCACCTGGATCTTGCTATCAAGTTGCTTCCATTCTAATAAGGGACATAGAGCCACGAAAACAAAGAGCCCTGATTCAAAGTACAAGATGATTAGTGCCTTAAGAGTCAGAGAAAATAATTTGCAGCAGCTTAGGCTTGGAACACTTAAGCATGTGGGAATAGGGTAAAGGGAATCTGGGGAAAATTTGATCAATTGTGAGAGACACATATATGGAACAACAAGTAATGCTGTTTGTGTGGATTGTAGGATCCATGAAGAGAAATGGTGGAAAGGTAGATCAGAAAGATCAGTTGAAGCCAAGTGGAAGAGGATAGTGACTTCCAGGTTAAAAATGCTTGAGTTTCTTTTTTTTTTTTAATGATTTTTTATTATATTATGTTAGTCACCGTACAGTACATCCCCGGATTCCGATGTAAAGTTCGAATGCTCCATTAGTTGCGTATAACACCCAGTGTACCATGCAATACGTGCCCTCCTTACCACCCATCACCAGTCTATCCCA